>NC_088604.1:59190546-59515546 GCF_036013475.1 Columba livia
GTTACAAAGCAAAGTTATTCAGGTAAGCGACCTGAATACTACATCAGCTGTTGTTGTCCTCTTCTGACTGGTCCAAGAAAGCACTCAGGTGTGGCATCTATCTTCCTTTTTATTTTTCTGCTTTCAGTATAAAATGGTTTCTGTGCAAGACATGGCAGTAATTGCAATTATCTGTCTGAAGGCAGAGTGGCTGTGGGCTCCCTTGGTCGTCTCCATATGTCTTTGTATACTTTATGCATACATTCAGTTGCATTTCTTTCTTGCTGGAGAAAAGGCTTTTCCATCGCAAAACCACAAGTATAAATGGAATCAAGAGTGAAGGAGATATGTGTGGGAGAAAGCAAATTAATCTCTTTTCCACCTTAGTTTAGTGAACAGCTCATAATTTCTGATACACAGTCACACTAATGATGTACATCCATTTTGATCCAGAATAATAGTAGAATTGACTGAATTAGTAATTGCTTCTCTCTTAAACCACCAGTACACATTTCTAGAGCTGGTAGGCAAAATCCACGATTGATCTATGAAGGCTTAAATCAATGGGATTAGCGCATTTGCCCCCACCGGTATGGCAGTTAAGTTGGAATGTAAGCATAATTGTGTTTAAAATTCCATGATAATACCTCAAAATGTCTTCTCACCTTAGTCTAAAACAATGGTGTTGAATCACTAGAGGGAACTTTCCCTAATTCTTCAAGAAAATAGGAAGATGTAGCACTGAGCACCCAACTATACAGCACATTTTAATTTCTTTTTCCTACTATGCCTGAGGAAAGCCAGAGAGTGTAGAGTCTGGTGATTACAAAAGAACTTTGCTAAAGGCTTCTTTAACAAACAGAAGAAACAATAGCATTTAATCTGCTCACTAGTATGTTAAGGGCAACGACAAGATGTAGAAAATCACTTATCTGTGTGATATTATATATATGTGTATATTTATACACCTTTATTTTCAACTGCTCTGTAATAGACTGTTTTTTTTTCCTGTCTGTGTTTGCTGTCACCCTAGAATGTCAGTTTTGTTTTGCCTTTTATTTTACCCCCTTGGAATTGTAGTTTGTTGTGGAAGAACTGGGCATGCCTGCACTAACACGAAGTGCAAAGTAGGAATACACAGTGGTGTCTATGCTAGTTCACAGACTGGAAGGATGATGCTAAGCCCAGTGTGGTGAGAAGCATGGAAAGGTAGATAGAGTGGGAAACTGGAGATGCTAAGCAGCAGCTTTAACCACCAGGTGAACAGTGGGGGAAATCCCAGAAAATGATATGTTGTTTTTTTTTTTTTTTTTTTGTTTCTATAAAACTACTAATAAAATTGTCAATAAAAATACTGAAACCAGAACAGTTAAGAGGGAAATCTTTCCCCTCTCATTTTTTCAGATGAACATAGCCATAGAATTGCAGAAAATAAGAACATATCTGACTTTTTGTCCACTTTTGTGGGAGTAGTTTTTTCAGCAGAGAAATTCCAGTTTTGATAAGGAAATGCATATTATACTACTCAAAATGCGACCATAGCTGTCTTGAGGGGGAATTTAAGTGGGGAGGAAATTTTCTCTAATAGCATTAAAATACCATGTTACTTTTTAGTATCTTTTTTTGAGGACTGTATGTAGTTTCCCTAAAAATCACAGATCAAGATAGAAAAGCAGTGAAATAATGTAGCTTCTATGTTATATCCAAATTTTGAACTACAGCCTGACATAGTATATTTTTGCACACGTAGCCCACATGTCTTTTAAAGGAATATAAACCAGTTAGTTCTTTGACTCTAATTTTACAGATAATTGCATGTGTTTGGAAGCAGAACAAAGCAGCTATTGAAGGAGATGGCTATTCCTCCTTCCCTCGTGCCCTCTCCCCTGTCTGATAGAGAGAAGGCACCAGGGGCAGGTAAGACATTAGGGAAAGCAGATAAGTTTTCCCTGTAGATGTGTATAACCAGCATTGCTGCTAAATTACAGAGTTTTGTGATAAACTGTGGCTTATAAGCATGGAAATGCTGTTGTATCATCCCTTATTTATACATGTACCTAAATTGTAGCTGTTCTAAATTTACTGCAAAATATTAGTTTTGGATGATGGGCTATTAACTTCAATCATGTAAGAGAAACCATTACTTTGCAATAATTAAAATGTAGCTATAGGAAAAGAAGATGGTACAACATGCAGTAGAACCATGGGACTGACAAGAATAAACAGCAACTTTCTG
Source organism: Columba livia (assembly GCF_036013475.1). NCBI lineage: Eukaryota > Metazoa > Chordata > Aves > Columbiformes > Columbidae > Columba > Columba livia. The sequence goes on from NC_088604.1 coordinate 59,192,762, forward strand.
TCTTTCACATTTCAGGTGGTAGTTTGTTGCTGGAAGCCTAGTTATATGGTGTTGAAGGACTGATGTATTAATTTTGAAGATGGTAAAAGAGGGTTAGAACAGATTTATAGGACAGAGGTGTTTATTTTTGCAGCCTTTAAAGATAAATTATATATGAATGCTTTAAAAATTCATACAGATATTCTATTAATTAGAACATTTTTAATGTATGTATGTAAGCAGTTTCCTAAATTACACAGTAATGTTGTAATTTACTTAAAAAACCAACACCACCATGACACAAAAATACCCAAACTAAAGAACAAAAAAAGAGAAGCAGTTACATATTTTCTAACGGTTGTATAAGGAACAAAGCAGAATCTCTGATATTTGCAAGAATCCCAAAGATGCACCACTTCATGATGCTCCATGGAGATAAAACAAGAGATGAGTTGTCAGTTTTTCGATGTAAGACATTTCTGGCTTTGTGCAGAAGCAGAGATACAACATCAAGAAGAATTAGAGCTAAAAAGCATGGCTTTTGCGAGGTGCAATTTTAGATGTTGACATGTACTACTCCAATCTCACTCCAGTTACTTGTCTCACTTTTGCATATTGTCCTAAGTTTCTAACAGTAAAGCCTTATGTGACTTTATGGGACATAAGGAGGTAAGACATTTTGGGAGTATGTCTTTATGTGTGTCCCTCTGTGGGATTTTTTCTTTCCTCTAGGACACGAGAATTGAGTATCCTTTATGTTCAATTTCTTGCTGCATATCAGACAGATTGAGAACTTAAATATATCTCTATATCTATATCTATATCTATATCTATATCTACATCTATATCTATATCTATATCTATATCTATATCTATATCTATATCTATATCTATATCTATATCTATATCTATATCTATATCTATATCTATATCTACATCTATATCTATATCTATATCTATATCTATATCTATATCTATATCTATATCTATCTGTTGCAGGCCATCCCTTTACTCTTTTATTGGGGAACACCCTCCCAGTCATAAAAAAAAAAAAAAAAAAAAAGAAAAAGGGGGCCATTGTTGCCCAGGCATCTAACTGGGCCAGGTGGCTCACAGATGAAAAGCCAAGCCACAAAGTGGTGGATCGCTGATTTAACTGGTAAAGAGCAGTTTAACAATCAAGCCCATTTTGTCTGCTCAGCATGTCTCACCAGGTAGACAATTACTGCACACTGACTTCTTTGGCACTGCTTTTCTCCCTTCATATATTGTATATGGAACCCAAAATGTAAGTTAGGGCTCGAGATTCTATTTATTTCTAAATACCTAAATCTGTTCTTCTAGATGTAGCTCTCGGTGCCTGGTTGGTTACAGTTTTGGTAACACTGCTAGCTGTTTGGTGAGATTACATAGTGATCAGAATGGTCACCAGATGTATCACCCATAAATGAGCATTACCTTGCATGTTACTGAACAGGAGCAAGGATATTCCTTCTGCTGCGGGCTCTGTTAATGTCAGTACTATGCCAGAGTTTGTATGTTTTGAAGGGGTCAGAAACACCTAGGGGAGACGCAACTTCAACATTCAAAGTGTTCTGGGTGTTATTGTATTGTTTTAATCAAAAGTATCAGTTGGGAAAGCAATAATATGCAGCAGATGGAGGGCAGGGTGCTGGTCATGCCTTAGGTAAGTGCAGCTGCCTAAAAATAGCACCATTAACCCACAAATGCATATATTGGCATGGTGCACTCTTTAAATTCAGCTTCTTACTTTTTACATTTTTCCTTACACTGAAGTCTTTTAAAAGGTCTGTGAGGTTTTGTGGAATGTAACTGTCACTGTGAGATATGGTACACAAGAGAAATTTTAGAGAAAATGCCTTTCCACTATTTTGAACCTTTTTGTCACAGTATTTTATGTCACTGCTTGGCTTCCTTGCTGCTCTTTGTTTTGTTTGTTCTATGGCTTATGAAACGCCCTCATTAGCCAGATTAATCTTCTCCTCCTACCAGTGACATTTCTTTTTTCATTCATCTCTCTCACTTGGTTCTTTTAAGTCTTGAGACACTGAATTTGGAAACTCAGAATAATTTTCTGTGAACCTATTTGAAACACTTTATATTTTTTGCAGCTGTCTCAGCCACTTTTTGCTACGAGGAAGAAGTTGCTTAAACTGCTGATATGTAGGATCCTCACAAGTAATGGAGTTAGAGTTCTTTTTAACAAATTTGAAGCTGACCTTGTCTTCTTTTCTCATGCCATACAGAAACAGACATATATCTCTGTTTATTCTTGGAAGTGCCTGTCTCACCTTATCTGTATTATATTTCAAGTTACATGCCTTGCTTGTGAAAAACTGCTAGAAATCTGTTAAAAAGATAGTTTTTCAGGTTAGGACTAAAATCATGTAAATCTGTGTCATCATCAGCTTATTTCAAAAGATGGCACAAATGGTGACATCTGGGAACCAATTCATCATTTAATTAAATTATCCTGTAATGAAATCTGCCTTAATGAGATTAATTTTAATTATTAATCAGGAGCTGACATGGGCACAAGGCGCCATAAATAATAAATGGAAGCTGTGTCTGCTCTGTTTCTGAGAAAGGACCTACTTTAGAAGAGCAGTGCTTTTCATGAAGCTGTGTTGGATTTTTTGTGCTATCACAATCTCTATTTTGTTGAGTTTGTTTTCTGTTGTAAAATTTAAGACAGAATATTAGCCCCATCTCTGTTAATGAGTGACTGTTGACATTTTAATATTTCATTTGATTCAGTCATTATTTCATTCAGTCATTATATCAGTCACCTTCATTATTCCAGAAATAAATTCTGTTTTTGTTTTCATCTATAGTGGTTAATTATCCTAAGTGTATTTTAGAGATAAGTAATGTAGTTATAACTTATTCAGACTGTACCCAAAGTATGCAAGGCTTTGCACTAACTAGTCTGTGCTGTCACACCTATCCCTGTCTACATATCTGCGCTCACACTTGTGCAGCTCCTCATGTGTTCTGGTGTAATGTCCATCTTCATGTGGATTACATTAGTGTTTGTATTATAAATGTAGTTTATAAGGACATCTGTTGCTTTGCCATAACATAAGTTTATCTGGGAAGCATGTTTGGCGTAGGAGAAATGATCCCTATAGGTACCAGCCACAAATGCACCAAAAAACTTGTCATGATTGTCTGAGATGAGGAGCAAACCCTTCCACCTTTACCTCCATTAACAAGCAGGACACCACTGTTCTCTCACTTGCCAAGTGCAGACCAGTTTCACAAGGCCAGAGCTGATTATTCGCTGCTCACAAAGTGATTATTTCTTTGGCCTGCTGGGCCATGCACGTTAACTGCCATCTGTATTTGTTTTGAAGGAACTGTCCTTTTAGTTCCAGCATTCCATGAATATTTGGTTTCCCTTCATTGTCTCTTGTTGAAAAATTGTTTTATTTCAGGAAGAGTAATAAGACCAAAGTTAGAACAAGAGCTGTTGATGCTGAGGAGTATCAGCAACAACCTGCCACATACTGGAGTTCCTGAATGAGTGCAGTTTTTGTAGGTTACCATTAGAGTGTTGGCCTGATAGGGCACCCCATGTTTGGACCTCATTAGATGAGGGAATTAGTAAGCATGTGAACAGACTCCTCTGTCTAAGTTGAGGAAATTCCTTCTTCTGCAGCCATTATGAGTTGGTCTCATGCAAGGTCCTTTTCTTGATATCTTTTTTTTTTTTACTAAAATCAGAAGATTGAAAATTAATAGATCATAATCTTAACAATTTCTCAGTACATGTGACTGTAGTATTTGCTTGGTATACATAATTCAAAATAAACTTTCTGTTCAGTAAGGATATTAGCCTACCTAAATTCCTCTTTTATGCAATAGTAAGAGTGACAGTAAAGGGTTAGCATGCATCACTGTTGCTTTAGAATTCTAATTTAGAATTAGATGAGATGGAGATCTGGCTGATCAGTTCTTCATACATTTCCAAAAGACATACATGCAGAATGCTGCATGGCATGCTTTTGAGGACATTCAGCAGGCTTGGGAAGAGAGGGTATGCTCTCATATGGATAAGTTAGAATATGGGAAACAAGGAATGGAATGGTCAAAAGGGATTGGACAGCGTTAAGGAAAAAGGTACTTTTTTTTTTTTAATAACAGTTAATAAAGTTAATATTTAAAGATCTCACTGTTAGCTGATGAAGTCTGCTGTTTAGTGTACCTCAGCTAATGTAGTCCAGCAGTTACTGCAGAGTTGGAGAGTAGTGTGGTCAAGTATCACGCTGTGATTTCCCTGTTCCTACACATTTTCAGAATCTGCTGGAGATGGGATATTAGTCTCAGTGCATTTTTTATTATCTTGGACAGATCTTCTTATGTTCTTAAGCAAATACTTGCAAAAGGCCCAGCACCCATTTGTTGCTGTAGGGTTATAATTAGCTCTAACACCAAAACAAAAGGTATTGGTTCTTCTCTTTTTTTCTTTCACATAAATGAATATCCTGATTTCTGCATCAGCATAGTAACTTCCTTGCTGTCTGAAGTTTGGTTAGAAAATCAAGATGAATTGTTGACTGTAGAAAAGTTTACATTAACTTGGATTGTGCCTAAGCAGCTTGTTTAGCATGAGTCAAGAGTGTGGTTTCCCAAGCAGACTGCAGGGAGATCACACAATCCAGGAATGCAGTGTGACCCACTCTCTAGCACAGGGTGTATGCCTTTGGGATCTGTATGTGCCTCCAAATAGAATACCTCATGCCTTACTAGAGGGGCACATTTCATTTGGTTTTGAGCCACTGGGCTCAGTGCTGTAATCTCTCCCATGCTGACCAGTCAGTCCTTGTGTCACTGTGTTCTGTTGAAACACAGGATGTTCCACTCTGTGTTAGCAGCCAGGTTTATTATTCTGCATTTGGTGGGTTCCTACACACATCTCTACATTGCAATCGGACTTCAAGTTGGCTTTGTTCTCCAGGAGCTGATCCAAAGTGCACTGACGCTTAGAGGAGTCTTCCAAGTAACTGCTGTAGGTTTTGGAACAAGCTGAGTATTAATAATGCAGGCTGGAAACATTCGAAGAGGAGTCACACACACACACACACGCACACACACACACACGCACACACACACACTTAGATATGTTCAAAGGATTTACTATCCAAGGGCTATGGAGAATATTTTGTTCAACAGCTGCACATAAAAATAATACTATCCAGTCAGAAAAGAGAAAACTCACTTCTGGCATGGTGGCCTGGCAGATGTTAGGAAGTGTGTTTTTGAGGGTGGGTGTGCACCCATACCCGGGTGTGTACGTGTTCACAAAGTTGCCTGCTGATCCAATTAATTTCTAGCTTTCAGAGAGAATTATTGCAAGATTTCAATGATCTGTGGATTTATTTTAAAGGTTTTAGTTTTCTGTCCAGCTTCTCCCAGATGCATTCAATAGATGACAGATTTGAGGGTAATACTGGCTAGTCTTTATATACTTAACACTCCATCCCATTCTTTCTTCAAGCACATACTGAGATCTGGACAAATGTTTAATATCATTGTTAAGTTGCAAAATTAAACCTTAGCCAGTTGGACATGATCTATTTGGAAGAGTGCGGCTCCGTAGAACATTCTGGTAGTCTTCTTGGGCAGGATAGCTATAATATTATGCAGTCCACTAATTGCCTTGGCTCAAAGACAAAACAACCCCCAGGCCATTAACTTAGCCTTTCCTTAACTGCCTAGAAGTGTCTGCTCCCTGCAGTTTCTAGGTGGATGTAAACTCTGTGCGTTTGGACTTGTCCCTGTATACTTTTTTCCATGTTCCAAAGTCCCAGTTGTCTCCCACTGAGTTTAAAATATGCCATTTGAAACCACGTTTTCATTAGGCTTATCAGCCTTGCATACTGATCTGCTCATAATCTCATTGGGTCTGTGGCTGTTCCATAATTGGTTTGTTCACATTTCCTAATGTATAAATGGATAAGGAGATTTTAGGTGAGATATCTAACTTGCCAAGAAATTCAAATTTGTAAGTTCAGCCAATCTAGATTGCCACCCACTTTCTGATGTATACATGTGAATGTAAATTGGTTTCAGTCACTTTAATTTACATACCAAAGAGCCAGCAGAAGGTGTAAGTTACTATAGGAATGGATAACTGACTTATTAATGTGTGCTCCTTTCAGTTGCATTAACTGTTGAGTCTCTCTCCTGACTGTGCAGTGTATCAGCAACACCTTTGTAAGCTCCAGCATATTTAATAATCCAAATTCAGAGATAATACATATAAAGATGTAATGTCCAATTTACGAATGAGTGTGGTTATAAATTTGCCTATTTTATGATTCTAGACTCACTCATTTCAGTCTTAAGGCCTGTTCTGCCATCTCAAGTCTCAAGAGACTGAAAATCAAACTAACAAGGAGAAACATGCTTTAGACAGTTCAGAGCATTTAGATTCTGGCCTGTGAGACCTGTGGTAGATCTGCTCTTGAAAGACTTTGGTGGTGAAAGATCAGACCTTCAAAATAATAGTCTTCTTGCTCTTGTTTTGATTTCTTAGAATTAATTCAAATAATTCTGCTTCCCAGGGTTGCCTGGTTTCAGTCAAAACGTTTTCAAACACCAATTCTAATAATGACTTGAACCACTCATCAGAAGAAAAAGGTCTTTATCTTGCTTTTTATGAATATTTTTAAATTGTGGGCTTTTTAGAAGCCTTGTCATTGACAGTATAACCATGAGATGTGGATTTACCTTGCATGACAACTGAAAAACAAGCACATAGGGAAAAAAGTGATTTTTAATGTAATATTCTGGGCTTACTCAACTTTTGAATCTTAGTTTATAATTTGTTAAAAGTAAAGATACCACAGTTATTACTTCGTAGAAATGTAAATTTACATTAATATTTTCTTGCGAGTCTGAAGAATTTATTATACAAGACAATTATTAAATACAGTTACAAAGTGAACAAGTAATCACATTGGGAGAGATTTGCAAAGCTGTTTGGATACATAAAGGTGTTGAAAGCTATACCGGAGAATTTTCACACATTACAAATGAAAGTAATTGCTGACCTCTGAAAAAATTAGTTTGAATTGACAGTTAGGTTTCTTCCTGCTTGGACACCTTTGAAGTTCTGTGTACCAGAAACCTTCAGAAATAGTTTAACTAGTAAAGCTCAGCTTCTATTGTTTTGTTATATGGATTTGAAAAGAGAAAATTTCCTCCTTTTGCGTATCTTAATTGAATTCCTTTACATTAGCAGCAGAAAAACTTGATTTCCCTTCATAAGAAAACTGAAACTTAATAAGACTGTGAAAACTGAATTCTGGGCAAGTGAAAACAAAATATTTAGCTGAAAAACCTATAATTGTCAACAAGTTTTTTCCATGTGATGGACAAAAGTATTTTGGAATGTATTGGTACCTTTATGTATTTGTACTGTCTCTCCAGATACTACAATAGCACTTTAAAGAAACTGGATGTCTCTTTAGCAATACAATCTTGTAGAAAGATAGCCATGGTCACCACACCTTTGAATAGTTTGCATGAGTGTTATCTGGCCGCCTTTTCTCCTTGTCAGAATTTTAAGTCTTACCCTAGTAGATTTTAACCATCTTCTTAAAGTCAGAAGGGCACTGCATCACTTGAATCAGCTAATGAATCTGCTTTACATAACCTGGTAACTTTCAAACCTTGTACAACTTAAAAATTGTGATGAAGTCTTAAAGATGCTTCTGGGTAACCAGTTGTATGTCATAATGATTATCCTGATTTATGCTCAAGGTTAGTGAGTTTTAATTGTATTCTATCAAAATATTTTATCTTTATGTTTTTTTTAGTCACACTCTTCAGTGCTAATTCTTTGATGGAGATGAAATTAATTGTATGTCCTTGTATTTAACCTAGCAGTGACTATGAAAACTCTGATTTAGTGACTGAAATTTAAAAATCCTGCCTAAAATTCCTAGGTAAATTTTAAAAATCTTGCAGACTATAACATTTTTGAAATATTTATTTTCTGCCTTTTTACTGTTAGCACAACGCCTGTTATATTTGTCATTTTAATTCCTTTTGAGTTGAATTATCCATCTGAATTTGCTCTCTGACCTTCAGAAAATGGCTTCTGTTGAACTTAATTTTGCTGAAGAACTCCTCAGCTGATTTATCGAACCTCTGAAATCTAAGAATCTGTGTAATATTTTATCATAAAAATAGAGAAGTAATTAAAAGCTCCATTTTCCATCTTCAGCTCTAAGGAGCCCTGATTTCCTCTCAAATCTGTGCTGGTAAGGTGATGAGATTCATGTGATAAAGATTCAGAAAAAGGAGGACATAGAGTTTTGTTTCATGCAGTAGGAAGCTATATGATCTTTTCACATAGTGTTAAATGGAAGGCATTAGTTAATGTTTTCCAAATGCTCAAGGTTAATTGTTCATTCACACATGTTCTTCTGAAACAGTACGTCAGCTCTTTTTTGTATTTGGTTTCCTACTTTTCATTGAGATGGTAGCTGTTTCCAGCTACTTGCCCTCCCCAGAATCCCTCTTCGAGCTGCTTAGTTTATTCTTAAACTTCGGGAATCTCCAGGTCCTGTTTGTGTTCCTTTCCCAATAACCAGCCATGAGGCCACGTGTCCCTCTAAGCTTGCGAAACTAACCTAGTAATCTGTGGTCATCACTCCCTTTTTGTCTATATGGTAAATCTTATTATAGAAACCAGAAGTTTATATTTTGTTTAACTAAAAACTAAAGTATCAGCCTCAAGGCTCACAGTGTTTTCTTTTTCACTAAAGCAAAACGTTTGGTTACACTACAAAGCTGTCTGTTTAAGTATGATAAAAGGAGAGTTCATAGAACTGCTTCAGGCATCTAACTTTATGTAGATATTTAGCAAATCAAAATTCAGGTTCATGTCACCTAATTGTAACTCCGTATTGAGAAGCCCAAATTAGAAGTCAACCAACAAATAGATGTGGCCTCTGCAATGGTGTATCGAGTCTTGGTTTGCTGAATCTCATGTTGGAAGAGTCTCAGGACTGAGCTGAGAAGTGGGCTATTCAGGAAAAGTGGTGGACTAAAGTTGTATTGTAGTTCCCTAAATGTGAGCAGACCCCTCTGTCCTGTCACCCTCCTTCCCCAATATGCCTTAGGTAGGAGCATTGTTACCCTAGAGGACAGCATAAATGACCTCCCACAAAATCCACATTAAGGTTACCCAGTGCACAGTTTTGAGTCTATTCTGATCTTTCTGTGCTGCCACAGGAAAGCATGGAGGGAGGAAAATCCATGCTCTGTGTTCAGTTGTGTTTGCTCAGCCTGCTATGGATTTGGAAGAATTACAGAATTCAGACATAGGAAATGGAAATTAATAAAGACATTTGAAAACCCAACCCTCCTTTATGGACTGTGACAAATATAATTTACAGATGAGTACAGTAATGTATATGCAACAATGGCTAGGATAGAGATTGTAAATCAAGTGCTGCAGTTTAGGGAGTATTAAGAGAAATTGTAGTATATTTCAAGCTAATAAAGGAATATTTTTCTACCGACACATAATAAAGATTTGGAGTTCATTGCCACTAGAGAATAAGGAGACTAAAAGCTTAAGTTTTGTATAACTAAGATTATTTCATGAAAAATAAGACTACCCACAAATATTAAGTAGTTTTGCTTTGGTCAGATATAGATGTTTGTATTTCATACACCCACAAATTTATTGAGGCAAGACTGAACACCCTGTCCTGGCAGATTATTCTATAACCTCACCAGACAGCGGGGGGACTCTTGCATCTACTTTTCAAACCATCAGCAATGTCCACTTTCATAAATATGCCATTGTATCCCGTATAGCCCGAAGATCTAATCTGGTAATCTAATTCGTAATAGAGACTGAAGACAGAGATACTGTGGTTGATATCCTCTAAGCTGAGCTCTCAGACAGCTCTGAAGCTCAGCACTCATTGGGAAAAACCAAACCAAACCAAACCAAGAAACTAACTCTTCCCTCTTCTACTGCTAGTTGTCCCTGCTCCCCCCTCAAACAGGACTTCTCTTGTGTCTCTTTTTACCCTGCCCTTCTGCACAGACATCCACTTGGGTGGGTGGTTGAAACTTTCTTTTATCCCCCAGTGCTTTGAATACAGTGCCCAGGCGCTCACATCAGGGACAGGAGGCAGAAGTGCAGTTACATGTAGTGACAGGGTGCGAGTTGGGATTAGGCCTTGCCTCTGTTCAGATGTGATGATTTGCGGCCAAATGAGCATGAACGTTGCATACATGGCTTTGCCAGTCAGTAATGCCAAACACTCTGAATATGTGATACAATTTCTTGTTGTAGTGAAATAGTTATGCTTTATTTTACCTAGATATTGTAGACACCAACTTGTAATTTCCTCTCTCTGTTGTGCACCTTAAGGTATTTAAAACATTTCTTAGTATTTTCTAGTGTTCCCTTGAACTGTTGCTAAAACGGAAGATATTTATAGTGGATTCAATTTGAATGACTATATGTGTGCTTGAATTGTTTCAAATCTCTGAAGCAATATTTTCATGCACTGTATACATTTTTCGTAATATCTCAAGGTGTTTGTAGATCTCTAGAAATTTTTGCTAGAAGCACGTCTTATTTCTAATTGCACATATTACAGTGTGATGTCTTTTTCATTGAAAACAATGAAGTATTAAAAATCTGGAAAACAGAATAGAGCTGAAATCTCTGGCAGAAACATAACAACACTATTTCGATTCTATTTCCATTTGTGTGGTGATATATACATATGCCTGACTGCACACTGTGAATAATCTTATTAAAGCCAGTGAAACAGTTCACATTTGAAGAAATAAGACATGCATATGCATTTTCACAGGTTATGTTGAATACTCTTAAGCCATAGAAACCAATATTGTGAAAGAAATACCTTGCTTAAACGTGTATCTCCAAAATGCTTTCTTGTATTCTAAAAATTACCAAAATGCAGTTGTGTCTAAGTGAGAGAGAAGAAAAAAGGTTATCTGTATGTATTTTGTAGGGCAAATGACCAGATTTACCACATTAGCTTCAAAACTGAGACAAACCGCTTTGGCATACTGCAAGGAAATACGATTAATGGTTTATGTCTCTATTCCATTAGGTTTTGGTTCTTGGTTCCCTGTTCAAACAGAAATTTTGTTCACCTGTAAAAGTTACTAGGTTTTCTTCAAATGCTTTTGCTTTCTGTGTATTTCAGTTCCTTCTCTACAGAAAAAACACTGAGGCTTCTACATTTTATTATTAATCTTGAAAGTACTATTTGATTACTGGAAATGACCAAAAGCTCAGCTGGAGAAGCAGAATACAAAGTTCCTTATTTAGGCCTTAATATGAATACTTAGAGGTCTGTTTTAGGAAAATAAAGTGAAAACTTATACAAGAAAATACAAGGAAACCCTTCTTACTATATACTTTTAAAAGTTTTGCTTTCTTCATTATCTATTTTGAAGCACTTTGTAACTAATTTCTCATTACAAACAATGACAAAAACTTATTTTATTAAAGCTCCTGAATCATGTTATGAAGTGCTATGATTTGTGATAATTTATCCTTCATTTATATATATATGAGTCAAAATAGCAGGTAGTAGCAACTTATCTGCATTTCTGTAGTTGTGTCCAGAAAGAGAGATCACAATTTAAACCAAGTCTTGCTTGTGCTGCTGCTGAGAAACTGTCTGTGATGATGGAGGATGTTTGTTCTCCAGCACTACTCACTTGTAAGATGATCCATCTTTGAAGTTGCAGTAAAAACTCTGAAACAGTATATTTTTGAGTAAAGTGGTGTTGAAATCTGTATCCTGATCCAAATTTTGCTTCACAACAGTACAACCCCATTGACTACAGCGGAATTGCAAATGTGATGAGAAGAAAGCTGGATGCAGTGGATTAAAACATTATATCAATTATTCTTATGTAGACATACTAGGTAAAAAAATACAACAAGGGCCAAATTTTGCTCCTATGTCATGGATAGTTTTAGATTGATGCTGCAGTAAAGGAGAGTATTGTCATAAGTGGACATTAATACCATTGTATTTCCAATTGTAGATCTGCATGTTTGAAAAATAGTGAAGGATTCTTGCATATGAAGCAAGATGTTTTACAAATTTAAAAAGCTTGTAGAATTTAGTAAGTGATCAGTTTAATACAATGATATTTTGGCAAAACTATCTGTGAAAACCAAAATTCACATTCTGCTCTTGATTCTTGTGATGCATTCCACACAAACTTTATGAAATCCTCTAAATAATAGAATATGCCTGTATGTTTTTCTGTGTCGCAGACGACTAAAAACTTAGGCTTCAGAATGCAGTAGCTTAAAGCAAAAGGTTGATTTCATAAAATTATAAGAGGGAGGATGGTATGTATTTAAGCAGTAAGCTGTCACTGGAGGAAAAAGGAATAAAAGCCTATAGTGTAGCACAGCAGAAAAAAGGAGCGAGCTGCTGAAAGCTGGATAATGTGGGGATATAGAGATGTCGTTTCCTCTCTTTGCCAGGCTGTGAAATTCTTTGTAATTCCCATTGGTAAAGCTGCCAACACAAACAAAGGAAAAAATGGAAACTTCCGTGCAAGTCCTCCTTTGATGAGTAGAAGAACATATACATTCAAAGGAACAAATTTATCAGCACCATGTTTGATACAAACTTTTTGTAAGCACTATGGAAAAAGGGCAGAGATCTCACCCAAATCAAGAAAGGATAGAATAAATTTAATTATAAACTGTGTTTCTAAGGAATTATTTTAGTGCCAGATGCACACCAACAAATGTGGAATGCTAACTTGCCTGACAGTGATAGTGTTATCAGTGAGTTTGGAGGAAAGCTGGCTAAAATATCTTCATTTCAGTGTGATACCTGAGTTTTGTTAACTAAGTTGTTAGTCTCTTTAGATGAAAAGATTAAGAGGTGAATAGTTAGTATGGCTCAGCAGTACTTTCAGAGTATGGGTTCTCTCTTAACATATTGGTGACTTTGTGCATAAATGCAACTGTACAGAAAGAGCTATAAAAACTTTTACTAAAAAAAGCAATCTTTTATTCAAAATTTTAAAGAACGTTTTTAAGAGAGTGTCTCATAATTGTCTGAGAATAGTTGTATCCAGTAAAGACCAAGTTAACTGGCCCAAGTCAACTAGGTATTTCCCTGAAATGTCCGTAACCAGACATGGAGGAGCACAAGAATTTCCACCATAATATCCTATGTAATTCGTGTATACCATTAATTTTTACTTAAGGTTCCCTTTCAAGGTTTTTATGCAGTGAAAATAATTTCTGTGTAAATGATTGGCTTCCCTAATTTACGAAAGATAAGCTTCATTCACTCATAATGAGAGTTTTCAATATAGTTTTGTTTAAAGGAATTACTATATAGGCAATTACAAAATTACAGATTTTGTGATTCCTTTTTTCTTTTATAATTTCTTCCTGTGCCAGTTTATTTTTAATGCATCTATAAAATTTACCATGTTGTATTGAAAGTTTATATTTTAAAAAAAAGGACAATGGAATTTTTCTTACATACCTACGTATCTGTCTTAGTAAGGGAGTTGACCTCAGTTAAACTATTGATTTTGTTAATCCATTAAAGTGATAGCCTAAAAGAGACTATTTGCTAGAAGTGAGTCATAGATGGATGATATTTTTCAGGGTGAGTCAGCCATTCCTTAATTCCCACGTCTCCCGAGTCAGAACCTAAACACCATCTTTTCCTTCATGCAAAAAGCCCTTCCCCTACCACACTCGGCTTTGCTCCAGGCACAAATCAACAGTGTGAGTCCGAGCGCTGTGCCCAGAAAGGTCAGGATGTGTTGCTGCTGCTCCCGCTTTTGCCTGCCCCAGCCTTGAAGTGGTTTGCATACCACAGCTTAGGAATCCCTGCTTGGGTTGTCTCCGGCCTGAGACTTTCTGCTGAGAAGGTCCATGGTAATTATGGAGGTGCCAGTCAGCTTTCAAAATAAACAGTAAGTTAAAGCAAGGACAGTGCCCTTGTTTTGCATGAAAAAAAATCTATCATGCCATTCTTCAAAACATAATTTCTGTGTATGTACAATGAAGTAGCTGTGTGTGTACTGAGGGAGAGGGGAAGAGGGAGAAGGGCTGGTCCTGTCACAGAAGCTGAACAAAAGCTGAGGCAAGTGCTCATGACAAGCAGTGAAGAATATTGTACCCATCTGAAAAAGTGAGACATATGAATGGGCAACCTAGACTGGATGTTGCCTAGTAGGAGGCTTGACTAAGAGCAGTCAGATACTCAAATGCTCTTACTGAGTGTCTTTGAATACATAATGGTTAAAATTATTGAAAATATGGTCTGCTGATCAGAAGTTCAAGTCAAAAACTCCCAACAGTTCAACCTCTTATTTCCCTTGCAGCTTTCAAGGTCTGTTTCAAAAATTTAAACTCCACTACAACATTCACATAACTGTAATTCTCTCCTGTACTTACTTAAATACATTTTTTTTGTTGGTCATAAAATAAACGTGGAAGATTATATTAGAAGTGATTCTAGAACCATAAGAAAAACTAGATTTTAAGATTTCAGTGTTGAGATCATATTTGTGTGCAGCACTGATCACTGACGCATTACTCATCTTGATTGGAGCCCTAGAAAATGTGGTAATAAAACCATAAAATAAATACTGGAGGCACGAATGACTTCAAAAGATAGTGTGTTACATGACAACTTCCCATTAAGATAAATTATATGAAAACTCTTTTCACAAAGTCTGTTCCTTGAACTTGAGGTGAATTTTGAAAAGTTCAGGATTTTATTTCTTTGTTTTAAATTAGAGTTAATGTCAGAAACAGGCAGGTGGAAATGAGAAATCACTGAAACCATGAGAGAAATCGAGATGGAGACATAGAGGCAGAAAATACTATGTTGCCAGTTATGATAGTTGTATTGTGTTTATGGCATTAATGTTTCAAGTTAAAGGCCTGAAGATGTATCCTTGCATTTTGCAGAGTTACATGTGAGACTGCAGAAATAAATTGGAAAATGCGAGTGCTGAGAAAACATACGGTAAATTAAGCAGACCTAAAAACATTTAAAAACAACAAAAAAAGTTATGTTATAAAGCTCTTTCAGGAATGTGATTTGTAAATATGTACAGTTTGTTGCTCTTATTAATTTATGTTTACAATGTAGAATTCTTATTTATGCTTAAAAACTTTTTCCGTTATCCCTGTTTATAAATCTGATATACTCAGATGTCTTTTTTCTTTGAACTCAGAATTTAGCTAGCTTCCAGCTGGTTTTCAATATTGTTTTGAGATTTAATCAGACAGGTTTTAGGTTTTGGTACCAGTTGCAATAACAACAGAAGTGCACATCCTGAAATCCAGTTGGCGTCTGCTGTTTTGTTGTTGTAGCTCTCTGTACCTGAGAAGTGTCTCTCTGCATGGCTGAGGGGAGTAAGAAGAGGGAAGGTGATGGGTACTGTGGTGAAACCACAGACTTTGCTCTAAGGAGCTGCACACTGGTGGGTGCCCCGGCAGAACACAGCACAGTGTTAGTGGTGTATGCAGCATCTAATAAATATGGCCTCTCATATTGATAGGAGTTATTATAATAGTTGTGATTAAATTTGTCTCCCTCCCATGATTTTACAGACGAGCCATGGAGCGGGGTGGGAGGCACTCACGAGCAGAAATTCAAAGGATAGTTTGTGTTCCCACAAAGTTCAATGAATCGGCACAGATACAGCTCAGAGACAACCAACAAAACAAAAATGATGAGACAACAAATCCGTCTTAGAAGGGGTTGTAAATTTAAATTTAATTTATATTTCTTGAAAAAGCACAGCAGTTTGGATCTGAGAATTTATTCTTTCTGACAGTTTTGTAACTAAAAGGGCAAGCTAACAAAAAAAAAGTTAAAAGTTGTTGAGTGAGTTAGTTTTTTGACAAAGCTGGGTTGTTAGAGGCGCCACTATCCCATTATCCATTATATGGATAAAGGTTGACACCCCCAGGGCCTGCCGTGACCTGCCAGAGCCAGTCAGCCAGGGAAACGCTGAGAGGCCCCGAGAGGCTGGGGCTGGCGCAGTCCCCTTGATCAAAGCACCTTCAAACCCTCTTTGAATGTAAGATCAGAGTCCACTAAAATATTTATTTGGCATTGAATCTGATCTCCAGTTATGAAACTCTTGACCAACCCAAAATCTCACGGGCAGCCGTTTCTCAAAAAGTGTCTCTGCTTCTTACGCTCTTTTGTCATCTTTATCACTGTATTACTTGAAAAACACAGAATATGGAGTGGTCGTGGTGGGTCTCAGATTATTTTATACAAGGTTGCTCAACAACAGCAAAATGTGCTGTTACTGTGTTTTTCCCTCTAATGTACCTCAAGAAGTACTTTCTGTCATATGATGAAATCTGAAAGAATAGTAAAATAATAGCAACTCCAAAAATGCATTCAAGGGAAGCATATGTTCCCATTAGTATCTTAAAATGAGATTACTGCTTATATAAATAGAATATTTTCCTTCTCTCTAATTTCTCCACCTAGAGGAAAAAGAAAAAAAAAAAAAGGTAGAGAAATCTTTCATATCTACGCTACTGTTTTTTTTAGTCTGCAGAGTTAAAATAGTAACTGCAGCGAATGTGGTTAGTTTATGACAATACTTAAAATGTGAAGGTGTGGTGGTAAGCTTTTATTTTTGATTTGATATTCTCTGTATAGCAGGCAAACAATAAACAATGTATAAAGCAAACTGTAGAACAGGAAAAATAGTATCTGAAGTAATTTTCTCTGCTTTGACCCTAAACACTTGGTTGCAGAACTAATTGAAAAATTAACAATATTTATCATGCTTTCATGCTTTCATATTTTTTCAAATGAGTACAATTCTCAATTCACTACTGTCTGCTATTTTCCTTTATGTCACATTTGTGTCCTTAGAACAGTAGCGAAAATAATGGGCGTGAAGAAACTTCTGATTTAGGAAACCATCCTCTCCTTGGTAAACTCAATTTGCAAACAGAGCAGTTCACCAGTCACAGGGATGCTGGGACAGTGGTTTCCTGTCAGACTGAGAAAGGAGGTTGTGCTGGAGATGTAATCATTTTCTCTGATCATCTCTTGTCACTACTGCTGTGTGCACAGAAATATGCTGTAGAACTTTTTTAGCGCCACTATACGATGAACACCTTTAAAAGTGTATGGGAGTGTACTTCACCTCCTGGTATCTGGGTCTCAGAAACTATAAAACCATCTTATTTTACTGGGAAAACGCAGAAAGCTGATGGTGGTTTCTTTGGTCCTTGCATTCTGATGAGAAGAGATGAGTTAGTCAGTGACAGAAGTCGGGAGGATGAAGGTGAAGTGGTGGCAGGGGGTGGCAGATGAATCTGCTC
Organism: Columba livia; assembly: GCF_036013475.1. Taxonomy (NCBI): domain Eukaryota; kingdom Metazoa; phylum Chordata; class Aves; order Columbiformes; family Columbidae; genus Columba; species Columba livia. The sequence goes on from NC_088604.1 coordinate 59,210,142, forward strand.
TGCTTTGAAGCTACTGAGTGCAGACCTCCTGCGAACAGAGATGTGCAAAGGAGGTGATGCTGTGCTCCTGAACTGCTTTTGGAGTCTAAAACCACGCTGATTTTCCTCTGCCTCATGCCTCGTAGAAGAAGAGAAAAATTTTGTTCCTCATCTGCTACTCTGAAGACTGTCTGCAGTTAATTGAGCAGTATCTAGAGATTGGAGCCTTAGAGCTCACGGCTTGTGTATGTCCCATGGCTTTCAGTCTTACCTTGGCAGCATTTTCCATGGTAGCTTTTTCCTTTGTTTCCCTTTTTTCAGTGGTGAAAAAAAATTTGCTTGCAAGTAATCTTGCATTAGCAACCTTCCACATTTGACGTTATTAGTGGTTTCAGCAGTTAAGAATGAGGTTATGCCCAATGCTAATGTCAAAAACAACATCTGAAAGCTGATTATGCTCTCCCCAGTACTTTATATATGCTCCAGTGGGTTTTCATTGTCAAAGAGGTGGGCCTTTATTATGCCACATAATGCAGTAAAATGAGGATTACTTGGATTTCAGTGCATGAGATAATAGCAGCTGACAGGCACCTGTTTAAGGAAGTATATTGTATTCCCAAGCACACATATTTTATAAAAATTAAGCAAGATTTCATATGAAAAAACTGTAGTACTTAAACTTTGCAAATAGGTTGAAGTACCAAAAAAGGCATCAGGGAACCTGGATGGATGTATTTATCAGTGACCCTTGCAGTCCTGAGGGTCCATTCTAATAATAAAGTCTGAGACCTGTCGATGATGGCACAAATATCCTAATCTGAACTGACATGGCTTTCTAGCCCAGTTCATCAATCATGTTTTACTAGCTTTAGCAGAGCCAAGCTGCTATCTGTCATTTTGATGCTGTGGTGGTGACAAAAACTGGTGCCGAAAATGTGCTGCAGGTGTAACACTCACTCAAAGAGCATTTCTGAGCAGTAGTCAAGTTTGTATTTGCATGGGGAGAGAGTGCCATCTTCAGTTTCATGTCTCCACATGAAACAAGTCTGAACTTCCTAGTGCTGCCCGATGGCTGAGAAGTGAGGAAAAAATATCAGCAGAAATTTAGAAATAGTTCTCAATTCTTATTTTTATGAGACTTTAGGCTTGGGAAGAAAAACGCTAAACGCCATGTTCTTGTTCCTGTTTTAAGATACAGTTAATTTAGATATGTCTGATGAGTGATTTGCAGCAGAGTAAAGAAAAGTAAGGTTGGACTTTGTCCTTTTGGTTTGCAATGCTGTATGAAGAAAATAACAATTGCCAGTTGGATCACAAACCCTTGCAACCAGTAGCACATTATATGCATAAAAAATGAGAGCTAGGAGTCTGTACACTGCTGCATATTTACTGTGTTTTGTAAAAGCCATCAATTCCATATATACTTTCAGCCCAGAATGACTTGGTGTTTGCATTGGGGTGTTTGCATTGGGGTCTTGGCACTTGACCCTTGTTTTTCTTGGCTCCGTGTCATTTTGCAGCAAAGCTCGAGGACACTCCTATCTCTTGTTTCCAGCATGTTAACATATTCAAGTAAATATTATCTGGCACAGGCACACGCATTATCCTTTGGGGGAGTATTTGTAAAAGTTTTAAAGTTCAGATCAAACAATGGCATCCATCTTCCTCCTGAATTTCTTTTATTCACAAGATAAATGTTGCTGGCAAAGTTCTTTCTTCAATCTTTTAAAATACTTTATTTTCAAAATTCAGAGACAAGGTTCATGCCCATAAAAATCCATATTACTCGCAGAATATAAACCCAGGTATGTCTTTTCTATATATTTTGACACTTATTAGGACTTTGCACAATAAGGAGCAGATGTGTCATAGCGACAGCAGGCGAGCAGGGACCTGGAAGGTGGTTTCATTAAAAGAGCCTTGGGATAAATGCAGCACATTAGATACCCACTGAAAGACAGGAGCTGTTGATGGGGTGACCTCTGAATGCAAGTCATCTTACTATAAACAGAAGGGTGTGGAAAGCCATTGGACAGAGCCAAGCTTGTTTACTATCCAGATCTCCTGTTAGTTAAGTAACCGAACTGTGCTAGGCTTGGTGTGACAGTTCAAGGAAGAACAAAGTGTCTTCAGTATTTCAGAGTGTAAAAAATCTTAGCTGACTGGTGCTCAGGTTTTTTGGTTTTGTCTGCACACCTTAGTTGCTGTACAGTGGAAGTTAACAAGTGCAAAACATAGCAGTCCTTTTATTTTGTCCTCGAAACTGACGTTGCACATTTGGGGAATTCATTTCTGTTCTTCAGAGACAACTGAGGTAAGGCTATGATGGATTTTAATTTGCAATATTGATGTAAAAGTCATTTATTGATAAAGTGGGAAATGTAAGTAGGTATTAATTGCACAGTCAGATTCTATTCTGAAAAGGAGATTTTGTTTCCATTTCTGTAGTAGCAGTTTCAAGCTTGTTTTTGGAATGATGTATTTGTTCATAGTGGCTTTAGAGTTTAGATCGGTCGTATGACTAAATCTGTCATGGTCTTTCAGGAGCAGGTTTTTCTTGAGACAGGAGGTTACTTGTTAAGTGCTTCAAGAAATAAAATGTGTCATTCTGCAATATGCTCTGAATGTCACATTATGTCAAATTTGTGAGCAGTTTGTTAGTGTGTTATTCGATACATTATTGTAAGAGACACTTAAAGGCCAGAATGCTGAGACAGGTGTCTAGACATAAATTGAGTTCAAATTAATTAGCTTTAAATTACAAAAATTGCGGATACAAATAAAGTGAATTCGATTTACTAATACTTCATTTGTGTCCATTTAGTCCACTTCAAAGTTGATTAGACATTATTTTGGAACAAATAATGCCAGAGTGTAATTATGCTAAAGCATCAGTTCTACCCCTTCAAAATTCACTTTAGCTTTCTCTGTAAGTTGGCATTGTTTGTATTTGAGTCTTACCTCACTGTGAATTTCTTTCAGACTGTTTAATGAATCTTTCAATTGCACGGACTATATTTTGAAAAGAAATTCTGATTAAAACCTGACTTCTTCGGGAAGTCCGTGCACGTTTGCTACTGTTGTAGCCAAATGGTTTTCACTACCTTGCGGTCGGCATCGCGGGCAAGCCAGTGGTGCTGCTGCATTCAGAGGGACACGGGGGGAGCCGGTGTAATGATGATAACTCCGTCTTAAATGTCCATTTCATTCAGGGAAACTCAGGAGACATTTACTCCAGGAGTACTGTTTTATTATCCTAGTGCAGCATGCAAAGTCTGGGGGAAGAAAGAGCAGCCCAGCTTGGTGCAACTGTAAACAGCCATTTACTTCTATAGGGAACTGCGATGTGTAGGGAACCTGTTTGGAAGGACGGGATGATAAATTATTACAGACAATGAGTTCTTCGATTTTGTGCCTGGGGTCTGGTGAGCAGCAAGCAGCAGGATCCAGTTACACGTTTCTTTTCATGGACTGTTCACTGTTCTCTGAAGTACATTTCAGCTAAACAGCTTTTAAATGTTTCACTACCTTTTGTGCCATGGTAATTTCTTCGAAAGTAAATGAAATGTAAATTCGAAAAAGGTGTATAAAGCAGGTAATATTTTAAATTCCCAAATTTAAAATACAGTTATTGACAAGGCTTTTTTCCAAGATAATTTTAGAGTTTTTAAAGTGCTTAGTATAGCTTTCTAAGTGGTTCAGCGAATCAAGTAGCACCAACCTTGTATGAATGTGGATAATATCAAGGAAAAACCCTCAAATTCAGCTTTGGGGAAATATCTGTTTGTGTGATCATGTATGCACATGTTAGAGTGTGCATACACGGAAGCTTATTCATCTGTTATAGAAAGTAGAAGTCAAGGTTATTTTCTAAACTTAAACAGATTGTGGTCTGATAAAATGTCTGAATACACTTTAAAATAGAGGAAGCAAGTGAAAAGCCCCATTTCATATTTTCCGTCTCATTTGCATGTTTACCTATCTTTTTAATCTTTTGTTTTCAGTTGTTTTCTTTGCAAGTAGCTATGCTTAAATTTTATTGAAGTTGCATTTACTTTGGCAGAATATAGGAAATAAGTAGCACTTTATTAACTTTTAAGCTTTGAATTGTAAAATTTATTTGGCAAATGTTATTTACACAAATTAAAATTTTAAGATATCATTTCAGTATTTTTAAAGAAAAGGAGAGCATGGCTGTATTATATTTATTTATAAAAAGTATGTGAGCAGTTTCTGAAATTTAACAATAGTTAATAGGTACTTACGTACTTTTGGGATTTTATGAACTCTATTTTCAACTATAGTGATGGAAAAAATGTATTTCTATAATAGCTTAACAGGATATATAATATCTATGTTATTTATTTATCTATTCTATACAATATTTAATCATTGCCCGAATTAATAAAAGAGTAAACAGTACTCAATTATCAGTAAAGATCTTTAGAAAATGTGAAGTTTTTTTAAAAGCTAATTTTAAAATTAATCCAATTATAGCCCCAAAAGGATGCTGTTAAATATATATATTGAAGAACCTGTATTGATTTAAAAAGCATAATTATTATATTATTTGCATTGGATTGAACAGAAAGTGGCATACAGTGTCCCAAAATAGTGGAATGACTTTAATTGGAATTAATTGAAGACTTGCTTCTTCAATATGAAAGCAAAGTCCTCTGTGTGTTCTCATCGTAAAGCTGTAATTGTTCTTCAAAATCAGTTTCAGGAATATTTGAAAGTCATTAACTGAGCTTTACAATTATATAATAGTGGTTGATCATCTGGTATAACTGATCATAAAACCTTTAGAGGGTGAAATAATCTAAAGTGATTTCACATAAACAGAGATTCTGAAAGTATTATATATATATTTATTTGTGCACACTTGCACAAAAACATATTTTTCTGTGTTTGAATGCATGTTTGAACAGTTCTGTCTATCAAGAGTTTTCTCCTCGATTAAATGAATTATCTTATTATTAGATTTTTGCTGTATTTCAAGTATTTGTACTGCTATTCCAGGTGAGTTCTGCATTCAATTAAGAGACACATCTAAGAACCAAATGTACACGTATCTCTGAATGTTCAGAATGTTAGCTCCACTGAAGCACAGTTTAACTTGATTGATACTTGGATTTTAAAGCAAATAAGGACTAATTTTTGCCTGTGGCAAAAAATCTTTGAAGTTTCATGCCTGTGCCGAGGCTGGATTAGTGAAGCGGTAGGACTGGGGCTGGGACTGTGACCCTGTTGTGCTTGACAAGTTGTGATAAATGGGGGAATCTTTCTTAACCTCGTGGCCAAAGCATTCCAGGATCAGGTTGGGGAGACAGGAGAGGAGGGAGAGAGGGGGGCAGAAAGATTCAGGAGACTTGGCACGTTAAAGCCAGAGAAAAAGGACATTTGCTTGTTTGTCCGAAACAGGGGAATGTGCAGACACTTGCGGAGGAAAGGATTGCAGATGCATTGCAATACACTTCATTGTTCTTTCTGACTGCTGACCTTGGTAGATGAAATTCATCCTTCACTGTGAAGCTGTCTGTTTTTATTTTTGTTTTGAATGCTTTCAGAGTTTAGGGAATCTTGGTTGTTATATCTGCCTAAACAAAAGAGGGTTTTTATTTAATGCTTGAGATGTGTGTCTAAAACCATCCAAAGTATATTGGACAAACTTCTTATTCCAAGTAATTGCCTCTTGGTTAAATAATTTACTGGAGGACTGCAAATATAAACAAAATTGTATGAATTTGAAAAACCCCCCACCCAACCAGTTAATTAATTGCTTCTGGAAAACTAGTTCAACTATCTTCTTTATAGAACATTTTTAAAAGTAAAACATACTTTAAAATATTTTAAAATTATATATTTTAGGATAACAGCATTAATTAGTCTGAAAAAACTATTTGGATATACTAAAGTAGTATACTGGGATAAACCAGTCAAATTTTCAAACCTAAAAAAAAGAGACAAAATTTACTTATATGTGAGCTGAAATATGATCTATCAAGTGGCTCTTTCTTGTGGCATTTTAACAGCTATACTGCCTCTGAAGTTGTCTCTATTGACTAATAATGAAAAATATATTGTTAGATGATGGTTTCAGATTTATTTACATACTTTGTACTGTAAATACAGCTATTCTGGCTAGTGTTAAGAACTATAGCATAAAGCAAATGAAAGAAAAAAAAGGATGTTAAATATTTTAATGTGCTTTCTAATTGTGGCTGTAGTTGTAGTCTACAAGCAAACATATGATGCATCCCTATGTGTAGGTAAAATTAATCATTTATCCTTTTATCTCCCTGAATGACATTTTAACACTATCATATTAATAGGATTATTAATGCATGTTGTGTTATAAATGTTCCTGGAGTTTACGTGTTCATTAATATTTGAATAATTAGATGGAAACTATATAGATAAAAAGTAGTATCATTAAATAGCAATTTACTTCTGTGCTGCTTACTAGCATATAGTAACTATGTGTACACTCCATGTATTATAGGTTCCTATGCATTTATTAGAAAGTATTTTATCTGTGGTTTGCCTCTGATAAATTATTATTCTTTTTTTCTACCCTTAAAAAAAAAATCATTTCATAGCAGCATTTTCTTTGTTTTTATTCAAATGTTCTAGAGGCACTGAAAACTAAACTAACCAGAAACAAACTAAATTTGGTTGCATGATGATACAAATGCATGTGAATAGATCTTTAGATTGTATTAACTTGTTTGTGAGAGTTTATACTGCAACATTGTGTGTCATTTCATCTTTCCACTGACAAATTATTTTTTCATGAGTTAGATAGCATATGGGCCATAAAGAACTGATTATTTTATTTTTACCAGCAAAGTAGTTTGAGCCACAAAGAATTTTTTGCATCCTTACTTTAACAGAAGTCGGTTGCCAAAGCTTTTGGTTATCTGATGTAGTTTATTAATGTTACAACAGCTGCTAGAATTTATTGCTACAATGCTAAACAAATTAGCTTCAGTAATGAGGAGGAACAGAAATGTATAAAACTGAAGAAAAAGGACAGCTGTTCACTGTAAATGCACAGGCGATTTACTCGGTAATTTTCAAGGTGGAATGTGATGTGCAATTTTTTATTACCGTCTTCTATTTCCACTTTTTTTCCCAGTTTTGAACATACTTTGTAATGTAAGCATTTGTATACATTTTAAGTAGGTGGTTTTAAATGGAGTAGCCTTAATGCATTGTACAAAAAATACTAGTGTTGTAGCCTTTACTAGTGTTGATGCCTTCAGCTTGGGCTGTTTTCATAGTGGAAATTTTTTGTTTGTGTTCAGATTCATAGATATTATCTGCTGAAAAGTCATATATTTATGGATTAATATCTTTGATCTGCTACCACAGGGGGATCTGCAGCAGGGGGGGGTGTTTCTTTTTTATACTTTTTAAATTGTATTTTAATACCATTTTAACATGGTCTCCATCTAATTCCCATCTTCCACAATGTCCACAGGACTCTTCTAGCTGATAATGGGTAGGCAGGTGCAGAGCTAAAATCGTGGTCATATTACCTGCTCATATTACCTTGTTCATCCTCCCTGCAACCTGTCTTCTTACTCTGTCCACCTGTTGCCTTCTGGCATTAATTGAGCCCCTCATCCCACAAAAGCATGTTCACATACCTTCTTTATCCTGCATTGTTTTGGTGAAGGTAATGGGCCTAATCACTATGTTCCTTTTTAGACTTAAGCTTAAATCTTTGTAGGCTTCTCCCAAGCTTGACAAATCTTAAGCTTAGGGAGTGCCTTTTGCTAGAGGACTGAATACAACATGGCCTGAGTGAGCCCTTGCTGTTACGCTCACTGCTGTTGAAGCGAGGTGAAGGCACCACTGGAAGCCCATGGAAGCCTGGGTGGGACTGGGTCATCTTCTGCAGTTGTTGCAGTTAGTCCCAGATCTCAGTACCTGTACTTTACATGGAGGTACTCCTGCCTTTCAGGGTTGTGAAGGAGAGCAGCGAACAGTGACTTATAATCAACAACTGTTGATTATTTCAGTGAGAAAGGGCAAAATTGTCCTGGCAACATTTAGCGCAGGAGTTTTACTTTTTTTCTTGTCAAATACGCTGGAGTTCAACTAGAGCTGAAGAAGCCAATGGTGTGGAGTGATCCTTGCTGCAGCTACAGTCAAGCCTCCCCTTTTCTGAGTCTGATCACAGGAAACCTACCCGATGGCCAGTTACAAGATCCTTTAATTGAAACTGACATTTTAGAGCATATACAGTAGGAATTCAGCTCAGGATGTAGAACTGAATTGTTGTATTAAATAAGTCAGATGATCTTCTTTGATCTGTGAGTAATGGTCAGTTAAATTTTCTTGTCTTTTTGGTACTCTGTGTCATATACGACACTGTCCACTGAATACAGTCATCTCTCCCAACAGACAAAGATGGATCCAGAAGACAGAAGTGAGTTGAATCCTTCTTAATGGGCACATTGTAACGAAAAGCTGCAGTACAGCAGTAGTTTTTCTCCTTTTCTGGAGGACATCTACAAGGATCAGCATTTCTTCTGATTCTGTATGACATGCATGGGCTGGACTGGTCATACAGCATGAGTTGTGCTGTCAGACACTGCAGCTGATACAGGGATCTACCATTACACCTGGCTCATATACCTATAGCTATATATGCTTCAGGCCAACAATGAAGAAAAGTTGGCTGAAAGTGTACCTGAGCAAGAGTAAAAGTGGCACTGGTGAATGAGTGGCTATGCTTGGAAGACCTTGTGTCTACCATGTTGTCTTTAATAGTTCAGGTTACAACCTAGGAACTTTCTCTGGATGGTTGATAAACTAATTTGTCGTGTAGCTGAATCCATATGCAATGCTTTAAATGTTTCCCAACTATTCCATCCCATTCCGTCAGACCATGATATGAGTCAGGTATTCATTCATTATTAAATGGGCAGGACTTTTATGAAGACTTTGGTGCTTAAAAACTAATTAGTATAAAGCTCATATCAAGTCAGGGTATTGTGGATATACCAGATGTCTCTTCTTTTTTCCACTAAATGACATTTCCTCAACTTTTTGAATATAGTTCAAAACCACAGTCTTTGTTTTTTAAGTCCTTTTAACTATGGGATGAAGAATGCAGCTGATATGTACACTCCTCCAAGACACAGAGGATGGTAAAGCTTGTGGTATTGTACACATTTCTTCCTCAAGGCTGACCCAGTACTTGGGAATGGATTCTTAGTGGAGCTAAGGAACCAGAGCTTGTTAACCAAAAGTAAGACACATTTTTGTGAGCTGATCTCTTAACCTTAGCACACAACAATACAGAAGACAGACAAAAAGAATACAGGGAGAGAAAAAGGACTTCTGTGCTAAGCCAGAATATTTTACATATATGTGTTTCACCATCTGTGGTGAGGGTGAGTATTTGACAGATGTGTGATCATGTTGTTGAGTATCAATATGCTTCTAGGTAGAAACCAGGATACTGAAGAGCAGAAAGGAGGAGATGACCAACAAGGCCTTTTGTTTACATTTCCACTAAGTGAGAGGTAGAAAAGCTGTGACAAGTGTTCTTTGGTCTTAAGAGGTAAAGGCAAATTATTTTCTGATGAGGCAAAAGAGAGAAGTTGTCCGTTGTTACTGGGGAGGTTGGTATGTAAGCTTTTGGGTGAGCTCAGGGAAAACTGGGTCCCAAGTAGGCACCAGCATTCTCAGAACAGAGAGGCACCTTGCAGCAGAGATACTTGCTTGTGGTAGAGAAGTCAGCATTAGAAGTAGAAATATGCCGTATTGTTGCATATACAAGATGGTTTCCTCATGAAAAGAAAACAGCATGTTTTATTATGCTTTATGGCACGGTACTATATGCCTTTAACAAAATAGCTTGAAGTATTTGCATGATGTATTTGCAACATGGCCAAGTTAACAAAGCCATAGGAGCATTAACTTTTGAACTTCCTGACTTTCACTGTGTTAAATTTCAGCTTCAAAGTTTACTTTTTTTTTTTTTCCTTTGCATTTGTTGGCCCTGGTTAGTTTTGAGAAGCGAGAGGAAAAGAAAATACATTCAGGTTTTCTGAGGTGGCACCGAATCGTATGCATATGATGGGAGATGACTTGCTATTCCTTTTAATATTAAATCATCACTCCAAAACAGTTTTGGTACACCTAGTTTGTTTATGATTTTTCTGTGGAGCTAGGGAATCACAAGGCTTAATCTGGAAATCTTTGCACAGTGTGGCTCTTCTTCTGCGTCTCAGTACGTTTTTCTCCTGAAAGGAGATCAGTGGTATGTGGGAATACTGAGATTTGAAAAGAAGACACTTAAAACTAATAAAAATAGTGTGATTACAACAAATCTGGGGAATATCATGGGGCCAAAACTAGTGTGAAAACAGGAAGTGTTTTTCCATGTCTAGATGAAGAACAGTACTTCTAGCTGATTTCCAGTTTGGAGGTACCAGGGAGGCACCAAGGGTATACTTGCAGATTCAGCTGCAGTGACACATGCTGCTATTTGAAAAGGCAAAAAAAGGCCACAGGTTTGTCTTTAGTGCTTTTTAAATAGAAAGAGAGGGAGTGAAAGAGGGAAACAAACCGCGTGAGAGAGAAGAAGATATTTACAGTGCTAGTGCTTTAGCATTTCTTCCTGAATCTGACTAGGACAATAAAAGAGCAGTTCCCAGCTCCAGACTGGTGGAGCTTCTCTGTATTTGCAGCTGCTGAATGAGGAACTAGCTCCTTTTCTTTCTTTCTTTTTTCCTTTCTGGGAAGGGAGCCAGCCTGATGGCCCATCCTCCAAGCTGGGCAGGGGAAAGTGTTCTGTGAGCTCCGAGGTATTAGGTAACTGCAGGCTGAAACAAAAAGTGCTATTGTGGTGTGGCATTTGCCCTGCCTGCCCCACCAGTTCAGGGAAGGCATATTTCCCTCTTTCATCTAACACAAACAAGCAAAAAGGAGAAAAAGAATGCCATTTTTTTTCCCACAGTGCATGTATAAATGCATTTCAAAATGTAGAAGATAGTACTTTACAGGTTGCAATTACTTAAATTATGACTTGACTGTCACACCCTCTGATATTTTTTAAAGTGCACTTGTGCCAAAAGCAATTTAAAATGTGTTTTTAAAATATTTGCAGGTATAAAAGACTTGAAAGAAGCTCTGAACTTAGTGAACCCATTAATCAGGTTGCAAAAACAAACACATAGGAAATCCTTCCACTAGTAAGAAATTACCAAGGAAGGAAAGTTTTGACCCCTGTGAATGAGAAAATCAAGGAGTTAAGTTTGTCTCAGATTTTATCAATTTATGCTCTAAATACATCTTAATGTATTTATTTACATCCTTCTGTAAAACTTTTTTAGCAGAATCACAGTTTTATATTGGATACATCTTTCTGATTTAAGTAGCTTGTTTCAATGCTAACTGTGCAGTATTCCTGAAAGAAACTATCATTATGATCTCCTAAATACGAAAAAGACATGTACCTGTATTAATTAAATACCTATTTACTTTACTTTCTATGTACTGTGCACACTAGCAAGGGCTCTGGGGTGTTGCTACTTGCCATCCCAGCCTGGTGAAATAAGACCTAGGGGACAGCACAGCTTTGCAGCCTCTTGGGCTGTCTGTGGTTCTGTTTGGTTCCCCTCAAAGGTTCATCCCCACTGCTCTCTGCAGAGGTTTATGTGGAAAATACAAAACATTGTGGCAGTGATGAAGAGTGTCATCTCAAAAAGTGGAAGCATTTAGCAAATTAGTATATGCTTTGTAAGTGATAGCCCCTTCTTAAAATGATTAGAGCAAATGATCAGTTTGAAGAAGCTGAGGTAAAGCTTTTGAACATTTAGCAGGAGCCATTTCTCTTCATTGCTGTAGTCAGTGTCACAGATAAAGAGGATTTAATGGAAAATGTAAATGAAACGTGTGTGGGGTCGGTGGGCACTCCATCAGGGTCTGGCAGTGCTGTTCCATTTCCTTAAGGTTTTCCCCACTACTTATCTATCCTCTTCAGCAGTCAGTGGAGAGTAGCAACTGTAATTCACAATTCCTCTTGGCATAATTCCTCTCTGTCTGAAATAGATGACTACTCTAGGAGAGCTGAAGTACATCTGTATCTTTCTGTTAGATGTAAAGGAAGCCTGCGGTGACAAGCCGAGATAGATTTAAAGCCTAAACCACAGGTATTTGATACTAGATTTATCCCCTCTGGTTTATTTTAATTGCAAGTTAGATGTACACCACATAGCGTTGCAGACCAGAGTTACTATTCTATTAGTCTAGGGAGAGGTGAGGGTGACAGGAGCATAGCAATGAGACATTTCATCATGAACATGTCTGTCTTAGGAAAGGTTTGCATGGAAAATAGAAAGAAGTAACGGTGGAACAGCAGTGGCTTCCCCTGTTCCCATCCCTTCCTTTCAGCCCTGCGCTGTGTGAAACATTTGAAACTTCCACCCAATATCCATAGTGTTCTTATTCCTCCCACCGCTTAAAGACATGGAAAAGTATCTGTTGTCTTCAAATATGAAGTCTTATCCACTGTGCTACATAAAATACAAAGGTCAACTTCATCAGATTGCTTCCATACTCAAGCGTTTTAAGTAATTTGCACTTTGATTAAAAAAAAAAACAAAACAGCATATTCAAAACTTGATCTGTTTTGATTAGAGTTGTCAATTTTAGTTGACAGCATAACAATTTCATTACTAAGAAAATGGAAGAGGCTATTGAATAGCTAAACCTAGTTTAGGAGATGAGCTGAAAACTACTGAGAAGTAGCTCATATACCCTTTAATTTTAAAAAATATTACTTTAATAGTGAATTAAATTCACCCTGTAATGAAGTTGTTTCCTGTAGCATGATTTTCCTCATTCTTCCGTTGTAACTGGACCTAATTTTAGATCTGCTGAGATATGATAAATCCACCTCAGGCTACAGTTTGTTACTAAATCCCACCACTGTATTTTTAAGCTAGCCTTTGCCCTGTTTTTGTAGGTCAAGATAATGTCATTAGTTGTTTTATGTTAGTGATGAAGGGTGTCATGGTAGCAAAGGAAATCTTTGTTATGCTAGGCATTGCACAGACTGTGCTATGTCTCTGTGCTAAGGATTTTGTTGTCGAGGTGGTTATAAAACTACATGTAAACAGTGTCAAAGTCAGTATCTAAAAATATTTGAAGGAGAAGATACTTTCTTTGCTTCTCATTCCCATAGCAGTGTCACAAACATCTTGAACCATATTCATCTCATATGGTTCCATAAAACTGTTCCTCTGAATGCCTCATCCTCTCTTAGGGCCATTCCACAGGCATGGTCCCTTTCCCTGCACAATGAGTAGAAGCTGATGAGCTCTCACCAGGGTAATTTCATGTGGAGAAGCATCCAGACAGTAGAAGTGTGCTTGTTCTGCCCACACTCCAGACCCATCAGAAATGCCATCAGCACAGGCTTAGCAAACACTCACATGTGCTTGGAGATATCTGGGTCTGCAAAAAGTACTTTCCCTCTTCATTCTTCTCTTTTTCATGTTAGAGCTTCCATAGTTTCACCATGCAGAGCTGCTTCCTCCAGACCCAAAGGCTACTCAATCCTATTGCACACCTGCCAATTTGGGAGGGATGCTCAAGGCCATGTTTGATGCAGTAGATGAGGGAGCTCAGCAGATTCATTGCCGGAATAATGTGCTGCTGATGTTGCAAGATTTTTCAGCAGTACTTATTGTGTTAGAAGGTATTTATCACCTCTGTTGCATTATGAGTTTAATACCATGAGCGTATGTGCGAGAACAGCTCATAGAGCAGGAGCAGTTCATAGTTTAACATCTAGAGTAGCGAGGTCCAATAAAACCATGTTAAAAGGATGTTAATGTTGCAAAGAAAAACATCAGAAGCAAGGAAATGCCAGAATTAATATGGCCTGTGGAAATTCAGTCTCTTATGCATTATGGTGCAGCTCTTATTACATGCCATGCTAGGCTTTCCAGGAGATAGCTGCTTTTTCGAGTGCATGTGTAGTTAGATTTTTGTTGTTATGTTCCTCAGCCTATATTTGTTAAACATGAAACATCCAAACTCCATACTTAGTATAAAATTGTTCACAGTGTAAATATTTCTCATATACATGAAATTAAGAACTTTAGAGTTTAATAAATGCATTTCTCTTTTACAGTATCTCATACAGTATTCCTATTTGAAATCTGCCAAACTAGGGCAGATATGAAGGCAGAAATTGCACTGATGGTTTTTTCTGCAATTTGAGTCAAATTAGACTGTTATTTTTCTGGATAGACATAACATTTATACACTATCTTTTAAGTTCAAGGTATAGTTTTCCAGCTTGGACTATTAATTAGGCCTGCAGTGCAGCTGGTGTAACAGAACTAGCCTGTTATTCTGGGCAGACTGGTGGCTAAAGACTTCACTAGTGAGTTTCATGGGTATTTGATGAATTCTCAGGCTTGTGTTCATGGCTAGTCCCAAATCTAATTAGAGGAAAGGAGAGCAAACTGTGGTATGTTGTCCCGTCCCAGGCAGCCCCCATACTTTTCTACTGTCCACACCGCTATGTCTGCCATGTTTTTTTCACCTGGCTTCTGCCCTCCTCTAATTTTGCCCCCTGCAGATCTCATGCTCCTTTAACCTCCCAGCTTCCATTTCCTCTCCCTGTTCCTGTTTCTCGCCTGTTCTGATGGATATTGGAGTCTACAGGGTTTTCCTGTTTCAGGATGCTGCCTGGGTACCTGCAGGGTGGGAGATGGGACTGGTAGAGCAAAGAGGGACAGTTTCTCTAGGTCAGGTGCTTTCCTGATGCCACGAGGGCTCCTGGCACTCAGGAGGAACAATCCTGAGTCTTACTTAGTGCCAGCACCATTGAGATGGAGAGTATTCGATGCAGACAGGGTCTTCAAAAATTCAGAAGCCAGACTACCACAGGAGTCCACTAATGATGTGAAAACAGGGCTTTTTGGAACCTTAGAAACTGAAAGGAATTTGGGCACCACTTCACATAGGAACGGTGCACCTTGGACTCTCCCTCTTACCACTTTTGGGATTCTGCCTGCAAACTTGCAGGCACTAAAGCTGCTCAGCAGCATGGTGGCGTGACTTTTAAAATATGAACACAATGGCATGTTTTCTCAACAATTTGGATTTAAGGATTTTTAACTGAAAGGTTTCAAACACTTTGTGGTAGGCAGCCAGTGTAGGACATTTCAACGCAGCTTGGCAAAATTCAAAAACAAGCGAAACTAGTATCTTACTATTCTTGTGAAAGATTCTCAACATGCATATAACTAAAATTATGAGAAAACCTGTGTAAACAGAGAGAAAAAAAAAAGGAAAACAGAAAAGTAAAGAAAAATGTTCTTTTTATAGCATTTAACACATGAGAATGTAAGTAAATGTGGTGTTAGTGAAAGTTAATTATTTTGAAAACAGTCAGCAAGGCAGATTAAGAGGAGAAACAGTGTAGCTGAAGAAAAGGGAAATAATATTTAGTCTTTGATCAAAAGTTTTCACAGTGATTTTCTGTTCACCTTCAAGGGTGGAATAATTTTATGAATAACAAAATGTGTTTTGCTACTTGAGTAGCCCTGAAGAGCAACAGTGTTCATTCCATATGACCACTTGAAAGAAAATCACATGCCTGTTTCTCTTTTAAGAAATAGAATTTTTATTTCTTAAATCTTTTCTCTTGGAGACGGACCCTTAAGATACACAATGAAGTTTACCTACAGCCTTGGAGGAAAAGTCAAGTCCATACTGTGTGCATATGCTACACATTTTCTCAGAAAATGGTCATAGACTATCTGTGTCATTTATATATCAAGCTGAAAACCTGAAATATTCTTATTTTTAAAAATATTTTGTTTTGATTACAATATTATTGAATACAGAATACCTTTTTTTTTCCTCAAGTTTGTTCCATCTCACAAAGGGTGAGTCTTTTTGATACAATCAGTCTGTGGCTTTTCTGCTACTTCCTTTTAAGGTATTCCAAAATTTGCCTTTTGTTGTTGTTGTTGTTGTCCATTTTGTTTTTATATTTACCACACAGAGCATAATCTTACAGTCATTTAATTCAGTTACTTGGTAATGTTGGTCAAAGCAAGATGCAGTAGTAGTGTGAGCAGGGGTAGGACAACTCATCTGTGAGCACCCAGATATTACTTAACTGGGAAAAAAAGTGCTTCTCATCCTTGCTCCGGAAAATCAGGGCTCTAAATATATTGTATATGTTAAAAGTGCTTGGATAGCATTAGTGTATGTTTGAATTATCTTTGGGCTTCTGTGGTAACTGCCCACCAAAGGATCTGCCATCACTTTGCAAAATCAGGGAGCTGGGATGTGCTGGGTGATTGTCAGACTCTCCAGCAGCTGGTTGAAGTCACTGATTGAACTTTCCTGACCTGGGGAGTGAGATCTGAGCTCCACTGCAAATATGACAGACAGTGCTACTGGTGGCAATGACATGAATAACAAAGGAATTGGAAAGGAATGTATAAATGCCAGTATATTTAAACAGCAAGGAGACAGCAAAAATAGCCTGGAAGGGAGTATATGCTAAAGGGACAAAGAAAAGGGAACTTTACTAGGTTTTAAATAAATTAGATGCATTTATATTTTTAATTAATTTTAATTATGCTATGTTATTGTATTTTACAATTTCTAATTATATTTTATAGTTCTAAATATATTTTTAATTATTTTAAACTATATTTTCTATGTAAAATTAAACTATAATTTTCCCAACCAAGTTCCTCAGTAACACAGTTGAAACAATCTGCTACTGAAAGTACACACTTCCTGTGCTTCAAGGAAGGGCTGTTTCAATTTCAGTGTCATTGAATGATTTTGAAATTATTTCTTGAACAGTTGCCTGTGATGTTGACACTTAGTACACTAATTTGAATAAATATTTATGTTGCTTGTATATTCGTGCACATTGCAGGCCTTTTTCTTGGTACTCAAAGAATCATAGAATTATAGGATCACAGAATGTCCTGAGTTGGAAGGGGCCCACAAGGATCCTTGACTCCAACTCCTGTCCCTGCGTAGGATAACCCCACAGACACCATGTGTCTGAGGGCATTGTTCAGTCTCTTCTTGAACACTGTCAGGCTTGGGGCCGTGACACCTCCCTGGGGAGCCTGTTCCAGTGCTCCACCACCTTCTGGGTGAAGAACCTTTTCCTAATGTCCAACCTAAACCTCCCTGGCACATCTTTTTGCCATTCCCTTGGGTTCTGTCATTGATCATCAAATAGAAGAGTTCGGCACCTGCCCTTCCTCCTCCCCTTGTGAGGAAGCTGTAGACTGTGATGAGGTCTCCTCTTAGTCTCCTCTTCTCCAGGCTGAACAAACCAAATTACTTTAGCCGCTCGTCATACGGCTTCCTCTCCAAACCCTTCACCAACTTTGTAGCCTCTTCCTCTGGTCATGTGCTTATATTTCAAGTATTTTACTGTATTTCAGACCTAATGTTACTTTAATAACAATTTTGTGAACATAGTACTGTAGCAAAGATGTTTGCACATGAATATTTATGAGACACTGCCTGTGAGCTGTGGGTTTACATGAGCCTTCACTGTCTCTCATCCTAAGATGCTGCACCATCACATCTCCATGACAGACTTTGTCTACCAAATCCATGGAGTAGCACATTAGGAACAGTGAGGAAACAATCCAAGAGGAGGAAGATGAGTGTTGATGAAACTGAATAATTGGATAGGTTGAAAAAAGTTTTGTAGTGAAAAAACAAGCAAAACATAATATTGAGAAGATCCTTTGTGTTTGCTACTTTTTTAGTGTTTCAGATAACACTTGTTAAAATAATAAAGATGGTTTTAAGTTACTGTCATGGAGAAATTTTCATTATTGCTACTGAAAACTGATTTCTATGAATAACCATGTATGCAGCCATCTTGTTTTTTTCAGTATCTAGAACACAAATGAAGACTAAAAATTACCAGATATAGAACCAGGCTTGTACTCAGACATCTATGAGTGATGTTGCATGGCATGCAGTTGAGGTATTTAAGGGAAATACATAACATTGTCCTAATATTTTTTCTGTTGGAGTTGGTGAGTAATTTGCCAATCACTTCAATAGAAGTAAGTCACAGCCACATTTTTTTTCCCTGAAATGCTTTTAAAGTAGCAAAGAAGTATAGAAGAATCTCTTGGTGCAAGATATTCCCCAAAACTCTCATTGAATACTTGCTGATTGTAATGAGAATGTTCTTTGTATTGTGTCAGTCTCATCAAGTGCCAATGATGTTTCTAGGTGGCTTTAAAAATGGAGTTCTGAAACCTCCCACACAGCCCTGGATTCTGCATTAACACACAAGTGAGCAAAATGTTTCTTTCTCTGCTGAAAGTACAAGAAATTTAGATTACCAGGAGGTACAATTAAATTTTTGCAGGAAATCCTGAAGATCCCAAGGAGACACCTAGGCTGCAAGAGAACAGTTTTCTATTTTTATTTGAAAGTCATGGATTTTTTTTTGCCTTTAATTAGCTAACAGCAATGTTTTGCAGAGATTAATATGGAAGTTGAAACACCTTTTATGTGGTTGTGTATTGCAAATATGTGTGGAAATGGCGTGTGTGTTCTTTGATGCATTAGGAAAACAGAGTTAACATACAGTTAGCAGATTCACAAAATGAAAGTTAACTTATGAATTATTTAGCTAACACTGCGCTTTGCCCCAGAATCTGGTGTTTATTATTGCGAGCTTTAGCAGGAAACAGAAGCAGTATCAATTGGGGAAACAGTTTTAAACGGAGCTGAGAACACTATGGCTTTCTCGTTTCCAAGTGGGGAACCAGGCTCTTTGGTTTCTTTGTTCCTGGTTAGACTACTCCCAAGCTATTTTAGCCAAACATTTTACATGCTAATGGAGCCTGGGGAAGTGCAGTTGGCAGCTGTTCATGGGATAATAATGAAACACACTGTTTAGTACTGCATACTGCTGCTGTAAAATGCGGGAAGTTTTATAGAGATCACGGTGAGCTGAGCTTGGATCCACTTTAAGCACTGTAAAGTGGGTGAACTGTGAGCAAGGAAGTTGTGTTTCAAGTAAGAGTAACTGGCGCTCCTTTGCTTTTGCAGGTAAAGAAACCGTGTACAGAGTCAGATGGTTCAGAGCCACAGAACCCCAGGTATGGTATCGGAGGAACACACCGACTGACCGCAGGGTGGTGTTGGGTCACGAGGCGCCGCCGCGCTGCACACACACATAGCGTCAGTGTGTGACAGTCCTGTTTTGCAAAGTACAAATGGTTGGGTCAGTTTTCCTGGTTTTCACTCTGGAAGGGTTTTTTTTTCCCCTTTTCCCAGGTAAAGATGCAAGCTAGCATTTAGGTTGTGGAGTTTAGATGCTGCCATAATGCTGAATTGTCATCCACAGTTTAAAAAAAAGAATAATCCTATTAAATTGTGTAGGGAAATCTATGTAATCAACTCTCACTTCATTTATTGGTCTTCTGCATACTTGTGTGTTGATGTTTACTGATAATACAGTCTATTCTCAGTATGGGCAGTTCAGTCTTTATTTGGGAAAGCTCACCTTTATTAAAACTTCTTTGGTTATACTTATGAAAAACATTCCACTGTGTTCCTACATTGGAAAGAGGTCGTACATTCTTTTAAAAAAAAAGCTTTTTCAAACACAATCTTTGCTAATTTCATGAATATGGAAAAATGGATTTCACTATTTTTCCCTATTTTGCACATGTATGTACTTGTACATATAATTTTGAGCAGGCGAAGTAGTAATTGTTTTAGATATATCATTAAGCATGCACCTTCCTGTTGATTGACAAGCTGTTGAGCTACAGTAGATGATTTTATTCAGTTTTTGGTAGTTTACCATGCTTTTTTTTTCTGTCTTTGTCTTGCTTCTGTTTAGAAGACCAGTTTCAGTTTCACAAAAATTCAAAAGCTTTAGTTGTGAGGAGAGAGCCACAAAACAAACCTGACATCACATTAACGTTGTGATTAAAACTCATAAAAGTGAATTAATTAAAATCTCATCCTTAATTATGTCTCTGTACCACTGTTGCAGTAGGATCCTCTGGGGGTCACCTGTAATAACCAAGGCCAATATGATATCTGTGACTTAAGCTGTGCACCATCGGAATTTCTTTGATTAGCTCATGTCACTTATTAATACAATAGATCCTTTAATTTAATTTGATAAGAACAGATTCTATGTAAGGGAATACAAAATGCAATGTCCAAATACGCTTTCAGTGAAGTCAGTAGCAGTTTTGCCCTGGACTTCAGTGAAGTCATGTTTTCCTCTTCAGTCCTTGTTTAATAACTTCTAAATGAAAAATATATCTGCTGTGCTGCTGCTTTAGATTAAAATTTGTTATAAAGGTCAAACTTTTTCCAAGTACTTTGATGGCATGGAGAATGCCAACTTAGCAAAACAATTGTGCATGTGCATATTTTGAAGTGTCCTGCTTGTCCAAATGAGACTGTTATATCTCAAGTCTTTAAAAATTATGGAGTCCATAGTCTGATGTAGTTTCATCAGACAATGATATTGCAACAAACCTGGGGACGTAGAGTAAGATGCACTGTCATTATCTCTGCACATCAGGAAATTTCTTATGAGCTGTAGTTGAATTCCAAGTTAAAACCAAATCTGAAGAATAGGGTACTTTTCTCTCCCAGGTGCAAAAAGGAACCCATGTTACGAATAGTCAATCTGGATGCTAAATCTGGTATTTTCATTTTTTTAAGGTGCATTTTCAGTCTAAAATACTTCTCAAGCTCCGTGGCCTCAGTTTGTGGAATTATCAGATACAGTTGAGATTAGTGTTCCTGGCCTGAGCATTTGCAATGCTACATATACATCCTGAAGCTGGATTTTTAGGTCAGATCTCGATTTGCGATGTGACTCTGGTCTTGCTGGGAAATCTCTGACAGACCTTTGGCTGGAGCGGTGCTAGCAGGCACCATGAGGCACATAGAGCTTTAAAGCCTGGAGCAAGGTAACTCTTCTCTAAACAAGACTTAAGTGAAAACATTGCACATAAAATGAAACATCAGCATAAAAATGAATGCTGGAGACACACAGCCTTACAGAATAGCTCCTGGCTTGGGACCTAAGGCCAATATCATTCATTTATTTAGCTAGCTTTATAGTCTGTTGGTTTTGGATTTGAAACTATTACAATAAATGCAGATGGAAAGTGTTTTTACAGTAGGGAAGTAATTAAATTGGGTGTGGGAATTTGTCAGGAGAATTCTTGGAGTGACATGTGTATATCAGCAGATTCTTTGTCTTGCTTGGCCTTGGTTTGTCGTTTAGAAAGAAACGTTCAAACTGCAGATGTGACTAGTAATTTTTTAAGGGAATTTACTAACCTATGCTGCGTATTAAAAAGTGCTTTCCAGAAGCATCCAGCTATATATGCAGTGTAAATCGACCACTGTCAGCATTTACTTACAGAAGATGGTTGTGATCTTGACAGACAGGTAAACTATGCAGGCGGAGAGGGAATTATAGTTTTGAAGTTGTGGTGGATAGGTGAGTTGTAAACACAAAAGGAAACATCCATGACTCTTCAGCACCTCTGTCAAAAATTTTGATTCACAAACGACTTTGCCTTACAAAGAGAGTTATTTTGCCAAATCCCTATGAACTGGTTGTGAATGCTTCTTTTTATCCCCAGATGTTTAGATATTATGCCTAAATGGTGGTATTATATCTAATTATGGTGGTATTGTGGCTGTATCAATATTATGACATTCTTTCTCCATAATTTTGTAATAAAAATCAAATTCACTCTGTAAGTCTGGATAGCCTTGAAAAATTCTTACAGCTTTTTGGAGCCACTGATGTGTGAGACAGAGGCACAGTAAATGGTTAGAACTTGCCAACAATCATACTATAGGTCTGGACAAGACAGGAGTACAACGCATGGGTGACGACTCCGGCACACTGACCCTGTATCAAATTCACTACTGAGTTTAGGAAGAGATGTTCCTTTGTTCAAGGTCTACAAATACATGATTGCTGTTCATTTTGTAATATGGTGGGTATACTTAAAAATGGTACCAATTTTGAGTACGCTGAAGGGCCCCTACATTAGGGCAATGAAGCCAGTGAGGGGTCTGGAGCACAAGTCTTATGAGGAGTGACTAAGAGAACTGGGGTTGTTTAGCCTGGAGGAAAGGAGGCTGATGGGAGACTTTGTCACTGTCTACAACTACCTGAAAGGAGGTTGTAGCATGGAGGGTGTTGGTCTCTTCTCCCAAGTAGCAAGTGATAGGACAAGAGGAAATGACCTCAAGTTGCACCAGGGAAGGTTCAGATTGGATATCCGGAAAAATTTATTCACAGGAAGGGCTGTGAAGCATTGGAGCAGGCTGCCCAGGGAAGTGGTTGAGTCACCATCCCTGGAGATGTTTAAAAGACATGTAGATAAGGTTCTTAGGGACATGTTTTAGTGCTAGAGTTAGGTTATGGTTGGACTCAATGATCTTAACGATCTCTTCCAACCAAAATGATTCTATGATTAAATTTAATGTCATACAAGAATTGCTGGTCTAGTGCCGTTCACGAAAGTTAGCTTGTTTGCAGTTATTAACAAGCTCAGTTGTTAGACAGATAATCAAATAAGCCATTTTAATTCTAATAAGGGAGCATTTTGTTGCCTTAAAACTTGTAAGCTACACTTACAGCCTCATACACCAAGACCTTGCTGTGTAAATTAAACACTTGAATATATGTGATTCTGAGGCCTGGTAACACAATAAATACCAAGTCCCAGACTTATGCTTACACTCAACTACATTGTGTTAGGTTTGGCCACACATTCCAGGTCAGCTTATTTTTTTGAGGCAACAGACTGTTTGATGAACACATCTCTGCTACCCCCGAATTCTCCTTTCCTTCCTACCAGGCTCGCCAAAGATTCCTCTGTAGGACCATCAGGAATCAAGATCTGCCAACAAATGTTGTGTTTGCTGGGCTATAAAATAAAATAAGGAGGAGAGAAATGAGGTGTGGGAGAGGAAGACCCTACAAATGGAAATTTAGCAGAGTCTTCTGCTGCTTCCTCAAAGTCCGTTGGTTATAGGAAAAAAATCATGGAAAGGATAGAATAGTCTACAGAAAAGTGAGGAGATTTTTCTGACAGTTGAGACAGTTCCTTTTTTTTGTTTTATTTTTTTTGAGGGGTAGAGAAAAATAGCCATGTATTTCATATACTTCCCTTCTTTAAACTACGATATTTATATTATGAAGATGATCTATAGGGGGAAAAAAGGAAAACTTGAAGATTTTGACAAGTAGTTTTGTAAGTTAGGGATGAAAGTTGTGTCAAAAAGACATTACTTGTTTATACATAGAAGGGCAATGGATCTTTACATTGCTAAGTTAAAGCTAAACTCTGTGGAGTGAAAAAAAACCCTCAATTTTTGTTGATTTTGTTTTTCTACAAAGCTATGGATCAAATATCTCAAGCTGTATCCATTCTTACTGACTTGGCTTTTCCTTTATGTACATTTTTTGTATTTCTAAAAACAAATGGAAAAGAAGCCACTTGTAACAAATCATCCCTTTTCAAATGTTATCTGATGTTGTAAGAAGAGTATAATCAGGGGCATTACAGCTATTGTGTAAGTACCAGCTAGACAATATTTTTTGCTATGTGTTGCTGAAGTACAAATTCATGGTCACCGGTAAATATTGAATCATATGCACAGGCACAGTTGCCAGATAAACACAGGGAAATATTTTTGTGTTTAAAAAGCTCTCCAATATTTAAATTTAATATAGGCTTCATTGAGGCTCTTAGCATAGGTTGCAGCTGTTCAGATGATTGCTGTTCTCTTCTTCCACACCCACACTTCTCAAAAGTGCACCACATAGTAAGTTTTTTAAATGATATGAGTTCTTGTTTCTGTTCCTTCATCTTAAAAGTCTGTCTTAAAACTTCTGAATGAGAAATAGATTTTCACATTTTGTCTCATTTTAATACCTAATACCTACTCATGTTTGCTTTTGTCAGGATATGGTATGCATATGTATGTCAAGAGACAATTACTGTCATTAATGCATTCGCAAGTAAATAGATAATGTTAAATGTCAGTGAGAGCTACCACAGTTTTCACATTCAGTTCATTCGACCAAGGTTTGTTTCCTCTGCAGTTTGGGGGGCACTGTTGTGAATACGGTATTCACTATATGTACTGTACCTGAGCTACACTCATACTTTATGAGTGAATAACTGAACAGTATTCCCATGGGCATCCATATATTTAACAAAAACAAAAAGGAAAATAATGTGTGTCTTCTGTGCCTTATTTTGGACAACAAGATCATAAAAATGTTTGGTTCTCAGCAGTTCATAGTGTGTGTAAAATATGCCTGAGATTTCTCTTTCACTGACTAAATCCCTCAACAAGACCTTCACAGTCTTATTTCAGGATGATGATGGCAGTTGATTTTTTCAGTCAGGTATTGGCTTTATTTTAATGCTGTGTAATTGCCCATATTTACCAGATCTAACATTGTAACTCCTCAACCCAAATCCAAGCTTTATAGACATCTGACAGATTCTGTGATTAAGCCATTGTGCCTTTCCCATGCCTGTTTGAACATAGTTGACTCTCTGCATATGCATTCTTAGGAAAGTGAGAGCAGCAGTACCTTGTCATTCATTTGCATATCAAGAGATGAACAGCAAATGTTCGTTGTTACAAGGTGAAGGAGAGCTTTACAATTGAGCTGCCAAGCAATAAAAGCCAACAATAGCTGTGGAAATTGTCATTTAAGTTTCAGCAGAAAAAAAGAAATTATTTTGTGCAGTAAAAATGGATAAGCTCAGACTGCCGAGCTTTCATATGTGTTGTTTAGCCACGTTATGCTCCCTCATTTTCTTCTTATACATGTCTTAAAAGTTTTTTTAGAATGTACGGGTTTGTTGTCTGTGAACCATATGTAGCTGATCTTGGCTAGGAGGTAATTTAAATGCTTTTCTGAGTCAGGACTAGTGTGTCTCCACTGAATCTCACACTGTATCTCATTTGAGGAAATGAGATATTGAGAGGACTCTGCCTGATTTAGACTCTGAAGATGAGGTTCATCTAACCCTGAAGTAGATGTGTCAGGTAGGCACCTCTGAGATGCCATTTTTCTGATCATCTCTCTATTGACTATGAAGACTGTATCTCTTTGTATCTCTCTTCTCCTGAGCAACCATGCAGGTTCCACCAGCAATCCCCTGTTGCGCTGCTGATTTATTACAAAGCCAGCTAGACACACAATATGCCTAAAGGAAGTGAAAGCATTTATTTTTATTTTACAGATTCTGCTTTTCTGCAAAACTCTTCAGCTCCAGAAGAGAATACATGCAATAATAAAAGTATTCTTTAGCAAGGAAAAAACACTTTATGACTTTCTGCTAGTATTGCTTGTATTTGGGGCAAAGTACAAAGAGGAACAAATAGAGCAACAGAAATTTTCTCTGAAATGACAGAATCAATAAAGTTGAAATCGAAAGTTTGCCACAAGTAATTCTGAGAACTGGAAGAGAAAATCATATCAATGGGAGGAATAGTTTATGTCTCTCAGAATACAACATTCATGTCAGTGAGGCCACTATAGTTATAAACACTTCACCTAGGAGAAGTGTTTGGCAGGATCAAGCCCAGACTTCACAGTCAAGACAGTGGCTGGCAAGAAACATATCACAACTTTCCAATTTTAAAGTAACTATGGTGTGGAATAAGATTTCTCATAAATGCTACACTCTGAGATACACAGACTTAGCTTGCAGTCGAGTGAAAGTTTTATACAAATCTGTTTCTTATTAAAGGTTTGGTGTGTGTATTTAGTCTGCATGCCACTTAGGCAATTTGAGTCAATCAAAATAATATAGTTAGTGAGATTACTGTGCTGGTCCATGTATCTGAATGATACAGCATCCACAACTATTGCACAACAGTTGCTACAGGAGGTATGTTACCTTGCTATGTACGTTGTCTTTTCAGCCATGGAGTTTTCAGGCAGTGCAAGTCTTTCCTATTTTTAGAGTGGTCTGTGCGGTATCTCGGCCTGCTGTATGCTGATGTTTTCATTCGTTAACTCTAGAAATTCAGTCTTCTGATTGCCCAAGGCCTATTGAAGCTGGTCACTGTCTGCCCGTTGGTTTTTGTTGGCTCTGGATCAAGCCCCCGGAGTTCTAAAAATATGTTTGATATGTTTACAGAAATTACAATAATCTATTTAGAGTGCAAACACATGGTAACTGATGACATCACAGGGAAGATTTGAATGGTTTATATTAGCAGATCCCTGTGGCTTTAACAATAAAATTAATGTACTTTTTAATATTTCAAGCCTGTTACAAATTCCTGGGTTTTTTTGTTAAAATCAGGCATACAACATTTTCTGTTATATTAGTAGTGCTTTCTCTGGGTGATCCCATGCCAGATCATGTCACTGTTAAGGCTTTCATTAACCTGAATCAGTGGTGGGTCAGACTGGAATAAACAAAACCAACAAAAACCAACAAGTCTTGAACACTTTTTGGAAATTTTTATCACCTTATTGAAAAAAAAAAAAAAAAAAAAAAGAAGAAAAAAACCACAATATTTATTTTAACCAAAGTTTTAGTAGAAGCAATTTGAAGATTTTGGAGTTACCTTTAACTGTAACTAAAGAATCTTTTTGTCTAACATCACATACTGTGAAAGATAAGAGCTTTCTTTTGCAGACCTGCTCTACTGGAATGCAAGAGCCAACCACCACTAATGATTTAAAACCTATTTTAAAACAGAAAAAATGTAATGCATCTGGAAACAAGATAAAGTTCTCTGAGAAAGAGAGAATCATGCTATTCTAACAGGTCTGAGTGAATTGTTAACTGTTGATAGGAATATGTTCTATTTATGAGATAGAGGAGATAATACAAAACCCTTCCCAAGTGCATGCTGCGGTGTACTAATTTAACTTTAAATGATTTATTTTGTCTGCTGTCCCCTTAGAAATGTGCCATCATTCCTGTTTGTTGAGGTGTATTTTGAAAATGGTTAAAATCTGATTGAATAGTGGCTTGAACAACCTACTCTTAAAGTATTTAATGACTGCTTATTTTTTCCCAATTTTCACTCAACAAATACACACATATATGCATGAAAAAGCAGTTGATATTGTGTATGTGTTTATTCATTGCATATGACTTTATGACTTACATATGTTGAGTAATTGTCCTAAACATTAGGCTGTTATGAAAGCCATTCTGCTTGGTATAAGTATTACACATTTATTGGAGTGGGGATTTGAACCAGAGCATCCTGTAACCAGCACGCATAAATCTAGTCCATTTTGTTATTCTGGACTGATCTGTGAGAAAATTTTCCATCATCTTAAGTAATTCCTGCCTTACACACTACTTTTATATGAACAGTGGTGGTGACTCCCAGGATATTGCTGTGTCCACCTCTGCTTTAAACTCCTCTCATCGTTCTTGCTTACATATGCCCTTCTTCAAAGAAAGGAAGGGATTTTTTTAATATAAATATTTGTGGTTAATTGTAAGGAGGAGTGGAACCACCCCATATATTTGTATAATTAATAGTTTTGAAATAATTGTGATTTCCAAAGTGCATTGTGATTTCTGAGCTAAGAGTACAAGTTATTTAGCAGATCCCTGCCATGAAACCACCCTCACGCATGCTGAGCTACTATTACCTGTATTCTTCCATCATAGGCGATGGGATGGTGAGTGCTCTTCAACCTAAATACCTGTTAGCGCTCTATGAGGTCTGGGAAAAGCTGGTAAAAATAAAGCTCAGGATCTGTGTCACTGACTAAGTATTAACGACAGCTAAGAACTGAGAAAACCAACAGCACCTAAAAGCAGAAAAGAGACTAGTGAAGAACAGAAAAGAAAGCAACAAAATTTCCATAATTTCATATACCAGAAGCACACTAAAACCAGTTTGCTCATAGTAATAATTTTCAACCAGGAATGACAACCTATAAAGAAAAATGTACATGTACAATTTAACATGAATATTATAATCAAAGACTCTTGAAAGCACTTTGAAATAATGTAGTCCAGTATTCATCATTTCAAAACAGCTTCTTATCAGCATGAGTACAGCAGTGCACGGTGCAGTTCTTCCATTGGTATCTCCCATGCCCTTTATCATTCCTTTTATATGTAGGTGCTCTAGCACAGCATAACTTGGGCAATGACCACAGCTATTTTTACACCAGGCATAAATTATAACAATATGTGTTCTACTGCCTTTACTGATGGATAAACAGGTGGCACAATGTGACATGTATGCTGATGGCAGAAGTTAACTGCAATTTTGAGTCTGTTTGCAAGGCTATTGTCACTCTCTCCTATCCACTTTTTCTAGTTGAATCTGGAGGTGTATGGAGGGAGCAGGACTGAAGCCATCCCAGGGGTTTAGCATGCACCTGATTGTTACTCATCTCTCTGAGACAAATTGATACCAGTGCGGGTGAGCGGGCCAGTGCCCTCCCCTCTACCTTGAGACACAACTTGCTTCTGTCAGATCATGGTGTGGGCTCTGGTAGCCTAACATACAGCCTGAGCTGTAACCAGTTGCATAGATAGATGATATTTAAGTTCACTTTTACATATGTTCTTCATCCTTGCATTCTAGACCAGCCAGTGTTCATTAGTTTGCTGCAAAGTGACCTTTGATTGCCAGCAGTTCCAGGATGTCAGTCTGGCAGTCACTGGCCTGGCTGAAATCAATTACTGTGTACAGTGGGCAGGCAAGGCCCAATTGGTTGGCCTTCAAAAGATGAGCATTGGCTCTCAGGGCGAACGTTCATTACACTTCATGCTTCCTCTCTGTACTTCCTGTCTACACACCCCCACATTTTGACTAGTTTATACTGAACCTGTGGATCTGCTAAGGCATGGTACTTCTTGGTATATTTAGTCTTCTTGGATTTCAAAGAGAGGGAAAAGGAGTGCATTATTTCTGCATTAAATAATGTAGTAATCAGAAATTAATATTTTTGAACCTTCAGGAATGTCTTAGGATAGGGTAGATACTATTTTTGAGTGAAATAACAAAACCTAAGGTAATACCTGCAAGTATTTTTACTTAATCCAATAGTTTCTTGGAGCCTTATCCTGAAACTAAACTGGATTTTGAGCTGTAAAAAGACAGTGTTGTTTCTTCAAGTGCAGCACATGCAATCACAATGAGAAGGAGCTCTATTTCTTTCTTTCTTTTCTTTTCTTTTCTTTTCTTTTCTTTTCTTTTCTTTTCTTTTCTTTTCTTTTCTTTTCTTTTCTTTTCTTTTCTTTTCTTTTCTTTTCTTTTCTTTTCTTTTCTTTTCTTTTCTTTTCTTTTCTTTTCTTTTCTTTTCTTTTCTTTTCTTTTCTTTTCTTTTCTTTCTCCCTCCCTTGGTCTATTTTTTAGTCTGACATATCACATTACAGCAGTACAAAGGAGAACTAATTCAGACTCTGTTCCAGCTTCTTTGACCTCTTGGATATTCCAAATATATTTTACCATTAGTAAGTCTGAATAGTAAAAGTATTTGGTTCCACCTACTTTGCACTTCAAATCTAGTTGAATAGAGGCCTAGAAGAAGGCAGACACTAAAAAACTGGCCATTCAGATCCAAATCTCCTATTCTGAGATTGGTACAGGTTACTTTTTAAATTAATCACTTTTTCCCCCAAATATTTTTAAGTGTAAGTTCTTGGCTAGATATTTCACAACCTGTTCAGACACATACTAAATACCATCAGTCAATGTACTCAGTAAGCATTTAACTAACACCATGAAGTTAGTGTGCTGTGTTACTATTTAACATGCCAAAAATCACCTCTGCCATCCTATTAGATCCTGGTCAGTCAGTCATTAGGAAAAAAAAAAAAAAAGGCAGGAAACAAAAATAGAATGAACCAAAAAAATCCATATAAAAAGAGACCACATACAAATAAACTAATTGCAAGTTTGCTCTTTTCTAACATCTGCATCTTCCATGTTACACACATATGTGTTAAAACTGTTTTGATGTTTCAGATTTGGTTTCCTTTCTTTACGTTAAGGTAGTGTTGTCACAGAGTGGTTCAGTTCTTCAGCTCTCTCCACACAGCTTATTCTGAGCACCAGTCATCGTTGTCCTCCTCTGGGAGCAGAAGTCAGAGCATCCAGATGACAAGTAGGGAGACTCTTCCATAAGCAGCATCTGGCTCTCTGGCAGACTTGTCAGGCACTTCTGCTAATGGGTTTGGATTTGCCATGGGGTCTTTTATGTGGTTACATTGCAGATGGTCTGTCTGTTCTATCTTCTCCTTTTGAATACTTCTCTTTAAAAAAAAAAAAAAGAAAAAAAACTTTCATCTGATCCTCAAAATTTACACACTCCTTTCCAGCTGATAAGATTCTTTATGGGTCTCATAAGACGCCTGTGCAGGCTCATTTCTGTTAGAAATCACAAAGCTTTCCATATATCCAAATGTGTGTCTTGAGTTTTGCTGGCAATTTTGGACTTAGTTCTCCAGTTTAGCTGCCAAGTGATATAATTTACTGTGATCTGAGTCTCTATTATTGTCAAATTTCTTTGGGAATTACTTTATGTCATTTGTAGAGCTGAAGTAACTGAAGTAACCTCCTCTTGAAGCATGAAATATACTTGCCTTCCACTGGACGTCCACCTTTGAAAACCAAAGTTCAAATCTGTATTTGTTTAAATGAGAAAATGAGTGTGATGGGCTCAATCTAATTCATACGGGATTCTTGTCTGCCATTTTAGAGAGGCACAAAACTGAAGCAGCAAGTCTGTGGGAAGGTGTGTTTGGCAGCTCTATGGAGAAAGGCATACACAGTGCCCAAATAAATGAAACAATTCAATGGATTGACTTTAGCAAAATTAGTTATTGTGTGGTGCGAGCGCAGAAGAGGGCAGAGAGGGAGAACATCCTGTTTGGTGAATTTAATTTTAGTTCTGTTTCAATTTACAACTGAATCTCTGTCACTTTAATTTTTAAGGGTTTTGAGGATTTTATTTGCTTTTCAGTGTAGAAGTAATTGGCAGGTGACTACACATAATATCGTGTTTTATTCCTATGTTATTTCAGGCTTATGTCTTATTTTCCTTCTAATTATGTAGATTAAATTAAACAGAAAAAAACCCCAGCACTCTGAAACATGAAGTGCTTTTCATGACTTTCTCAAAATAGTACTAGAGAAGGATATTCATCTCCCTTACTGTTTCATTATTTACCATGTTTCACAAGAGTAATATTTTAAAATTTGCAGAGAAACAAAAATAATTTAATTATGAAAAGCAATCACATTATTAACATCTACCTTAGTGCCCTTTTTCACAAACTGGGTTCTTAAGCACTGGGGAACCTGTGCTAAATGCAGTAAAGTTCTGGTCTTAAGCCTGCAGTATAGATGTATGTGAACTTAAAAACCAGCAACACTGTAGGGTTTATTTCCTCCTGCCCTGCTTTTTCCTTAGGACTTTGACAGAACTGGATTCTTGATGATTTTTAAAGGCTAGGAGGTCTGTCAGAAGTCATAGTGAGGTCAAACCATTTGATGTAAGCCAGGCTTTTAGCAGAGGGAGCGATAAAGAACTGTTTTCCATCAGAGAGGCTGGTTTCCAGTGCTGCCACCTGTGCAAGGGGCAGTGAGGGGCTGGAGCTGTGGCTCTGCCCGGGCAGGGGAGGCAGGGGAGTGTCCCCCACACACACCTGGGGCATCAGCATGTGGGCTGAGCTGGGACTAGAGGTGTTAGATGTTTGCAGCTGGGACCGGCCGCTTCTTGTGGCTCAAGGGGTTAATTCAGGGGGTACGGTGCCCTGGAGTCCTCAGCGGCACATATTTATTGACTCTTAGAAAAATCACCTACTTCACCCCAAATTAAAAAGGTACATAAAAAATATACTTTATACTGTATACTTTATACTGTATACTTTAACTCTCAAATTAATAAATTACTTGGGGAAAATCAAACAGCAAAGCAAAATGAAATATAATAATTTTATGCCAATTGTACAGGTTGGCCAACATGAGTACATTTATCAGGTCATCATTCTCTCTTTTGCTTGAAATAATAGGAATTGTTTTGAATATCCTTAGTTATTAAAAGTAAATGCAATAATCTCACTGCTCTTTCAGGTGTACAGGTAATAAGGTCTCCTGGACAAAACGAAAAGGAGTGTGTGCAACACAACTAACATAACTTAACATCAGCATTGTTATGCCCAGCTACACCTTATTACTTAATAGGAATGATCAGATCCTGAAGCAGTTAAAACATCAGGCAGTTGGAAGGTTGTGTATATTTATTTTATATTCTAAAGCTAGCTCATTGTTGTGACTGCGATTAGAGAACAGAAATAATTGCTTTTGACACAAACTGTTTTGGAGCCAAACATAACGTGCTCCACATGAGGTAAACTACAGAATATTTGTCTTGGGAGCCAAGGTAAAGATCAGGTTTAATTTTTAAGGGGAATTTCACTGTTAAAAGTGAGATGCATTAATGTTTCCCATGTTAAGACTGCTTGCCAATAACTCTCTGTAATTCATATTGAAAAAATAAAAAAAAAAAAGAAGATTCAGAATGTTTGCATTAAAATGTGAAGTTTGAATGGAACATGAAAACTAAACATTTTTGGCAACTCTTATATTCTGCCCAGTCTGTCGTCATAGCTCATCCTTTCTAGAGATGGATGAAGTTCTTGCAGGCCCCTGTACTGGTGGCTAAAGAAATTACATTGAAATGAGGTATGATCACTCTAATGCAGCGCACCTGAAAGAGCTTCTTTTCCCTTGAGTTATCGCTGACAAAGAAGAACCACATTTCAATAACTATTTTGAAATTTAACAGACATTTCAATTCAGAGTGAGTCAGACACAACCCACCCTCTACTCTCATTATGAAAATGTGAATTCATACTTAGATCATTCAGTTCAGGCTCCATTGAAGCCAGCAGCAAAACTCCCAGCCTTTCATCCTTGATTTCCCCGTTCTCAATTTGCTTGCATATTGTCTCACATGAATAAAGTTGACATTATTGTATTCCAATTAATAAATGCAGATGTGGATCAGGCACCAACATCTGGATCCAGTCATCCCAGCTGTCCCATTTCCACTGTGGTGGTGTTTGCATGTCAGGTCAAGGCAATGAAGTAGGTTCTCCCTCGCTGCAAGTGTGCCTCCAACTACTGCACAGACAAGCCCAGAATTAAGGGTACTTGAGAAATACATCAGATCTAAATGGAAGAGCTACCCCATCACAAAAGCAGGTCTCCAGCACTCTAGAAAGAATATGAGGAATTATATCACTTTCTCTTCAAAAAAAAGATAGTTGGAAGATAACATAGTAATGAAGTTACCTCTAGAAGTTCCTCTTTTTTGTGTGGGTGAGTACCAGGGTTTTGGAGGACCTTCTGTGCTTTGATGCTTCTTTCCATCTCAGTCTGCCATTAACGTGTGGTTTAGAAGAGGACATTTTCTCCCGTTAAAGAGAAAACATGAAAGTGCACCCCCATACTCATTGTTCATAGGAAATCAGGGCTCCAAACAGCTCTTTCAAAACTCCTCTCATCGTTCCACTTAAAATCAGACTGTCATGCCTTGAGGAAAACTGCCTTGCATTTTCCCTGAATTGTTTTGAAATTCTGTGCAGTAAGCAGAGTGACTTCAAAGGCTATGTCTTACAAAGGACAGATTAGCAACAGGCTAGTAATTAGCAGAACTGATCATCTTCACATTCCTCTGTATATATAAGAAATAGTCTTTCTTGCTCAAATTAGACTTAAAAACACCCAACAAAGACTTAGTGAGATTTTCCAGTCATTGTGTAGGTTAACTGTTCCTTACCCACTGCCAGGTCACCTGTCGGAGATGCAGAAAGGACTCTGAAATTCCGAGCAGATTTTTCAGATGGGACTCTGAGCAGTTGCTCTGCAGGAGTTGTGGCGTAGGAGGGAAGGCCACAGGCTTGCTGCTCGCGTTTCAGCCATTTCCACAGAAGTATATGTTATTTGTTTATGGCACAACTCATCATGTTGTAAGAACCACAGAATTTGCAAGTGCCGATCACATCTGGAAGTTATCAGAAATTGAAATGGGAGCTGTTGGGTGAACTACTCTTTGAAAATGTGGTCCTGTGATCCAAAGACCTGCATTGAGATCTTACGCATCTGTAAACTGGTAGTCTGTATTTCATGTAGGTTGGATACTTGACAGCTCCTTGTGAAACTGCAGTGTCATTATGACTTTTGATTTATTTAATTGCTTACACAATAACTTCAAAGCCTACTTGGGTCACCTTTTTTTGAAGTAGCAGGTTAAAGATTAGTTTATCCTCCTGTGTACCTTTACATATTTTCTGTTCACACTGGGACTAGGAATTGCGTAATGCAGCCTGCAGGCTGTGTGGCCAAGCTCACGGCAGCATTTGAAAGATGCCCCTGCCTGAGCCCAAGCTGTGATGTGGGGACATTGCTGCTGTGGGGCTGTCCTAGGCAGAGGTTTGTTAGGTGCTAGGCAGGTGGTGGTGCCAGGTGGTGCCAAATCATGCTTATGTACAGCCCAGGTTCAGAATGGGCTGCCTGTACATGGACTAAGAGAACTGAGCTCCCTACTATTCTCTCTGCTATTCCATCAGTCCTTGGTCCTCACCACTTACTAGTTTAGATGTTCTCTCTCTGGTTCCTGGAGTGGTTTTCCCCAACCAGCTGCCTTTTTCTTTGAAAAGATGGGAAATATCTGTTCAGACAGCACATTACTTCTTGCCAGATACTTCCTCCAGTGCCTGGAGCATAGACCCTGAGCTAAAATCATATCATATCAAATCTGTGGCTGTCACATTCGGATAGCCCAGAAAAGACATCTCTGGGATCCAGCTGGCCAGAAAGTATCGCTGTGTGTAGCTTTATTGTTTGCGTGTGCATCTGTTCATTACATCAGAATATAATAATTGCACATATAAAATTATCATTTGCCTTCATCAAATCAAAGCAATCCCAAACTGCAGGGTGGAGAGGTTGAGGTGGAAGGGGAGCCATATGGAAAAAAAGCCTTCCCATTATCTACCTTTTCAGCCACAGACTGCCCATTTCACTAGCGTAGACCTCTATTTTGTAACTGAAGAAATCTCCTGAGCACAGAGAGGGGGAGCTGGAAGTTTATGCTGAATTAAATAATGTAATAAGTTCCTCCCCCCCTGCCTCCAATTTGTCTTGATTTTTACCTATTCATTTTAATATTTGTTGGCTTTGGACAAATGAACTGTGTGTCCAACAGAAGACTCCAAAAGTGGTTCCTAGAAATTGTTCTATGTGTTATCCACAAGTGTGGAAACTCAGATTAATTTTACATTGTCTTTTAATTGTGTCTGGGAAATGATATTCATTCCCAATAAAATACAGAAAGCAATGAGAAAATAAATTAATGTGGATTTGTGGCCAGCTGAACTGCACTAGAATAGACAGTTTTCTGTGGTTTTTTGGAAACCACATTAAATGACATAAAACTGAAAAAAAATGTCTCAGTCAATCAGAAACCAGGGAAACCGTACAGTTACTGACTTTTAAGCAAATAATAGTTTTCAGCAATTATACAGCATGACAATCCAAGCCTTCTAAATTAATTGCTGTGTTTAGTCATCACCAGAGCAAACCTAACCTTTTCACCTAAGTTTTATTCCTCAGGCAGGAAAAGAAAGTGTCTTTTCTTCTTTTCCAGGAAAAATAAACTTGAACTTGTAAGCAATTATTTTTCACAGTGTTTAGTCATATTTTCTTGAAAGGCCCGTGAAGAAGAAATGCATATATGCCTTTCAGTAAAGCAATATTACTGCTTATAACTACACCAATATCCATATGCTAGATTAACAAAAACTATAGCCTTGGGCATTTGCTCATGCAGTGAGGAAAGAAGGGAGCATAGATTTAATGAAGGCAAAAACTGTCTGACATTTGTCAGGAAGTATGGAGAATCTCAAGGTGGCACAGGGTCAAAAAAGGGAGGGTGACAGGAAGAGTGTAACTGGGGAAATGGGAAGGGGGGGCTGAGGAAGAAGCTTCAGTGCTGTTAAAAGAAACATCCTTTTTCTCTAGCTGTGGATGGCAGAAGGAGGCACACTACAATGCTGGCCTTTGTCACCAAACCTGCTCGCTCACGTCCTCAGCCGAGCCCTCTGCACCCAACGCAGCCCCAGCTCTGACGCTGGCTGCCTGTCAGACAGCGCCTGTAAGGTAATACTGTCTGCAGGAAGGGTTGCCTTGTTTTTTTCTTTTTTTTTTTTCTCCTAGAATTAGAGCTTGTATAGCTAAGAGAAATACAATAGGCATGAAAGCAAAACTGAGATACAATCACAACCAGTGCCACTTCATGCCCCGAAGGATCACCTAAGGAGTCCCATCCACTGCAAGATAAGCAGTATTGTTGAGGTCAAAAAGGCTATTAAACAAAATCAGGAAGTTTTGAATTTTCCTCAAATTATTGTTGCTTTATACTAGAAGGATTCTTTCGACAGTGTGCTTATTGCAACCCCTGGGTAGAGGTTATTTCCCTGTGAGCTTGCACTCATGCACTGGGAAACTGTATGATGATATTCGAGCTTATAATGAATCCTCCATGTTCATAAGGAGTCTACTACAACCATTACTGTAAACTTACAGTACTATAGAGCTGAACCTCATTATATTTTTCGTTATTTATTAACTATGTGTTCTAACATGATAGAAAAACTCTAATGTTTAATTTTTTGCTTCATTGAGGTTCCCTCCCTTTGATAACATCTGTCTGACATTTGTTGCAGATTGACAAAAGAGAAGTATTATTTTGGAATATCAATGTGGCAGTAGTTTTGCTTCTTTTTCTTTTATTTTTTATTTTTAATATGAAAGTTGACACCCTACTTACCAAGCCATGAGAAATAGAAATTATACAGCTACAATTCACCTCGCATCCCCAAATAGTTGCAAAAAGTTTAGCACTTGTTTTCTGGGTTGTTAAAAAAAAAAAAATAGTAACAAAGCTCTGAAGAACATTTGCTGGTTGTATCTCTATAACATGACATTTTTTACTGCTTCTTAGCCCTGTGTCAGATCACTTTACAAGTTAAGAAATGGGGCCTCAAGGAGAATGGAAAGGAGGTCATGCTGGTGTCCATCAGTATTGTTTTTAACTCTCTGGCAAGCTCCCAGGACTCGTATGATAGAGGGGCATGCTTTTGTGAGATTGTGCCTAGAATATTAAAAGATCTGGTATTCTGGCCATCTATTAAGCTTGAGAAGATACACGGCGGGGGTGGGGTGGTTGAGCCTGGGAGAACAAGTGGAGCAACATCACAATGGAGCAAATTTATCTGATTGGTTTTGCTGATTCTGCATTGCGTTTTACAGTGGCAAAAAATGACAAAGGCTGCTATACACAGTGTAGAAGAACCTGGAGAAGAAAACATATTTTAGTGTTAGTGTAATGACTGGAAATGTTACTCATTTGAGGAGCGTTCTTAGGTTGTGTGTTATGTTACACTCTTTGGTGGAAAGATGTGGTAAAATCTTTTGTTGTGTATTTATACACTTAGACACATGTATGTGTGGATATTTAGCACCAAAGAATTATTAAAAGTTTGCATGTAGTTGTGTATTAGTATAAATGTATTGGTATGCATTTGTATATTCCCTGGAAAGCTGTCCATCATCCAGAATCCTTTTCTTTCTACCTCCTTTCTTACTACCCATGGTAATCTTTGAGGACTTCTTTTTAATTGCATTATTTACAGCTTGTGTAGGTGCAAGTAAACATGAAAAATCCCTCACCTAACTGTGAAAGTATTGTGTAAAGTACAGTTTTCTAAAGCAAACAAACAAACAAACAAACACACTAGAAAAAATCTCTATAAATATGTTGTGTCTATTAATATTGATTCTTTTAGATTTTGTTGCAGAATTTATGTAGATTACATTGGATTAATGACATTTGTGGGCATCCATTCTGATTTTTTTGTCAGACTGAAAGGCTCGTATGAGCTTGTTCGGACTACATATGGAAGAGAGGTGGGCTCAGGAGTCACATCCAGAACATGGCTGAAAGATCTAGCTAAGAAAATTTTTATGAGAAATGGAAAAAAAACACCTGATGTTTCTTCAAAACTGTGTAGTCAGTCAGAGAGCTGAACCACCAGCAGTAGAAAACAGATTTAGCTGAGCCTGAGCAGATCTGTTACCCAGCTTTCATATTGCACTAAAAGTTAATTTTAAATAAAGGAAAGTTCCCTTTTTGTTAAATTTCAGAAGCTCCAAGATAGCTGACGTCCTAATTGAACAAGGCTCCAGGTTTCTATGAGAAAGTTTGGGTTGTGTATGAACTGGATTTACAAGAGGAGGGATATAAGAAAATCAGGGGAAAAATAAGAAAAATAACCCCAACCAAACAAAAAAAACCCACACAATAAACGAACAAATAATGTGGATTTTTGCCACAGTGAAGTTTAGTAAAGATTCTTCTAAATAAAATTATGTAGAGAATTTCCTTTTAAAGAATTTTTAAAGAAAAATCCTTTTAAATATTTGTAAAGAATTTTGTTCTGACCAATTTATAAACTAAATGAAATTGTTCAATGCAATTCAGCTAATCCTTCTTTTGATTCTCTTTTGTTTTGGATTTGCTGCAAATGCTGTACAATGAAGAATTCGTATTTGTAAAATATTCTAGTCTAGACTAGGATTTAAAGTACTTTGTTTTCAGATTAGAATATTTATTCTTTTATAAATCTTTGCTAAATGATTTTAGATTTTAAGACTTGTTAGTAAGTAAAGGAGACTATGTAGCAAAAAGTTTACATTTTAAAACATGATCTCTTTAAAAGAGAAAATTATCTAAGTACGACCTACTTGTAGAATTCATTAATAATCAATGCAGTTTTGAATTGTGGAAGGATCCAGCTCTTAGTCCATGCTTATGGTATTTTAATTGGAAATGCAAATGGATAACAGAGTTATAACGATTCAGATTTTCTGGAAATAGCTTTTAATTCTACCAAAGAAAAACTGTGCACAAATGGGTATGCGATTGTAATGAGAGAAAAAGAAAGACAGGAATTTTAAAAACACAACACTAGAAGCAAGGCTTGAACTTTTTGCCTTTAAAATAATACAAACAAAAGCTATTAATATACAGAAATACAGTGATGCATTTGTCAATTTGGGCAACCGTAGTTAGTGACTTAAACCTTCCTACGCAAGGTTGGGTTGTGACACTGGGATGTGCACTTCAGTGCTCCAGGGTGCATCGCAAGTTCTGCTTGGCTGCCATGGTAAAGACAGGGAAATTTTCTCGCTTCGCATGCTGTTCCTTAACCTATCGCTGAACATAGGTTAACCCTTGAAAAGATGTCACTTCACGCAAAGGAACACAATGTGCGAGGCCCAGGATTCACACCAGCCATCTTTTTGATACAAACACTCCTTAATTTGTTGGGGTTGTCCATATCCAGGTTGGAGTTGAAGCCTGTGGGGATCTAGGAGTCTGTTGTGCGCAAGTGGGATGTTTTAGAGGCTTTTCCAGTAAGCCTCTAAAATGATCCACTAAGCATGTGCAAATACCAATTCTCAAAGACTTAAAGTGTAGCCAAAGCAGAATAAAAGGCAAATCCATCTTACTAGTTTTCAGGTTTTCGCTCAGGAGCTTGGAATCACATGAACGTTCTTCAAACAAACAGTCAAGAGAAAATTAAAACATCTTCTTACCAAGTAATCTGTTTCCTTTCAAAACTTATCTTTTGATACAATTTAGCATTTTACTTAATTACTCTGAATAGCAGTCTGAGACAATGCAAGAGGCGGGGAAAGTAAAACTCAGACAGTTATGTGTCTGGCAGAGAAACAAAAAATGGAAAATAACATTGTACAATGCATTTTTTTTAAGTAGTTTTAACAATAGACTTTATTCTGTCTAAAGTGAAACACACTTCATTTACTAGAAAACAGGCTTTAATAAATAACTGCATAAACTTAGAAGTATTAATTGGTCCTTGGGAGATCACTCTTTTTTACTTTTTTTTAGTGTAGGAAAACACAGACTGAACCCGAATCTGCTTCTGATTAAGTCAGTGAAAGCAGGACTCTGATAAACATTTAGTTTGACAAAATGAATTCAAGATGTTGGAATTATTTTATCCATTTTTTAAGCATTTTTCCTGAATCCTCAATTCACTGAAACTTTAAGCTTTTAGTAGGTCTGTTATATCTTCCCGAGAATTCTTTGGGCTAAAGGTAAACTAAATGCATCAGAAAGGTGAACTGAATGACATGTGTTAGACAGAAGGGAAAATGTGCACTTGAATAAATAAATTACATGGGGATATATTAAAATAATCCCTCTATTTGTTCACACAGGATAGAGCACCCAGGACAAGTATAATGTATACACATGGTTTGGTGAAACTTTTTATTGATTTGGATATCCTTTTTATGCTTAATAGGCTATCAGTCAGTGCAAGATGTCTTTTATTCATGCAGAGAAAATGTCTATTTGTAAATGTAATATTTTAAAAATAATATTACTTAATTAACTTGTCGTGTCTATGGACAGGGATGCCATTTGCTATAGAAAACAAATTTAAGGCAAATAGAATATTTTACTGCACAAAAGGTTTCATACTGGTGTGGAACAAAAACTATTCCTTTTACAACATCTGATTGTTTATATTTTTGCCAAGCAAATGAAAATCAGTGGACTTAGTTTTCTGATTAAGAAAATCTTATTCACTTGTGTGTGAAAAGTGCTTAAGATGGAAACTTCTTAAATACACTAGCTAGGTAAATCAGTGATTTTGCTTATGAACTATCACTGGAGCGATTGCATCTGTGGCCCTGGTATATGCTTGTCTGAAAAGAAATTATTGTAATTTTCATGCTAAACAAGAAAAAAGTGCATGTGAACTTTCTAAGCTAGAACTGCCTCTAAGGTGTCTCTGGGCTGATCATACAGAACATTCTATGATTCTGTGATTCTAGGAAATCATGATGCTTAAACTGCTCAGTGAACACGTGGGGAGTATTACACTGTGTATGCAATGAAACACACATTGTTTATTTTGTGTAGCATTCTCCTGCTCCCTTAAATACATACAAGATGGAAACTCACAGACTGTTTTTGACCTTTAGCTGCTATCCTTGTACAGAAATTCCTAAACAAAAACCAATGGACTAGTAAACCACTTGAGTTCATTTTATTTCATCTAACGCTGATCACATTTCCAGTAGACAATAAATATAATGCACTGCTGATAGATGTGTAGAAATGTATATACAATTAGATGAAGAGATCTGAGTCAAGGCAGTTCAAATCTCAGTTTATGCCTTTGCATTTCCTTGAATATGGCTATAAAATTCTTACCTGCTGATGCATGGCCTCCTGCAATATCAGTTTTCCCCTCCTCGTCCAGACTGCTACTGAGGAGGCTGCCATGCCAGCAGAGTGTTGGTGCATCTCAGGCTTGATTTGAGCATTTACTAAGGTAAATGGGTTGCTTTGCCTGGGCTTCATGTGCCTTTGGGTAAGGCCTTGGTGCATTTTCACAGTTGAAATGTAATATTTCCTACATTTCCTGGAAGATAATCAAGATAGGAGAGCTCTAAATCTGTGTCTTGGGTTAAATGAATGGAATGAGAGACAAGCTAAAGCATCCAGGAAATCTTTGGAATTACGCTCGCAAACGGGAGACAATTTTGTTCTGTGTTTGGGTTTGTTTTTTTTTTTCTTTTCCTTATCTTGGAGAAAAAAAAAAATAGATTCAGACAACAGACCAATATTTGATAGAAAGATGGTGGGTTTGTTGTTGTCATTGTTTTGTTTTGTTTTGTTTTCAGGAGGATGTCTGGGATACAGAAGATAGAAAATGTCATAGTTAAACTTTCAATAAATATAATAAATATTTATGATGCTGAATGTTGCCTTAACAATTTGCCACTGCTCTTCCTGCCCAGAATATCAATATACAGGAGTGGTTATTCTCACTGAACTATACCAACTGTTCCCTTCTTCCCTAGCCATTGCAATCTTCTACAATGCAATTGGGCTTTTACAGCTCTGTAAGACAATCTTTCTGTTGGCCTTTGTATAATAGTATACATATGGTAAATGGTTCTCCGGTCACAGATGGGCTGGCAACTTTGCTTATACATAGCAAAAATGTTTCTTTGGGGAAAAAATCTGTGTAATTAATTTATAAATGAAGTAAGGAAAAGGCGAGCACACACTGCAAATTGGATTGCAATTACCGGTCTAACAAGAAATGTTCCTTGTCTGCTTTTTTTGAGAAAAGCAGATCTGTTGTCCCTGAATGAAAGCCATCCACAGTCCCCCAGTATAACTGACACTGAAATCCGTTGCAGTCTAAATCCACTTGAAATTTTACAATTTGCGAGAAATTACTCAGAAGAAAATAAATACCAAGAGAGCTAGTAGGAATATCACAGAATCGACTGGGTTAGAAAAGACCTCAGAGATCATTGAGTCCAACCCTTGGTCCAACTCTAGTCCGTTTACTAGATCATGGCACTAAGTGCCATGTCCAATCTCAGTTTAAAAACCTCTAGGGACGGCGAGTCCACCACCTCCCTGGGCAGGCCATTCCAATGCCTGACCACTCTCTCTGTAAAGAATTTCTTTCTAATATCCAGCCTAAATTTCCCCTGGCAGAGTTTAAGCCCATGCCCCCTTGTCCTATTGCTAACTGCCTGGGAGAAGAGACCAATCCCCACCTGGCTATAACTTCCCTTCAGGTAGTTATAGAGAGTGATGAGGTCACCTCTAAGCCTCCTCTTCTCTAGACTAAACAAGCCCAGCTCCCTCAGCCTCTCCTCATAGGTCTTATGTTCAAGTCCCCTCACCGGTCGTGTTGCTCTTCTCTGGACCCGCTCCAGCACTTCAATGTCTTTCCCGAACTGAGAGGCCCAGAACTGAACACAATACTCCAGGTGTGGCCTCACCAATGCAGAGTACAGGGGAAGGATCACTTCCCTTGTCCTGCTGACCATGCTGTTTTTGATACAGGACAGGATACCGTTGGCCTTCTTGGCCACCAGGGCACACTGTTGGCTCATGTTGAGCTTCCTGTCAATTAGTACCCCCAGGTCCCTTTCTGTCTGACTGCTCTCCAGCCACTCTGTGCCCAGCCTGTAGCGTTGCAGGGGGTTGTTGTGACCAAAGTGCAGCACCCGGCACTTGGCCTTATTGAACTTCATCCCATTGGAATCAGCCCATTTTTCCAGTCTATCCAGATCCCTCTGCAGAGCCCTCCTGCCTTCCAGCAGGTCGACACTCCCTCCCAACTTGGTGTCTTCAGCAAATTTGTAAGATTAAAGAATCTTCCAGATGTACATGAAAGTTCTGTTCATTCACCTGTAAGGTCTGTTCCTATGATTTAGTGTGGATGCAGTGACTGCTGATGGTTGAATACAGGTAATGGGAGGCAGAAGTTCCGATTCTCACTTTCTGTATAATCACTGACTTTTCATTTAATTTCTCTGTTTTTGTCTAAGAAATACCTATATATGTGCATTGATTCCTCCATCTGTCCATCCATATAATATATATGCATTCCCTCATGCACATCTTTTACAAGCTCTTTGAGCAGTTTCATAAGCCTGTGTCATTTACTTCATAATACCTCAAGGAAAAGTGAAAAATACTGGCCTTGTTCACATCAAATTATTAGCTACTTTCTTTGGTTCGGTAAAAGCAAAGAAGACCTTAAAGGAACCTGCATTAATTTGTTAATCTGGCAGCATTACAAACTCTCCTTGTAAAAAAAGTTGTTGTGGAAAAAGCAGATTATTATAGATAGAATCACAACGTATTTAAATACTGTGACCTTCTTCTTTAACAGGTCTATGGAAATGCAAGATCTAGCCAGTCCTCATAATCTTGTTGGAAGTAGTGATGCACCGGGTAGTTCCAAACTGGATAAACCTAATCTCAGTAGCACATCAGTTACAACAAATGGAACAGGAGGTAAGTGTAAGATGCTGTTGGCACATAGAAAGTTTTGGCTAGATTTTGATCATATGCGTTTTTTAACGTAATTTCAAGGATGAGCTTAAATCCATTTATAGACACAGCAAAAATTATGAAAAAATGCCAGTCATACCAGTGAAAATCTACTAATTCCAACAGCACTTCTTTGATTTGCACCAATTGAAGTAAGAGGCAGAACTGTGCAAAGGTGAAACAAAGAAAGCATTGGAATGGCTGCTTTGAACATAGTGTTAAAGGTTTGGTTATACCTGCTGGTAACTTGAAACAGATTGCATTTTCTGTGTCATACTTTATTGCTGAGTAATAATTTACTCTTATACCCTAAGCTACTCACATTTAGTTTAATTTAAAATCTCTGTGAAACTAGGTTCCAGTAACTGAAATTAGGTTCCAGTAATTTTTTTAACATGATGAATATGTTAATTCCATTTCTTGGCAGGTAATAGAAGTTTGTTGTAAAGAGATTTTTAGATTTTCCTCAAAAGTAACTGGATATCACTGCTTTATGTATTGCTATAGGGACAGTA
This sequence comes from Columba livia, assembly GCF_036013475.1. NCBI lineage: Eukaryota > Metazoa > Chordata > Aves > Columbiformes > Columbidae > Columba > Columba livia. The sequence goes on from NC_088604.1 coordinate 59,254,692, forward strand.
CTACCATGCAGCTACAACACAGATGTTCCTGTGCTTTCAGATGATAGATTCTGCCACAGCTGAATTGAAGCAGTGGGAGGCAGGGTACCACATTCTGAGATGGAGTCCTCTTCCCATTAGTGTCCATGGGATTGACACCACATACATGAGTCAAGTTAGAGTTTCAGCCCTCCTTTTTGGAGTTTCTATGTTGCTGTCTGTTTTAACAGTTGGAACTGAGAAAATTTTTTTAGTTTGTTCTTTCTGGCCGCAATGTAAAGCATTTTATTCACTTATCCCTATTTAGAAAAAGTATCTGTCAATGTAAATAAAAAGTGTATGTGCATGTGAGGGTAACAGAGCTCTACTGAGAAGGGCTCAACCATTAATGTTCAACCTATTTGCATAAAGAGAAGGGAAAACTTACCATACCATTAAAGAACACTAATAACTGGTTGCATCTATATTATACTTGCATAAACAAACCAGTTAAAATAATACTAATAAAAACAACACAGTGCAGTTAAAAAGACTTGGCTTGAAGTGCAAAAACACTTACTTGTCTTGAAGACTATTCACACACTCTGAATAGGCATTGGGACAATGAACCGTTATGCCATTCCTGTTCTCAGGAGACAACATGACTGTGTTAAATACTGCAGACTGGCTGCTGAGTTGCAGTACTCCTTCTTCTGCAACAAGTATGAGAGACCCTGGTACAGTGCATGTGTGTGGTGGTGTATCTCTGTGACTGCTGTGTAATATCTCTCTTGGTTTGCTCTGTTCTTTTGTTATGCAGTTTTAACATCTTAATGTTTGTGTTTGTGGTTTGGTTGGGGGAGGCAGGGTTGTTGTTGGTTTTCTTTTGTTGTTTGTTTTTGTTTGTTTGTTTGTTTTTCCCACCACTCCTTCTCAGAGTCATTTCCTACAGCCAGAAAACTGGTAGGAACTTGCCAGAAGTAGCTGTCTTACCATACATTTGATGAGCAAATGAATTTTAACTGACTTAAAATTAGCTTAACTGCCTACATGATCTGAGAGACCGGGAGGGCCCTGTGCTGACTAGCATTGCTGGGAACTGCCAGTAGTCAGTGTTGCTGGAAGTCTGACCAATGAATTTTCCACAGAATGCCCATTTGTTTTTATTTTATTTTTAGGTACAACACTGCATGGTTACCTGAGCACAGATCAAGGCTGACATTATTGTTACGACTCATAATTACTGTTTTCATTTTTTAAGTTTGTGTCCAGTGTGCTAGTACACAAAGTACAAAAGATCATTTGCACTAGAATAACATTCCATATGAATGCTACTGCTCAGTTACAAGAATTTAGGTTTAAGGAAGGACTGAGATAACTTAGTCTGTCACCTCAGTTAACTGTTCATCATGTTGAGATAAACGTAGAAAGTAATAGAATTACTAATTATCAGTAGTGGGGAAATGTTATGTGAAAGTCCTTGCATTACTGAGGACACTTCGACATTGCTGCAAACTTAAATCTGATTTTCCATAGGCAGTAGTATATTTAGATCTGTGCTTCCAGTTGAGTGTATTCCTAGGAAAACCCTTAAGGCTTGTTAAAAAAAAGAGGAAAATCGTTCCTATGATAACCTATGTGGTCTATTGTTTAATGTGAGCTTTTAGTCAGACTTTATGTTGTAGACGCTGTTGCCTGTTGGGACCTGTACTCTAAGTTTGTCTTAGAATAATTTGGAAGGGACCCCTGGAGGTCAGCTAGGCCAACCCCTGCTGAAAGCAGGACGAGCTTTGCTGTTAGATCATGTTGCTCAAGGCAGCGCCTAGCTGGGTGTTGAATATCCCCAAGGGTGGAGATGCCCCAGCCTCTCTGGGCACCTGTCCCAGGGCCTGACTGTTCTCACAGAGCAGAATTTTTCTTTTACATCCAATTTGATTTTTCTCTTGCTGAAACCTGTGGCTGTTGCTTCCAGTCATTTCACAGGGCTTCTTTTGAGAAGAGCCTGCCTTTGTTCTTTGTCATCTTTGCACCTTCCCATTAGTTAGCTTCAGGCAGCAATTAGCTCTCCCCTCAGCCTTATCTTACTAGGACAGAACAAGCCCAGCTTCTTCTGTCTGTCCTCATTCATCTTATGCCCCTGTGCCTGACCATTGTGGCAGCCCTGCCCTGCATGTGCAGTCTTCACTGTTAGCAACACTCTTTCCAGCTTGAGATTGCTTTGCATTCAACTTTTATTCTTTCAATACGTAAAAAAATAAAACTAATACACACTCTAAAAATAGAATATTACATTTATATTGTTTAAAGTATTCTTCCAAAATGGTAGTTCAAACTCATAGTCTTTGCATTATGTCTAGAGTGGTTGCCATCAGAGTGTCAGAACCACACTTGCATGTGTCAGGAAACCTAGGGATGATTCTGTGTTTTTACTTGGTGTCAGCTTTTATTTCAATTTCAGCTTTAAATGTTCCTGGGGTTTTGATCTGATGTTAGATTTTTTCTTTTTTCTTTTTTTTTTAATCAGATTAGTTATTTTTCCCCTCTTGGTTTAATGACATGCGACATAAAGAAAAGTAGTAGTCCAAATGTTGAGCTACACTAAAAAAAAAGAACTTTATGAATTCCTTAGTATGATAAAATCTGACTATAACAAAGTCAAACTGTTTAAAATCAAGCACATATAAAAACACTTTCTACATGTATTTTTCTACAAAGCACAGTGCCAATATGGTGTTTTTCCTCAAGTTAAGTACATGAGAGAGTTTCTTTTGGTTTACGTCCTTTTCTGCCTGACAGGGAGAGAAAAAGACGGTGGCTGCACCGATGGAAGTGCACTGCAGCTGGTATTAACCAGAACTAGACACAAATTTAAAGTAAACATTTCAATTAATTACTGAAGTTTTTGTTGAAGCGGTTAGGCACATACTGAAGTGTCTTTCTGGATGCAATATTGAACATAGGTTTGTGGCTTGGTATGGTCAACCATCTTGAATAGAAAGAGCTTAAGGTACTTAAAGTTATTTTTTTTTCATGCAGGTAAATGTCCACACTCTTGTGGTGGGTTAACCTTGGCTGGACATCAGGTGCCCATCAAGCTGCTCTATCACTTCCTCTCCTCAGCTGGACAGAGGAGAGAAAATATGACCAAAGGCTCATAGGTTGAGATAAGGACAGGGAGGTCACTTAGCAGTTACCATCACAGGCAAAACAGGGAAAATAATTTGCTACCAAGCAAATCAAGGTAGGGTAATGAGAAATAAAACCAAGTCTTAAAACCCCTTACCCCCATCCCATCCCTTCTTCCCAGGCTCCACTTCACTCCCAAATTCCCTACTTACTTCCTGCAAGTGGCTTAGAGGGACGGGGAATGGGGGTTGTTGTCCATTCATCACATGTTGTCTCTGCTGCTCCTTCCTTGTCATGGGGAGGACTCCTCATACTCTTCCCCTGCTCCAGCCTGGGGTCCTCCCTGCACTGCAGGTAGACCTCTGCTCCACCATGGACCTCCATGGGCTGCAGAGGGACAGCCGACCTCACCGTGGCTGCACCATGGGCTGCAGGGGAATCTCTGCTCTGGTGCCTGGAGCACCTCCTGCCCTCCTTCTTCACTGGGCTTGGTGTCTGCAATGCTGTGTCTCTCACGTATTTTCACTCCTGTCTTCCAGCTGCAGTTGTGCAGCAGTTTTTCCCCTTCTTAACTGTGTTATCCCAGAGGTGCTACCAGTGTCAGTGATGGGCTAGACATTGACCTGTGGTGAGTCTGTCTTGGAGCCATCTGGCATTGGTTCTGTCAGACATGGGGGAAGCTTCTGGCAGCTTCTCGCAGGAGCCACCCCTTTAGCCCCTCCACTAGCAGAATCTTGCCATGCAAACCCAATACAGCTCTGCAAAGAAAAGAAACACACATCTTATGAAGTAAAATATGACCAAAGATCTTCAGAGGACAAAAGACAAATCTTTCCAACTTGGTATGATTTTTCATTCTCCTTCTGAAGTACATGCAGATATCTGTATATAGTAATCAGGAAACAAATTAATTTAGTTACTTCTAAACTTCAGGCAACAATACATGTTCCACATGACTGAAAAGCCTGAGATTCAATGCAGGCAATCATTTTGTGACAAATTACCCTGAAGATTTTTACTGTTGTATATTTTTATGGATCTGATGCAAATGAAATCACATCCTTGTCATCTAAATAGACAAGTGTGAACAGTTGATTACTCTTATGAATGACTTTGTTCATTTTGTGTCATTTTTGTCACAGCTTTTTTTTTAAATCAGAAGATAATAGTCTGCAAAATGATGAGGAGTGCACAGCAGCTTGAAGAAACATGGCTAAAAGTCTTCCCTGATGATTTAATATTGAATTAATATCCTGTTGCTTGCAGGGAGAATAAATGGGTGTGATAGTTTTATTAAAGATAAATGATAATGAAAAGAAGTCTATAGTTAAAAGGCAGACATCCAAATATTTTTAAGTCTCGCACAGTAAATGGAAAGATACAGCATAGCTGTAACTTGTGTAAGAAAGTGCTGCTTGGTTTGATTAGCATTCCAGCATCAGTGACACCACAGGGAACTCACCTGTCATAGAGCCAAATACAACCTGATTTCTTAAGTGTTCACTGCATAGGTCACTTGTGCAATTGTAGACATCTGCAGCATCCCAAATCAGTCAAAGTAAGATTCCTTAAGCAGTGTGGCGGGAAATGAGGTGTGATATCGCAGAAGAGGTAACTTATGCCGGGCCCATCACAAGCAGCTGTATTGGTAGCTGTGTAATTCCTGTTGAGCTCCTTGTTGTGCTCATAGGCACACAGAGGAACAGCATAATGGTTCTGTAGGTATTATTCTGCACATTTTTCCCACGAGAAAACCAAGTCCTTTATTTAGCTCATCCACTACCTTTTCCACTACAGACTATAAGAAAGATGGTGAACTTGAGGGCAGCTCAGGCTGTACTTGGACTGAATTGCTCTCTGGAAGTACTTCTCTTTCTTGATTGAACCTAAAGGGACATTAGTATGCACCTTTTGTATGCTTAAGTTAGGTGACTTGAATCTGAGCCATAGTTTGTAAATACATTGCCAGCTCAGAATGTGAAACTCTCCCCCTCCTCTTACTATTGCCAGTGAAGTCAAACATGGATGCAGTGATGTTGACAGATGAGAGCTTTGGTCGGCTTAGCTGGTGTCCTTCAGAGGCATCAGGTAACTAGCTGGCAGAAAATGCCTTTGCTTGGCGCATGTTAGACCTGCTGGGGGGCTTTGCCAGCTCAGCTGTCACAGCAAAGGCTCCTCTACAAATCCTGGACTGTGTCTTTGGAATTTCCGTATCTGGCATAAGACCATGGTAGTGGTCCATGTGAGTCCTTATTGCCACTTTGCTCTGCTCCCCTGGGTAGCAACTGGTCCTGTAGTATCTGTAAGCAAGTTGTTGATATATATGTGATAGATGCTCACACACACACCTAACTGGCCTTTGCAAAGCAATTGTGATAGTATGTTGATGGTTTCCAATTTCCTCGTTAAACATCTAATAAAAGCTGCAGTGTATTTTGTACCACTGTTTCTTACCACGTTGATTAGAAGGGTGATTCCCAAACTCCATTACAAAAGTCCATGCCAGATGGTCTGTTCAGGTAACATATTAAACTATAAAATCTAGATTGCCTCTGTGGTGCTTTCAGTTATAGCTTGGATGGTGAGAGTGCATGATGATCTGTAAGAAATAATTTGAGGTCAGAGTGGACCCAAGTGTTTGGTAAACTCTGAGTTAGAAGCTGACTTTTTGTGGCTGTTGTTTGTGTCCTACTCTAGTTCTTTTGCTTTTTTTTTCTTCCAAACTTCTCTCTTCATTTATGGAAAATTGCTTGCTGGTGACCTAGCTCAAACCCCCTCTCCCCCCCAGACTCTGTAAAAAGAGGAAAAGACAGAATGCTGGCACTGTGAAAGTAATTTGTTTCTATATGAGCATGAAACCATATTATTATTATTGTTTCACTTGTCAGGTAAAACTACTTTTGTTATGTGCTACATCCCTTCACAGCTAATGTTTCCTTCCTCTCTGCTACTCCTAGGGAATTGTTAGAATCAATTAGATTTAGGTTGAAATATCCCCAGAAGATATTCCAGTTGCTAAAACCAGCAGATAGATGAATGCACAGATAAAAAACTATGTAGATGCATGGCCATTCCAGGCTGAGCAAATGTAGATTGTCTCAGTCCTGTGGTAGAGTGAAGGTCGAAGCTGTTGCAGCGCATGCTTGTTCTAGCTGGACTACGGCTCATGAGACTGGCATGAAGACTCCAGTATAAATTTAGAAGTAAAATCTCATGTCTACTTATTCTTCTACGTAGTGTCTCTTCTTGCAGTCAAAACAGAACCCATGAACAGCAGTGAAACAACAACAACAACTGGAGATGGATCGCTTGACACTTTTACTGGGTCAGGTAAAGCCATAACAAGATCACGTATTGCTAGATGCATATTTATAGAGCATTTAATAACCTTCGCTAATGAACATCTCACTGCATGGAAGCAATCTTTATAAAACTACTATAAAGTAACATTTTAATACGTAATAATAATAATAATAATTAATAACTTTTTCATTTTTGTAAATGAAAATCTGTAATTTTTATGAGCTGTGATGTTAAAGAAGCTCTCATGGTACCTAAGACAATTGCTCTATGCAAAAATCTTATAGTAATAATATTATTGTACTGTAGATTTTTTCTCAGTCTTGTATGCTCTTAGGAAGAAAAAATTTGATTGTATTTGTAACAGCCATTCTAATCCATAAAATTTAAAATCTTAAAATTTATATTTCAGTGCTAATCTTTTGATTTCTGTGAGCAGTGTGTTAGTTTAAACACTGTCCAGATTTCCACAAGCTACTTTCTTTCCATGAAAATGTAGTCTATATTTTACTTTAAATAAACATGAGTTTCAGTTACTTCTTCTCAAAAAAATCAAACAAACAGCAATTTTAAAGTAGATTCCTATAAATTATTAAAAGGTGATGAACTCTGGAAAAGTACAGATAATTTGCCTTCTAATCACTAAGCTGAATCCTGCTAATAATAATATTAACAAGGAGAGAGAAAAGAATAAATTTTGCATCTGAAAATACCAGTTTACTGATGGCCTGAGTGAAATGTCACTGAAGCCAGAAATCGCAGTCCACACTAAAACTACTGTGAATTTGGTAGACTTAGGTAGTCAAGCCCTATTTGAAATGTTTTGGAAATCACAATGTTTCTGTGTAATGAAAATATTTTTAAAATTCATTTTTATGTGTCTGGAATTGTTTTTTAGGCGTCAGTAAATGCAGATATGCTCTGAAGCTGCTTATTCAGGAAAGTATTTGTAACAAACTTAGTGCCCAAAGGAAAGGTCTTTTGTGAGATGTAAAGCAGGTCAATACTGATTAGAAAAAAAAAAAATGAAACCATTGTCCTTGTGGTGATTATACTGAAAGGAACCCCATTAACTTAAAGTTTAACAAGTTCCACAAAAAAAATTAATAGTCCTGGCTAAAAATGAGCTTTTATTTTTCACCCTGTTGTCAGTCTATCCTAAAATTGTATAAGTAATGATTACAGATTGTAAAATATACAACCATATATGTGATTTTGTAATTGTTAGTGAAATTTTATCAGGTTCCAACATATATTTAAGACATCTGAGTTGGATTCTATGTGTAAAACATGGCTAAGGCAACATTTTCCTGAAGAGGTGCCAAAAATTGCAGCCTCCAGTTCAGGTTTAGATAGCTAAGTAACAGCTTGATATCCCCAGGTGCCACTCACCTGTTAGCTTCCACTGACTCCAAAAGGAGTGTTGAGATCTCTACACTTTGGAGGTTTGGAAACAATTGGAATCTGAGCCTTACACAATAATTTCTGTCTATTATCCACCTGTATACTCCAAAGAAATATGAGCCTGATTCTCAGCTTAGGCCACAAACTCAAGTATTAAATGATTATGGTCATTCATGGGGGGAAATCAATAGTCTGCCTGTCTGGGTGATGTGTATCCTTCTTCATCAGAGCAAGACGCAGAGCTGCGTTGATAATGCACTGAGCCTTTCATAAAGTGTAATTCCATTGCTTTCACATTTGCCTTGTACTGGTACTTGCAAATTGGGCAATTTGTTTGGCTCAGTTGTGTGGACAAAGTGCTAAAGAAAAATAAAATCTCACAAAAACATATTTCTCTGACTTTAATCTAACTGGTTATTTGGGAAGTTTAGTGGGTTGCTAAAGGCAATAACTACTGACTAGTAGAAAGATGTCATTTCAGACAACCAGCTGCAATGGAAAATAATGCCTAACGAAGCCCAACAGTGAACAGTTTGTTTTTTCCTGATGACCAGTTACATATGTATGTTATTCCCAGTGGTGACAAGGTGATAATGTTAGTGCTTTCCTGCAGTTTTCAGAGCACCTGTGAGCTCATTTCATGAGGATACCTAGACATTAAATATTTTATGAAATGAGATGTGGGTGAAAAGAGAAATCCTTGTGCTGAGACCCATTTGAGAGTCTGCCATGCAGAAATCCTCCCCGTCAAATATTCTACCCATTAAAATTGATTTCCATGCTCCAAGGGCAACGAAAACCCATGACATGTCCTGGAGCTGAGCAGAAGGCTGAATGAGCCCTGCGGGGTGTAAAGTAGCCAGCTCTGTCCCTAATGACCAGCTGTAACAGAAAAAATGATGGTCAAACAGACTGTGTGAGGTACAGGGCAGGAGAGGCACATTAGGCTTCACAGGTAACTATGATTAACCCCTATCTTTGATTGAAAAGTTGAAAAATAAATCACATAGACCTCTTGAATTGAGAGTCACCATAGTGGCCTTAGCCAGGCCATTGGGCCAGGTCCTGCTCAGGGCTGCAGCTCATGTGGTGCAGGGCTCCTGTTCCTCTGTCCTGCAGAGCTGCCCCTGGAAACAACTGTGCCTCTTAGCAAGGGTTGGCGAGGTGGGCAGTCACTTTATGCACACCTCTCCCTCCCCCTTTTTCCCCAAAGAATGACAGTTAGTATCAGTATACTCAACTTGAAGCCTTGTGGTCCTGCAGCAGACTCCTGTTGGGGTGGATATTCTCAGGATGTGAAAAGTTAAGCAACCTTGAACTGAGCATTTTCACACTCTGTGAATTTGCTGCAGCGGCTGTGCTGTGAGTGCATGCATTTGTATGTTTATATTGCTTACAGTACTGGATTAATTTGAGAACCGTTTATCATTTTAATGGAGTGGAGGGAGAGACATTTGAAGTTCTCATCATCCTTTTTAGTTAGTACTTATCACACACAAAAAGGATATAAAAAACAATTTCTGAAGGGTATAAGGGTGAAGTTAGGAAATGCCACCTCTGTATAACCTACATTTGGTCCCCTTGTGTGCAGACTTTGTGATTTGTCATTTAAATGAATCCTTTTTAACCTAACCTCTTTGCATAGTATTTTCCAGATGCGTAATGAAAAAATAAAAAATCCTAGCCTGTGTTAATCTAGTGAACACAACACATACTATCCGAACAGTTTATGATCATTCAAATTCTCCACAGCCACCTTGGCCAGCTGAGCTAACAGGGTAACTGGTAAGAGCTGGCTGTCAGCTTCTTGTCCCCTCTGTGAATCAGCATTAGTGGGGACTGGAGTATGCCCTCAGTGCCGTGGTGAGACCTGAGAAATCAAGGGTCTTATACCTGCCCTGAAGAGCATTCCTCTGGTAAATTCAAGTAGTGAAGTCTTAGAAATATTTGAGTTTTTCAGAGAAGCAGTTTGGGTTTGGTTTTAATATAAGCAACATAAAACAGTTTTTAGCCCCACTTATATAAAATTGCACAGTTAGTATATAAACACCATGACAATCTGTCTCCACCATCTCCTCCATTGCCAACAGTCCTCAGAAGTAGGGTTAGGAGGCTACCCAGCAGTGAAAGTTGTTTAAGTTTGATAAACCTTAGAATATGATCTATGGCATACAGGTGTAGTCCACAGTCTCAGTCATAATGCTCTCTTATAGTAGGTCTTACACCCTGTGTTTCTCACACATCTCACAGTCTAAAATGTAGTACACAAATCAGTGGAACAAGCTATCAGAGAAAGAGTGAAAGAACAGACTTTTTAGTTGGAAAGGTACACAGTTTACTCTGAGGGCCCTTGCCTCTTTTTTTCTCTCTTCCCTGCAACCAGTAGTATCATCAGGGAAACTGGGAAGAAAAAATAAATATTTTCTTGTCTGAATTTATAAAATAAGGTACATGCAGAAAGAATAAAAAAAGCAGGCAGGACAGTTTTTGCTGAAAATATTAGGTTTTGATGGCTCAAATTATTTAAATGAAATCAGTCATTTTTTGTAGTTTACATCAGATGTAGTGGAATTGCAAATGTGCTTTAACTAAACTGATTAAACAATTGAGCTGTCATCCAGCAAATGATCAGACAAAAAGTGGAGCAGTATGGGCAAAAAAGATCCGATAAGCCAATAATGGATCACAAAAAATCCTCGAGGATCACCAAGGGCACTCTTAGCTATTGTTTGTTTTTAGAAAGGTCATAGGGATACTACAGGGAAGACTAATTACTCTTCAAGCCTTAAATACCTGAGAGCATCCTTTAGAGTTCTCTGGACTGATTATGTTGATATATACAGCTCTAGGTTCGTCTAACTCTGGGAATAGCTGTATGCATACCTAGTCAATCACTCTGCAGTTTGAGCTTAAACTATGGAAAGGCATTCTCAAAAAAGAAAAAAGAAAGAAAAATAATATCCACACAAAATTAAATTCAGCAGACTTCCATCACAGGCAAATTCTCAATATCTTTTCAATCAGCAACTCTTTTATGAAATCTGATGGCATATGATCCAAAAATTATCATCCAATTCTTCTTTATTGTCAAGCCATACTCAACTGCACATTTTGAAAAGAAGCTGATTGGTTTTCTTCTCCTGTATTTTCCTTTTAAGTTTTGCATGTTTTAAATGCATTTAAAGTAGCTTTAAAAATATGGAGTTCAGCATATGTTCAAAGCAATAGATCTCAAAGACGTTAATTAGGCCTGGATGTAGAAATGCATCATGTTTCATAAAATAGTTCGGAACCTAAACCTATTTGTCACTTATATAATTCTGAAAGTTCATTTCTGCTACCATTATGAACAACTCAGGAAGAGGGCACACTTTGAAGTACAACTATGATTGATTAGACTAAAGAAATTCCAGTGCTTCGTTGTGTACTACTTTAATCTTTTGAAAAGTGAATGAACAGCAGATGGCCTAATAAAGACACTCTGTATATTTGCCCAGTATGGATTTGCTCTGAAGGGATTGGTTCAACACTTCAGAGTACATATATTTGGAATACATCTGTCTTAGTCAAGACAGATGGCTAAAGGAAAGAGAAACTTCCCAACACTTGGAATTAATCCAGTGGGAGCACTGCTTCTGAATGAAATTTTAATGGGATATGGCTATTGTTCTGTTAGCTTTCTTGGAAGAATGCAGCTGAGAATAGTATAGATGTACACAATTTTGATGGCTACTGGACAAGACAGTTTATGTCTACTTTTGAAATAAAAATAGTGGGTTTAGTGGCTATGTTCTAATTGGCCTGTTGATAAAGGAATGGTATTCATTTTCTAGTAGTCAATCCAGTATCTTCCATCACCTAAACAGACTAAAATTAACCACACCCATATACAATGTATTATTCCTGCCCACTAGTAATAATAAACTTATTAATGTGAGACTTAGAAGTATGTGTATTTAATTTCAATCCCATGCAATACCATATGTTAAATCGCAAGATTCTTTTTAGCTACAAATTTTAAAACAACTTGCAAATTTGAAAGATCTATGGTGTGTGCATCACGGATAACGTATGAAATACATGCTTCTTCAATATAATGGGAGACATGTCAGTCAATCTAAAAAAGCATGACACACCCCTGCCAACTAAAGAGTTCTATCCAACTATGAATGGTTTGTGAGTTAATTTTTGTATTAAGATGTTGCAGTTCAAGTGACATCTACTTTGTTGAAAAGCTGTCTATTTCAATAAGCTTTTCTGCTAACGTTTCTGCATTAGCATTCAGACTGGCTGTATTGGTCTCATGATGTTTCTAACTGTACTCTTATTTTCTCTTTTGCAGTGATAACAAGTAGTGGCTACAGCCCAAGATCAGCACACCAGTACTCTCCGCAGATATATCCCTCCAAGTTAGTGTCGGCACCTCTTCTGGTCTTTTATAGGGAATTGGCCTTGGATGCAGGCAGTTCTGTTGTTTGTTGCAAACAAGTGTTCATCAGCAGAAGAAACAGAGAGAAAGGAAAATACTTAAGCCTCAGTACTGACTCAATTATATAGCGCTCTCTCCAACTTTTTTTCCTCACGTGACTGCAGAGTAAGATCCTGCTCTATGCAGTATGGGATTGCTGCACAAGAAATACCCTGAGTATCTGAAAATAATCAGACTATTAAGTTCTCAGACATCAGCATCATAACAGTGCTGGCAATGTATACAGACATATTCTGAAGAAGATAGTTTATATTTAGAAATCACAATTGCAGAATTGCATACTGAGGGGTAACAGACCCTCCCAGCACCGGCATTGCCAAACACTTCCAAACATTTCACAGTCATGAACCACCCTTTTCTCCTCCTTCTCCAATATCATAAGATTTTAAAATCAAATAAATTGGATTATCTTTTAATCTCATTTTTATTTTTTTAAGCCAATGAACATTGTTAGGAATAGGAAATTTATTTCACTTTTTTTTTGAGAAAAACAGACTCTTAGACAATCACACGAATTCAGGAGCGGAAGCTTTAGGAAAAAGAACTGAAGATATTATATAAAACTGCTGCAATTGACAGGCTATTATTTTGCTTGTCCTATGGTCTGTGTTGTGCATAATGTATGTTTAATTCCAGTATGCCATCTATTTTTTTCCATTTCTTTGATATAGCTACCTATGTGACTTCGATAAAGAGAAAATGTTGAAACTGTAACTATTTAGGCTTTGCTTTCATATCATGGTAGCCAATATTTTTTGATACAGAAAGTAGGTGCCTGAACTAAGAACAACCTTCATTCCACTTAGAACAGGTTTTGGCAAACTGTAGCAAATACTTTTGGCCAAATAGATTATAAGGTTTAATAGAATGTTTAATGTACTTTTATAATTCATTGGCATCTAAATTAATGAGTAATCTTATTCTGATAGTAACTGCTGCCAACTGTACTGAACTAATTAGAAAGAAAAAAAACAGAATCTGAAATTTAGTCATGGCTTTTAATGGTCAGGTTTCAGTAAGCATAATTCTGCAGAGTGTGTTTATTCAACTCTTGGTCCATAAAGTCTTATTTGACTTACAAAACAATCCAAGACAAATGTTTCTCTGTATGTTTTTGCAGCTCTGGAGGGCAAAAATTTTAAACTTGATTTTATTCAATCTGTCTATAAAACCCCAGTATTTATAAATAAAAGGCCATTTTTATTTCCATTTTATTTTCCTAGCCCATATTTTCGTAATGTTTAAAGCCCATCTGGTTTCCAAACTATTGCCATCAGTATTTTTCATGCTGCTCTCAATGGGCACAATCCATTCCTGTTGAAGCCAGAGGCTAGACGTCTGTTGAAGCAGAACCGTACACAGAGGACATAATGCAGTAGCTTTGATGTTCACCTCTGTGTTTCCTTTATTCTTCTAGTCCAAGTTTCCCTCCACTGGATTAAAAAAACATGAGGGTTTTTCTGACTTAAGCAGGCCGATCTTGGCTCAAAGGGGTCAAATCCATAATAAAGCCATATAGCAGTGGCAAAATTCACCTAGATCTGGATACAGTGGTTTCAGAATTGTAGTGATGGGACAGTAGAAAATATTCACCCTGACCTGGGGAATGTGAGCCGGAATGGTTTTCAGCTTATTTCGGTGGGGGCTGAAATAAATCCCAGAAGAAGAACAGTTGGCAGGATAATGAACTGCCTTTGGACATCTTTAAACCTTTTTCTTTACTTTATTGCTTGAATCAACATACAAAGTATTTGTTGCCACAGTAATGCTATTTTTCCTGATATTTAGGCCCTATCCACACATTCTTTCTACACCAGCAGCTCAAACAATGTCTGCCTATGCCGGACAAACCCAGTATTCAGGAATGCAGCAACCAGCGGTCTATACAGCCTACTCACAGACAGGACAGCCCTACAGCTTACCCACTTACGGTATTTCACCTCTTATTACTTTACTTATGTAGAAGTAAGAGCAATACAGACATGAATGTTTTTTGATTTTTTTTTTATTTGTTTTTTCCAACTGTAAGAAAATATTTTGAAGAATCAGTTGAAAATTAATTTCTTATACAGATTTGGGTGTAATGTTGCCAGGCATCAAGACGGAAAGTGGGCTCTCGCAGACCCAGTCACCACTGCAGAGCGGGTGCCTCAGTTACAGCCCAGGGTTTTCCACCCCACAGCCAGGCCAAACACCCTACTCTTACCAGATGCCAGGTGAGTAACCATGTCCCTCAGGGCTCATCCCATCCCTCTGCTGCTGATGGCCTCCTCTTCCTTCGTATTTATGACATATTTTCCATTTATTTTTCTGAACCCTGGCAAGTATGCCTGCCGTTGGCAGCTACTTTTACCTCTAAAATTTAAAGTTAAGTATTTTTTTCCAGTACTGATATGCATCTATGTATTCATTTTGGTCATCTGTTAACTTAGTTGTGCAATGCAGTCCCTATTTGCACCTTCTTTTTTTAATGGGTGAAATCACATGGCAGGACTAGAAACATATGTTGTATTTATTAGCGTACACAGGTTACTTTTCCTTGTTTCATGTTTCTCAGTATGACATCATTTCATACTTGTTTCTCTTTAGATTAACATAATTTTTTAGGATTTCTCCTTATTTCATATTCATTATTTCATTTGTTATTCAATTATTAATTTATGTATTACCCTTTAATCATTGAGAACCTGTTTTATTTGGGTAATTTTTATGTTTATGCAATGGTTAATATTTTAAATATTACAAATTACAATATGAATTGTCTTATGGTGAAAACGAGGACATGCCTCATTACAGATTGATTAAAAACAACCAGATCGTTAAGAAATTATTTGAAAAATTTTTTGTTCCATGTGTGAACATTTGGTAAAATGTTAGAACTTAAAAATGAAGACAAAAGAGAAAAACAATATTTGAGGAGAGGTGCTTTCTTGAGTGGTGTAATGCAAATATCTTCCTTGCATTGTGTGAAGAAGAATGTATGCCTGTATGTATGGAAGTAGCATTTAATTTCTTTTAATGTTTCATTACAATGTTTTATTGTTTAAAGAGAAAATAAAAGTTGTTTTTCTTCTGATTCATCTGTAACTTAACATGGAGTATCGTATTTAGAACTTCATTTTCATTCACACGCAAGTTCTCGCAGTTAATCGATTTTTTTTAAATTTTAGGTTCTAGTTTTACACCATCATCCACTATTTATGCAAACAATTCTGTTTCAAATTCTACAAACTTCAGTAATTCACAACAGGTATGAATATTAACATTTTTGTTTGTCAGTTACAAAAGGATTTATATAACTCCAATGATAGCGTGCTATTTTAATTTAGATCTGTTATGCTGAATTAGACTCTCTGTGGTTCAATGCTGTTTTCTGAGTCAAGTGATCAAAACCCTAATGGAAGCCTAGTTGCATCTTTTGGCACTTAAATACTACTTTACTTACTATTTCAGTAAATATCCTTAAATTTTAAAAAACCTAAACTAAACCCCCAAAACTCGTGCAAAAGTCATATGATTGCACACTTAGAAATACTTAATGGAAAAATCACTTGTTACGCTACTTAATTAAGTACTCTGCTGCATTTGCTGTTTTAGGATTATCCATCATACACAGCTTTTGGCCAAAATCAATATGCACAGTATTACTCAGCATCAACATATGGTGCATATATGACCTCAAACAACACGGCTGATGGCACTTCATCATCATCATCAACCTACCAGTTACAGGACTCGCTCCCTGGCCTGACTAGTCAACCAGGTACAGATCTACATTCAGGTGAAAAAAAATTTTGCATTTTATTCTGTACTTGTATAAAGACAAGACTTCTATATCCATCTTGTTTGAATATTGACATTTTAACCTCATGCCTTTCAGAAAACTTCATCATGCAAACCAGCCAAAGTAAGCACACTTTTTTTTGTTGTTTAGTTAGGAAACCTGTCTAGTTTGTTTGTTAGTTAAATAACCTCTTTGCAGACTGAAATAGTCATCTATGGAAGGAGAAGGCCTGAAAAAAGTTACAACAGTCTGGTAGGGATCTGTTAGTACCAAAAACAACTACATGGTAACAAACTTTTGGTAAATTTTTAAATAAAAATTTAGTGAGCTCTCCCATTACTGATGGTGGAACATCCCTGTATCCACCTACATGTTATGCTTTAAAGAATTTAAAACAAGATACTGTTGTTCATGTCTTCATGCCCCAGTCATTCTAGCAAGAGTACATGGGCTTTATTCAAATGTATACAAGCGGTGTATCCTAATTCACAAATTTAGGTAACTAAGAATAGAACAACTGACTATTAGCCCACGTCTCTTTAAAAAAATAGCATTGCAGTAGTCGAAGCTGCAAAAAGAATGTTCTCGGGAGCCATCAGGCTCTCCCTTTGCCTGCCCAGCTCTGCCCCCTTGTGCACATCCACTACAGAACAGCACCGCTACTGGGTCATGCCAGCTCCTCGTTTTTTATCATTATCGTTATAACGCAGTTCATGGTCATTCACCTGCTCCATTCTGTGTGTTCTGCAAACACAGATGTTAATATGGATGTTTTTCTTGCTAGATTTCTAAGTTCCTGAACACCTCACTGATGTATTTCCCCCCATTTAATATAAATGGGACTAAATTAAAGTTATGTGTTTGACATTATGCATTTTATAGTGCAGAGCTATGAAGATCTTGGTGGGCTACTTTAGGAATTCACAGCCACAGTCAAATGAGTGTGGTATCCTTACTGGGTGAACAGAGCCTGCTTTTTCATACTCACTTTCCTGTATTGTTTCTATTATATAGGATGTTCTTAAAGATCTCGCTCAGTATTATGTTGTATATCTGTAGCTTAAGTAGCCTAATAAAGCTGTACATAGCATCTGTGGGAGATGGCTTGGTGCTGTTAGAACCATCTCTCCCAGAGGCATGGCTTCACTCACGCAGCATTGGTAGCGTTTGCCTTACCCAGAATGCAAACTTAGAAAGAAAAAGCTAAAAGGTAACTTCAAATCAAGGGAAATTTCAACAGTTGCAAGACATCCATAACAGATACAAATCATATGTAAAATATTTTTGAAAGAGTGTGAAGAGTACTCACAAGTGGTTTTGATAATTGTGTATATCCTGTGTACTTTTCTTTGTTCCTTTGTTATTCTTCCACATTCTTATTTGAGAAAATCAGACAGTGTTTCCCATATTATCTCTCCCTTGTGTGTCTGTGTTTCCTAGAAATGCTGTATAAATTTATCATGTATTACAAACTCTTAGTATTGAATAGCATTGGCTAAGAAAAGGAATTTTACATAGCTTGACCAGGTTGAAAAAATATCAAAGGCTTCACGTCTGTGAAACAGTAAGGATTTTTCTTGTTTGTGTATTGTTTAAGCATATGAACTTGCTTTCCTGTTAAATAGTTTGTGCATCTGAACTTACGAATCTGCCCACATGCTCCTTATTTCTGTGAAGTGTTGCACTGATCATGCGACCCTCTGCTGAGAGAGCAACACCCACTTTGAGAATACATTACGTGCCTGTGCCCTTCTGTGTCACTGTAAAAATAAATTCCCATCAGTGAGACACAGTGTCTTGGAGATCATTTCAGAAACAGCAGATTACACTGCAGAGCTTCATCACTCACTGTGTTCTCTTGCTGTCTAACAGGACTTTATTGCTCGGCCTTTAAGACTTAATCCAACTAAAACCTAAGTTTAAACACAGCAAGGCACTTCACTCTTCTGCCACCTCTGGTAGTTATTGATTCAAATAACTAGTCACAGCCTCCAGTACTCTCCATACATAAAGGATTTCTTGTTTTCATAGTAAAGTACCATAATTTCAAGAGTTAATATCAGTTATGAATTTATTTATGACCAAGTAAAGAAAATGAGATGAAAATTGGAATAGACTTTACTCTTTCTGTTACTCATAACAAGGGACATCACGTTACAAGCCAGGAAAAAAGGATTTGTAATGTTGAAGCCTTACTGCTCTTTCTGGTAAGAATATATAACAAAAATCAATTCATAAGGAGAGTATGAAGGGGCTCAGTAGCTCATCTGTCCCACATCTGTGTAAGGTTTCTTACCATTCCCATGGATTTACTCTTCTGTGTTTTTATTGTGCGTGCCCTACATTAAGATTTTTTAAAGTGCTCTCATTACCACAGAGTATCTGTGAGACAAATAAGCATCTCTAAGGGCACTTTATCTCAAATTGGCATAAGCCAGATCAATCCTGAGATGAGGTCTCAGGAGATGGGTACAGTTGATGAGTTCATGAGTACATTTGATCTAGGGCAGATAAAATTCTAGCAAACAAAACAGGCCTAGGTAAAAGCTTCATATTTAAGCACCTTGCTTTCTTATGTCCTTAGCTGGGCAAGGTGAATCACTGGTAGAATATTAGCTCAAATTCAGTTACTAGGGTGCAGCAGAGACCTATCTCTTAATTTGGTACCCCCAATGAAGTCACTCTTTGTACCTTCTCCAGGAGATGACATTAGGTCTATATGCAGACAGTGCCCACACCACTTTTCTCCTACTTAAGTGGCCCAATTGTGTTTTAACAGGGAGGAGGGAATGTTCACATCAAACTACTGGTCCCAAACAACGTCCTTGTTATGAAAGACCACCTCTGTTAGTGACGGTGGTGCTGTAACTCCCTGTCCTCTAACTGGAGTTGCTGCAAGGTCTCTATGGCATAGGAAGCTTCATGCTGGACAGAAACCAGCATATGAGTATGTGTATGAACATCTGTGATAAAGATATCATTCCTTGTTCTGGTGTTAACATTTTCCTCTTGCTTTATTGGATCTCTGATGCTGTTCATAGTTCCAGTGGGAGGATGCTATGAAATATATTTATTAGACGTGTTGAATATTGGAAAAGCTAAAAAATTTCAAACATTGCCATAAAAATGTCTGTCTAATATGACTTGCAGTAGTAATTCTTCACAAGGGCAACATTTTCAGTACTCATTTCTCACATTCTTTTACATTACATGGCTGAATTTTTAATAAGTATTCTTTTTATCAGCGTTGACCTCATTTCTAAAGCAAATGGAGGATAAGAAAATGCAGTTGCTCCTTTACCCTGCTGTTGGTAAAAACAAATCAAGCAATTAAGCCTACAGTTGTTCAATAAAGCGTGTACTACTGACTTCTGCAGTTCTAAAATAGATGCATACCTTACGTTCAAGTAAGAGACAGCTGCTCATTCTGATTTAGAGATTAGTGTAATGAAATAAAGTTGGCTTTAAATATCTAGAATTTACAAGGTACAGTGATTAGTTACAGTACTGATTAATGGATAATTATGCAATCATGTACAGCGTTGACCCAAGCAGAAGCCTGGGGCAAATGTTAATGGCTAATGCTAAATTAAAATTGAAGTTATTGACTTCAGTTGTTGGATACTTTCATAGAAGATTTAGAACATGGCTTTTTTATATATTTTAATTTTGGTAGTTTAGAGTAAACACAGTCATGGAGAACAGATGTTTTAATACATTAATGTAGAAATGGGTCTTGATTTCGTTATAAAATGTTGAAATGTTATAAATGTGAAGACTTTTGTGGTAAGGATGTAGACATTCATCTTCATTTATTTAATTTTTGCCTTTTTATTCCTGAGGTTTTGTTCTTGGATTTTGTTTTCACTCTGTCAGAAAAATCTAGGAAATAATGTTTTCATAGAAAACTCTTGCACACTTAGAACTTCTTTTGGAGCCAGTGTAGGTTTTTGCTGCACAAAGATCCTGGTTATGAAGCATCTATTTGTGCATTTGTACATTTACGATAGTATATTTTGCTGCTCTTCTTATGGCGAAAGAACCAAGATAATGTGACCTTATTGATCGCTCCACTACCTACAATGTCCTTACTGACATCAACACTGTGCTGGGAATAGAAATGATTAGTCAACAAGAACTCTCTCTCCATTCTGTAGGGACAAAGTGAAAACAGCATGGGAACATTATTCATTAGATATTATTATTGCTGCTCAATTTTCTTGTAATTTCTTGGCAAATAAGGGGTTTAGCTGAAAGAGGAAATACTATACAATGTGTATGATATGCATACATCCAAGATAGGACAGATCTACCTGAAATGATATATGGAATGAATTCTAGAATTCTCAAATTGCAGTTCTGAAAATCTCTTCTTAGCTGCTGCCTGAAAGTTTGGCTGTGTTCTGCACAAGCACAAGTTCTGCACATTGTTTTTTTGACACTGAACTAGTGATCACCTGGTTTGAGAAAAAAAGTAGTAGTAGCTTCTTCCAGGTAACAGCATAAAAATTTCAGTACTTTCCCAGGAAATGACAGAGACAGATTTGGTTTTCTCCCATTTCATGGAGAATTCATCACATTCCACTTGGGGGTACAGGGATGTGGTCATGAAATTATGTTTTAATGCTTCATATATATCAGTCATTCAGTCAAGTAAACCATTGTGCCCTGGAGAAGGCAGTGGAACCTGGATGTGTCCTTCTCCAGGTAAATGTCCTAACCGATAGGCTTGGGAACTAACTTTTTTGTTGTTCCCCCCTTTCTTTGAATCTTGAATTCTTTCCTCACAATGTCTAGAGCTCCCATTCAGGAATGTGACATTATGGGCTTAAATCTTACTCTTCCAAGAAATACAACAGTATTTTTCCAGTCAAGTTATATAAATATATGTTCCCAGTGTATTTATTTTAATAATCTTCTGTATGTGGTTCAATGTAAGGGATAAATAAATTATGGAAGAGATTAAGAATTTAACTATTGCGTTACATTACACACAGTCTCTTAATTGAGACTGCAGTCTATTTTTTTCTTCTTAGAGCCTGCTACACTACAATTATTTTCTTCTTTATTGTGGAGGGGGAATTAGGTGAATCACTTATGAAGGTCACAGAAACATTCAGTCATTCACACTGGAAGGGATCTCTGCAGGTCTTTTGGTCCAACCCCCTCATGGACAAGCCAACTTAGATCATGTTGCTCAGGTCTTTGGCAATGAAGCTTTGAGTATCTCCAAGGATGGAGAATGCACAGCCTCTCTGGGCACCTGTCCCAGGGCCTGACCACTCTGACAGTGATGGATTTTTGTCTTGTATCTAACAGGAGTATCCCTTGCTGTGATTTCTGTCTGTTGCTTCTTGTCCTTTCTCTGTATACCTCTCTGAAGAGTCACTTAGCCTTTCCTCCTATGTGGTCAGCCCCTTAACTGGGGGCCTCACCTGGACCTACTACAGTTTGTCAATATCTCTCTTGTATTTGGGGACCCAAAATTAGACACTTTTCCAGACATAGGTCTTGCGAGTTCAGAACAGACCAGAAAAATCACTTTCCTTGATCTACTGGCCACTTTCTCTGTCGCATGGTGGAGTTTAGTGACCTTAGTGATGCTCCTCTGTAAAAATGAATAATGTTCAAGATTCTAGATCAAAATCAGATGCATCATAGGTGGTTCCCAGGAACTGTTTGTGCCGAGTATTAATTTATTCCGTAGATGTGCCATCATGAACACTTTTAACAAATATTACCAAAGTGGCCCAGAAATGCACAATTACATGTAGCACAAGGACTCCCTTGAATCAAAATACATAGCAGATGTCAGATCTAAGCTGTACCCTTTCCCTCTTTAATGGAGAAAAATCAAACCCTTAATGGGATATTAACAATGATGAAGAAGGTTTTTTGTCATTGAGCACTCAGGAACCTAGCCAAGCGGCATTTATTGCTAGCAGTTTTTAAAAGGCACTGAAGGTACTGTGTTATGAAGAAATGGATACTTTCCATTTACTGAGCTGTAGCATTAAAGTACTTTGTAAGGAGAAGTTCCATGTCATCCTTCGTGCAGTCTGTCTGTCTTATACAGCTACTGGTTTGTAATCACCTGTAAAGCCCTCTGACAACCGGAAGAGGCAAAGTAGATTAAATGGGTAAGTCAGGGATAGGTCTGGGTGTTAGGAGCAAACAGTGCCATGCCAGATCAAAGGTCTTTCTAGCACATCTTCTCTCTGACAGCAAACAATAGCTGATACTAAGAGGAAGATGATCAGAATATAAGAATTACTTTTTTCTTGTAGTTACTGGAATATTGCATTTCCTATTATGAATTTCCTCGCCAATTTATGAGCAAAGTTAAGATGAAAAAAAAAAAGTGAACTTTACTAAAGAGCAAGTGACATGGGAGGAGGCGATGAAGCAGGAAGCTGACTGACTCTGCTGGTGTGTGGACATGTGCCAAAGGGTGTTCTGGTAAAAGTAACACAGGACTTGGTAATAAGACTAGCTGAACTCCAAACATGAGAAATGAACTACTCTAACTAAAAGACTCTTCATGTTTTGAGAAGTCATTAGTTTGACTTTTAAAATACATCTTCCTTGGATCTGTCAATGTTTTGCATGTTCTCGTGTATTCGTATATGTATCTGCACAAGCACATGTGTCATTTTAATCACTGTCTTATTCTGCTAAGTTTTATTATGTTTTCTTGATAAAGTCAAAGATGTATGTGGCATCTGCACATTCCATCTATATAAGACAAACCATATTATCACTCATTGTATACAAATTTTTTAGGTGCATCTTGTGGTTGAGTTCCTATACAGATATGTTTAGCTTTGAGAAAAATAACATTTATTATTTAAAAATTCAGCACTAATTTTGCCATTAATGGTTGACTTTACAGGGGAGTTTGACACAGTGCAGAGCCCCTCCACGCCAATCAAAGATCTTGATGAGAGAACATGTAGGAGTTCTGGGTCAAAGTCTCGGGGTAGAGGGCGGAAGAATAATCCATCACCCCCTCCGGACAGTGACTTGGAGGTATGCCTGTGGTAATTGATGAATGGTAATACGGAGGTTTCTTCTGATGAAAAGTAATTGTGGAAATAGCTTATAGCATATTAGAAAACATCATGGACTCAGTCTTACTAACTGAATATAGCAGATATAAGTTGCAATTTTAACATACATGTACAATGAAACATTACTGTTCTGTACAACTAAGTTAGGCAGAATAGGAAATCTCAAATATATTGCTCAGCTTAATTACAAGTATTTATGAATGCAGTGTAAATGTACAGGATCATCTGGCTGCAGCCTTTCAAACCCTTAGGTGCAGGTTTGTCCTTGTGCTTGTAAGTGATGTCAGGGGATTTCAATGAGGCAGCTTACATCAGTGAAGTTATGGCTGTACTTAAGTATGTGCAAGATCAGTGCCTTAGTGAAGAAATATATCCTCCTAATATATGGGGTGACGATTTAAAACACAGATGACCTCCTAGCAACCGAGTAATTATAGTCGTATTGCTCCTGTGTTAGCAGTGTGCTGCCTTAGAGTGACAGGAGAAGGAGGAGGGGGAAGCAGAGCGCCAGTGCGTGTGTGAAACACCCCAACTCTGGCATCAGGGGAAGGTGCTGCCCGCCAGTACGGTGTGTCCCCTTGGGCCACCAGATCAGCACTGGCCAGCCCCACTGCTGGGCCTTCGCTGGGCAGCTCCGGGTGCAGCAGGAGAGGAGACTGGTGCTGGGAGTCAGCTGGCCACACAGCCGCTCCTGAGCTGGCAGGGTGGGCTGCAGTGCTAGGCACTGAATGTAAATGCTGTTGCTTTTATGCAGATATTTACAGATCTTTTGCTTTTCAAATGATTTAACTTTTCCAGTGAAAAGACTCTTAACATTTTACATTTCAGTTTCCCTGTTTCTTTCATAGTTTACCAGTGAAAATGAACCCCTTATCAATATAAGGAGTTTCATTCCTTTTTTGAGTTAGAATAATCCATTTTATCCTGCAATATTATTTAAATTCTGTATGACATTGTATGTGGCATACAGCACTTTTACCCAAGACTTAGTTTTAGCTATGAAGGAGAAATAAAGAAGAACCGAAGAACCCTGAATCAGTAAGACTCGCAGAGAAGCATCCAAGAATACTGTTTATCCCTAACAATTATGTTTGATCTGCATCAAGTTTCTGAAATCTGTGTTATGCAGCTTTTTTGAAAAGCTTTTTAGGGGACAAATAAGAAATGCTTGAAGAATTCAAAAGTTACTTACTTTCTGACTTTTTACCATGCATGATACACTGTTCTTGCTGATTATCTGATAAAACCTGCTTGATTAAGCAATTAGTTAAACTTTAGGACTGAATTGACTTTTAGCCCCTCTGGGTGAGATGGGGATGGGACTTAGATGTTATTTGTTTATTAATACTGTCCCCAATTTTTTTTTTTTTCAGCGTGTATTTGTTTGGGATTTGGATGAAACAATCATAGTTTTTCATTCGCTGCTCACAGGATCATATGCACAGAAATATGGCAAGGTATGTGAGCCATGAATTCTGCATTGATTCACTGTATCAGAGATCTCTGGCCTGCACATGTATGTGTTTTTCATCTTCTACTTTCATCATGGCTTGGGTAAAGGTAGATGGAAAGTGTACAGTAAGCTACATTTTCAGAGGGTTAAAGTAAAGAAGTCAAGGAGAGAAATGAGACACAGATCGTAAGCACAATGTATGAGGCAGTGCTGAGGCAGATGCTGCAAACAAAGAAAGTTTCTAGAGGAACAAAGATGAGGTTCCTGAGGTACATTGGAAGAGACGTTGCATGGAGATAATAGAGGGAATGGGCAAATGGAAATAGCTCACTGTTTGGATGCATAGAGGAAGAAATAAGAAATAAACTGGAGCAATGGGTGAATTTATTGGGAAATCGATGAATCAGGATGAGTAAGTAAGAGACATACCTGCTTCAACGCCAGCTGCAGACGTTATTCTTTGACTCTCCAGCTTTTCCGTGGAATCTTTGATTCCTGTGGCTGGCTCTGGGGCGAGTAATGCCAGGGAGTGAATCCCTTTCCCAGGCAGACAGTTGTACTCTTCCTCTCCTCTCCGATGAGAGCCAAGAGATGTTCAGGTCATGGAGCAGCGAGCAGAAGAGCCAGAGGAAGAGCAAGGGAGGAAGAGGGAGGAGGCAGGAGCTCCCCTGCTGAATCAGCAGCAAGTCCTGCTGGGCTTGTGGTGGGACCCCAGTGACTGGTGCTCAGGCAAGGGGAGAAGGAGCTGCTGGCAAAACCAGTGCATACCAGCAGGAGCAGACTGCCTGGATGGGTAGAGATAAAGGCCTTTATAAAAAAATATAGGGCAAATGTATGGAAGGGGAGAAAATGGACACAGATGATGTTGATATGTACATATATGGATGTAGGTTTTCTAGGTGTTGTGCCATTCAAATGTAGTTAATGCAAAGCTATTTCATTTTCAGAACATAACCATGTCCATACTATGCCAGACAATGGGCTTGTTTAGCACAAATTTCTTAACTCTTTATTCCAGCCAGAATCAGATGCTCAAGAAAAGTACACAAATAACAGTACATCAGAGAAATGCTTTCCACACCCACTTCCCCAGCCAGTGGGTTAGAAATGTCCAAATCTAGATTTGTGGATTATAACCACGGATGGGCCAGTCATCTGTGTTTTGAGACAGCTGTTTGTGGTTATTAAAAGAGAGAGCTAATAGAAAAACTCACAGGCTCAGACAAATATCTGAATTTTTGGAATGCAAAGATATGTCGTGTAAAAAAAAGCCTTGCTTGTTTTGCAGTTTCACAGTGCCAAATCACTGCACATTTCAGTACTCTCTCAAAAACTCCTATTGTTTTTCAAACACTATAACAACAGTGACTGTCAGAACCATTTCTAACTTATATTTATCAAAATAAGAGTAAACCTAGCTGAACATGAACATTTGTATCACTTTTGAGTGTCACCCATAGATTGCCACAGAACTTGCTGAGTTACCCCAGTGATGTTGGATTCCTTCTATCTTTTTTTGATTGCGCTCTTAGGATGTTTACATCTCATGTACCATCTTACATAGTATATGAGTAAAGTCTAAGTCAACTTTAATACACAGTTTTGAAAGTCAGAGCACATCTTGTAGCTCAGAAACATCTGTGAATAACTTTGAAAACTGTCTTAGAGACAGCAACAGAAATGTAATTTGTCTTGGTTTCTCACTTTGTTATGAGAAGGGATATTTGAAAAAAATCCCCATACCACCGTTCTTTAAGAGCACATCTGCTGCTATCATTGACTCTCCATAAAGAGTCCTTAGAAACAGCAATGGCATATTAACAGCCAGTAGTACTGACAGCAGATGAAGTTGGCTTGTATAAACTAAGAGTATCTCAAGGGCAAGTGAAATTAATGTAGTTATACTGCTGAGATAAGCACCCGTAAACAAATGTCATAAACAACCATGAAGCAAAAGGAGAGGAATTCTTAAGTAAAACCATGGGTGTTTTGTTTCTTTCATTTGTTTGGTTGTTGTTGGGGATTTTGTTTTGTTTTTGTTTTGTTTGTTTGCTGTTGTTGTTGTTATTGTTGTTTGGGGTTTTTTTTTTGTACTGATAGGCGACATCCATACAAGCAGGGAAATGTGTTCCTTTCCAGAGACTAAAATAAAAGTAGTAGACTTTTTCCTTTGTGCAGTGACTGCCTTTGCTATATTTATAGAGTACTTATTGGGAAGGTAATGAGTAATTGACAACAAAACTCAAATATATATATTATTGACTGCAAAGAGGCTAGAGCAGTAGGAAGAGGGCTACAGGGAGAACTTATCATGAGTAGACTTTAACTTTTGCATGTCATTGGACTTAAGATGGGATATTGTCTGAGCCTAGTTGCCTAAGAGGTTAGTCATGGGAGAAGAGAAAGGTAGCACAGCTGGACCTCAGTCAGTCTCTGGTGCATGAACTGTTTAGCAGATGTGGGCCTTTATCATTTCTGCATATGATTTCCATCTGTAAGCAAAGTCTGAATCCAGACTGAAGTCTGGATTGTTAGGAGAGTTGGGTTGCTGTAAGAGTAAATAGTCCATGAATTGTGAGGTCCACAGTGGAAGTCTTGTGAGCATGTAGGTCTTTCAAAAGAGTTGAGAGAGCTGTTTATCCCGGAAAGGTGGTATAAAATTGTTACTTCACAATGAAAAAAATTTCAAGGTAGTATAAAATAATGGTGATAGTAAATTATTTAATCCTGGTGATTTTCTATCTGATTTTAAAAAGTAAAAGCATGTAATGTTACACAGATGCTCAGCTGTACATACTGTGTTCTTCCAAATGTATTTTGTGAGCCCATTTTGTATAGCATTATCAGGTTGCTCCCAAAATAGAACAGAATAAGAACAAAAATGATCACAAGAAAAGTAGAGTTTTTCCCTTCTCCCACACTTAAATATTCTAAGTGAGATTAGTTAGTCCTTAATGTCAACATGGCTTTAAGAGAAGGCATATTATACCAAACCTGCTGACTTCGTACTTTCAAGGGGTGAGATAGTGGTTTTAGAGCTAGTGTGAATATGCAGACAGGCAAGGATATTCACCTTCAGTTCTTTCCCATCTATTCCTTGACATGTAAACTTTCACCCGCTTGTTCCACTAGCTCTTTACCTTATTTTTTGCAGTAACTGTGTGAAAACAAAACACTCAGAAATGAGTCTTTTAATCTCTTTGCTCTACTGCAGTTCAAGCTGCACAGGGAATGCAGTGAGAGGAGGTGCAGCGTGTGGAGGTGGCTGTCGTGCTGTTTTGTCCGGGTGGAGATACCAATGTATGTGTGCAGGAGCACTAGAGAGCTGCAGTGATACCAGGAGACAAACAGCCTCTCTTCCAAAAGATTTCTACAGTTTAGCAAGCAGCTGAAGTAGAAGAGAAAAGAGAAAGGCAAACCAAACATCCTCAAGGAGGGCTGGGCAACAGGGTCATTCATTGACAGAGGTTGTATGGAAAGGCCTGAATCCAGTAGACAAGTTTCAGGTCATGTATTTGTCAAGAGAACATCAGATTTCTGACTTACACCTGACAGTTTCTGAATTAAGAGTGGACACTCTGCTTGGTATGTACTTGTCCAGCACTTTGCATGGTGTGATATTAATTTGATTTAAGAATTATACAGGGCTTTTATAATAGTTATGTTAAAAACAAAACTAGTGATGAGGTGAAATATTTAGCTTATTGGATGTATCTGTAGGCATCTTATTTGAAAAACAGGGCACATCTAGGCACCAGTAGATTATAGGTGTAAACTCCACTGAAGTGGGAGAGGTTTGGCCCGAGGTTGGTCAGTGCATCACTTTGATATTTAAAGTATAAAACTTACCCAGAGGAATGTTTTGTGGCTTGCTGTTTTCTGCCCGTGGGTGTTTCTGTCTCACTCACAGTGAAGTGGTTACTTTGTTGAGTTGGTCAGAGCTAGTTTAGAGAATAAAAACTATGCTGAATCTCTGTTAGATTTCAGGGAAACCATGCTGCTTCCCAGCAGTAAGAGTACCTCTTGTTGTTCAGCTCATTTGTTCATCTGCTTCATGCTTCATAAAACTAGCACATTTCTATTTTTAATTATTTACTGCAGTAGCAAATTATGAACATTTGCATTTGAGCTGTTCTGTTGTGACTTGTGTGGCTGGTGATGGTTTTTGCAGCTGAGCACCAGTTGGCAGACAAAGTTTTCTACAATGCTGAGCTCTTAAGTGAGGATTTGTTGATGTGACAGGACATATGTTAGGAGATGTCATCATCTGTTTAAAGTTTATGAGGTACATTCTTATTCCCTGTGCACAGTGTGTATTCTTTGTTCCATTACATTCCAGTTATTCCTGCTGATTTGAGGATGATTAAGCTGAAGTTTTGTCTACCTCTGAGCATTTATATTTCATTAATTTCTCTCAGGTCTATCCAGAAGGCAAAGATGACCAGATAAATACTTAGACTGGTTAAAAAAGAGTGAAAGTCCCTTGTGATCTTGGAAGGGGGAGAATGTGATCTCCAAGAGCAAAAACCAAACCAAATCCACACTTGATGATCACATTTGGACATTTTTGACAGCATTGCCAATGACAAAAAGTTGTCAAGGAGACCACGTTAACCTTATACACTTCTCTGGAAAGGGCTCAGAAGTTTTTAATACTCACTCACTGCTTGTCCAGTCATTAAACAGAGGAACTTTGTCCCCGTTAGCACCCATGATGACATTCCAAAATTCACTCATAAATATGCTTTTGTCCGCCTGCATTAATAGTGTATTTCTCATGACCTCCAGTTGTCCTCTCGATTCACTCCCTCGTTGTCTGAGACATCTGGGTCCATTTTCCTACTGCCTTCTAGAGAGCATGGAACAGACACTCCCTATGGAGTACATGAGTTTTCCTTCATCAGCCATCAGATACGGTTATTAAGAAGAAATGTGTTCTCTTCTTCCATTGCCACCCACATGAAGATCTCCTGGGAACAAGTGTCCCTTATGAGAGAGTGAGAGCTGAACTTTAAATCTGAGATTCCTACAGAATGTAGGGAAGTGTCTTTAAGCTACAAATATAGATACTCAGCTTAAGCATTTCCACTTTTTCCAGAGGCAGATTTTGTCGTAAATCTGTTCAGAACAGCCACTCATTGAAAATCTGTTCTTACAATATCATTCACATATTTTGCTTGTTTTCTTGCTGATTTTTCAGTCTTCATGCATACAAATTTCTGTCACAGTGAATCTACCTGACAGTCTATTTATCTATTTGTTTTCTGAGGTTCTATAAAAAAATTTCCATTAAATTAAAATATTTTGAACATCTTGTGCTGAAAACTGACCTTCCAAGACAATATTAAATAGTTTTCTTCCACTAATGGACAATGAGATTTTGGGGCTTTATTCCAGTCACTTTCCTCTTGATCAAAACATTTAAATATTGGTCCTCCCAGGATATTTTTACCTAGTCTCTCAGGAGGCATTCCAGTGAATGGACCAGTCTAGTACAGAAGTCCACAGACAGACAGTCTGGCTCCAGTTTAGTGCCTTCATACTAATGTAACAAAAGTCATTTGTATTTTGGTATACAGAAGTGCTGTAGCTGGTCTTGACTCTTTTGCACACAAATGATATCTGGCTAAAATCATGCTTCTGAGGGCCAAAGAGTTGTGCTTCTTTATTCTGCAAATTATCTGGGGAAAGATTCCAGATCTTTTTATTATTATTATTATTATTATTATTATTATTATTATTATTATCATTATTATTATTATTATTATCGTTTACTCTTTTCTGTATGCTTGTGCAGAGTAGCACAAAATAGCACTTTGGCAGAAGTTCAGTCTGCTTTTTATTCAGTTTCTCAATTTGCTGTGCTCAAATATGTATCAGCTGCACATGTTTCTTGCTTTCTTTTCAACACTCCGTTCTTTGTGCCACTTGAGTCAATCTGCAACTTCTGCTTCAAGTTGAAAGACAGTAAAACAATGATTGGGATGTTCCTCCACATTGTGTAAACATTATAAAACCACAAGACCCTGACAAATCTGCTTTCTCTGTCTATTTTTGTATGTGAAGGAATTAACTTGATATGGCAAGAGCTGAAACGTGATGTTTAATTTGTGTTAAACAGTTGCAGTGCAAGTTTTAGCCAATTTACTAAAGGAAGAATTGTTCATGTCTTGAGAATGCAATTCCAGTCGTTAAGGGGAGATCCCAGACTGATTTCATGCTAAGCCAAAATGAATTATCTTTGCTTTGTTTTATTTTACATTTAGTACCTAGCAATATCTACACATGTCTTTGTCAAAACAGGAACATAGGAAATCTCGTTTTAACAGTAATAAAGTCAAGCATAGTTGGTTACAAAAATATTACTAATAAGAAAATCATAAAAGCTTTGTCACATTTATGTCTTCCAACTATGCTAGGCAAGGCAGGAAATTGTGATACATAGTTGGTAGTTTCTGTAAAAATAAATTGGATTATAATGGAATATGTTATAGCAAATTTCCGCATTTAAGTCTGCTTCTACCCAGGAAGGAGAAAAAGGAGGCTGAGAATCAAAAGTCTGAGATTTCAGTCTTGGAAGCACTCCAATGAATAACTTAACTCACATAAATAATAATGAGTTACCACCTGTGCATAAAGTTATGCACATGCCTTACTGTTCATAGGATTAAGGTAAAGAAGCATATTGCAAATACTCTTTATTATATTGTATCTAGGAAGAAAAAAAATTACTGTGCACAGGAAAAAAAGAAAAAAAAAGCAAGGAGAAAGGAACATGTTTATATGTGATGACATTTTGATAAAAGCATTATGGCTTGATGAGGAATCTCAGGAGTTCAGAGTATTTTGATGATTTGTGTTTTAAGTATTTCGCATGAGTTTTTGCAAATCTATTAACGTGGGTTCCTTAATTATCCCCTTGGAAAACTGACCCTTGCACTTGCCGTACCTTCAGCCACATGACTTTGAACATGACTGCATTAGACATAGGAGATGAAGTTATGTTACTAAGCACTGCATTTGGTTTTTAATTCTGAAAGGTAGACTAGACCAGTTCAAGGGTCAACATAAAAATATTTCCTTTTACTGCCAGAGAATTGGGTCTAATTTTGGATCCTTACAATTTCTTGTACACTGTTCTCCCCTTCAAGTCTGACTTTTTCATGACCAAAGGTCAAAATATGTCTGGTTTTCAGATTTTACCATTAGTTTGTAAGTGTTTGAGGGCAGAAGCCATCTTTTATTCTGTCATTGCGAACCCCTGGGGTAGCAGACGTCTGATCTTGATTGGGAAGCCTTTGATCCTAATACTAACAAATGATCATTTGAGGTTTTGTGTGATTTTGTTGCCAGATACTGGTAAACTTTTAGACTTTTAATCTCAAGGTATTTAAGAAAGGATTTCTAACAACTTGCTGGCGTCAATCAGAGTTTAAATGATGAAATATATATATTTTTTCTTATTTCAATGAGAAAAGGATCACCTCTATTTTAAAAGTCCATTGCAGCACTTTTAGCATAAAAAAAAGTTTAACTGAAACCCTAAGCTCAGGTGGATGATTAAAGGCGATGATTAAACTAGTTACCAGGTGTCAGCTAAGTATCAGGAACTGTCTGTGTGAGTTCGTATTCTAAAATAAATGTAAGGTAATGCAAATTGGCTTAACCCCTTTTCTAGCAAGCCTAGCAAAGTTAAACTAATTATCTCACATTTACACTATCCTAAATGCTCTCAGACTGTTATTGCAGATTGGTAGATTGGTGGTATCTTGCTGAGGTAGAATTATTTGATACTGTGAAAGCTGATGTACGAACAAATGCAACATTTTGAACAAGTGCCATCCAGGGATAGGAATCCTGTATTTCATCAAAAATGAAGGGATGATCTGTAACAAAGAACCAAGCATACATATGCTTTCTTATTCCTGTAGACTACCTAAGGAATCGTGCCATAGATTTTAGGCACGATAAAGAACACTTAGAAGAACACTTACAGGCACTTTGTTGAATGAATACTTGCAATAAAATCATAAAGATGAGCCTGGAAATTCATCAGTGAGTGCCTGCATGGAAGAAGGGTAAATTTTGAGGCAGAAATGGACCAAGCAGAGGGTTTGAAGATATATACTGGAGTGGAAGAAAGCGTGGAAGAAAACTGATACAGGCCTAAGCATAGGCAAGGCAGTGATAATTTCTCCAAAGTGAAACTCATTTTGGGGAAGTGGGCATAGGTTCAAGCTATCTTTTGTATTTTTATAAATCAAAATCACTAGAAATTGAGAAGGACTCTTAAAACACACCTTCTTATCACAGTGTAGGATAACTGCTTACAAAGTGATCGTTGAGGACTTGGTGAGGACTTCTGTGTGCCCAGAAACTGGGAAGAAAAGCCAAGAGATCAGAGGGATTGTGCATTGGACTGGGTGTCACATGAAGTAACTTAGTTCCTACCTCTGCTTCTCACTCAGAAACATTAGTTACTGCTTCATGAGTCAGCTTTTTCTGCTCACAGATTAACAGGCAAGATAATTACACATTTTTATAAAAGGCTCAGGGATGAAAAAATTAGTGTATTCTTATAATAATGAATACTGGGCTTCTTACATACATCTTTCATAGGAAGTTCCTTCCCTGTTTGCAGCCTTCTTAATACAGGTTTACATATGACCACTAGGTTTTCCTCTCTCAGTTTAGCCAGGCTACAAATGCCTTGACTTTCAAAAAATGTGGTGTTTCAACATCCCCAGCTCCCCAAATATTCTCAGATTCAGCAGTCTGTCCTTGTAGAATTATATTAAAATAGCTTAATACTGAAAGGATTTTAGAGAAATTTATTGCAGTGCTAATTTTTCAAAACGCTTTGTATACAGCAGCTTTTAACAGAATTCTGATATAGCATAAAGTTATTTAAGTAGCTAACTTTGCTTTTTGTTTTTTAAGGATCCACCAATGGCAGTGACCCTTGGACTGCGAATGGAAGAAATGATTTTTAATCTTGCTGACACACATTTATTTTTTAATGATTTAGAGGTAAGACTCAAAGGAACATAAAGCCTGTTACGCCTGGGTTTTTAATATAGTGGGTTTGGTGTGCATTAGTATTTGTTGTGTGTGACATTTTCTGCTTATCTAGACTTTGGGTTTGTTGTACTCCATTTAGAGAGAGTTTAGCCAGGTGGCAGTGACTTCCCATGGCAGCAGAGTCCTTCCATGAAACTGGATGAGAGGGGGAATCTGCAAACTACCCTCTCCTCTCTTGGTCCTATGGCCATCTTTTCAGTTTCTGTGGATTTAGAGCTGTCTTCAGTCATTTCCAGGAGGGGGACATATGTGCCTTCCATTCTTTCTCTTGAAGTTCGCTGCATTCGCTTTCAGTGGGTGCCATCATCTGACTACAAGAGATTGTGTTCTTCTCTTCACATTCTCTTCTCTTCACATTCTCTTCTCTTTCTTGCTCAAAGATGATAAAATATTCTTCATTTACCTTGAAGACTGCAGCATCAGAGGGCTGGGACTATGATAGATGTACTCATCAGTGATATCTCTTCCCAAGGTAGCCAGGTGACCACATGTTTTGTCATCTTGTACCCAGGGTATGCAATTTGGCATATGGTCAGAAAAGGGAGAGACCTCTTTCTAGGGAGCTACAGCTCTGGACCACTCACCTATCAGAAACACAGAGATGGACGATTGCCCCAGGGATGGTGGTCTGGGAAGCAGGCTCATCAGCTGGCCTTCACAGACTTTTTGTTTCACTCTTGGAGTCCAGATCTGTTGACATGGAAAGTGACAGTCTTATAACCATGTGTGTCAAGAGACAGGGGGTCAAAAACTGTTCTCAATTTAAACTATGGGCTTTTCAGACCTTCCGGTTATCTACATCAGTTGTTTTCTTACTCAAAGAAGATGCCAGAGTTCCCTCTGTGGACAGATACTTTGCCACTAATGGCAGTTAGAAGACTTTGAGGTTTTGTTGAAAATGCCAGAGGAAGTAAACAGAAAAAATGAGGATAAGTGAGATTTTTCCATTCACTTGGATTTTGATTTTTTTAGTGTGCAGTTCTTTTGTTCCTGCATTGACTGTAGGCAGTAAAAAATGCAGAAGATACCAGGCTGCGGTTATTTGTTTCATTTATTCTTAGTTCTTTTTAAGTCAAGAAACTGAGATCTACTTCACCCAGTACCTGGGTTGCACTTCCTCCTTCCAGCAGCAGAAACATAAGAAAATAAAGCCCTGGACAAGCCTTCACCAGTCAGTGTTTTATTGCAGTTCTAGTGAGTCATCACTTGACAATGCAAGTGTAGTCAGTGAATATTCTTCTTCTGGTGGCCCATACTGGTGAGAGATACCAAGTAAATTTTTCAAAGCATTGCTTGAATTTCTTTTTAGCAGACCTTTGCCCCTGCGTGTTCAGTTTTCATGTGACACCCAATGAACTTTAAGCCATTTTGGTAGCATATGGCCAGAGTTCTTCAGTCTTGTGCTGAGTTCAAGTGGAAGAGTTCAGCAAAATGGAGCTTTGCCCTCTTTCCATACCTCTTTATTCTTTCTTATGGCCATTGAAGCTTTGCGCCCTTCTCTCATTATTTGTTTTCATTGCAGATCTCAGGTTCAGCTGTTGTGGGCAGATCATCACATTTTGAGTATTCTTCATAGGGTGATTTTAATATCCTGTCCAAAAATTCATGCTCCAGCTCATTCCAGAGCTTGAACAGTATCCAGACAGTTTTCAGTTTTAGATAAATCAAGAAATACTACTTGGGAACTCTCTTGGAGAATCTCATAATCAATTTGATTTGATTAAAATCAATTTCTATACTCAGTTAAGTATTTCCTATCCCAGAATTAATCTTTGTTTTAAAACCAACTCTCTTACAAGATTACCAAAATTCCAAACTTCTTGTTCAGAAATGAGGTCTATGCACACATTCTGGCAGATGCAAGAAGACCAACAATTTTCTGTCTTGTTAGCAAATAAGATATAATTGCATGGCATCCAGTGCTGAAGTACATAGAGGCATCCTTTAATATGCAGATGAATAAATCTGTTTAAATATATTTGCAGAGCACATGGCTATTACCGAATATTCTGCATGATGACTATGTAATGAATTCTGAGAATTCCCCAATTCTGACTTGGGATCTCTCTCTTATCTCTCACCCTCTTTCCATTTCCATTCTTCTCTCTTCCTCCCCCAGGAGAGGGAAGGAGAGTGCTGAGCTGCTGATAGTCATGGCCATCAAGACACAAGACCTTCAGTTCCTACTGGGGGAAGTGAGATAGGCCTTTATTCACTAGGCAGATTACTTATCCTTTCATGATCTCACTTTTTTAATGCTGAGCTAGTCAGGTCCCATACTTTCTGTCTTGCTTTCATTTACATCCCACAATAAACCTTGTGGCTCCTGACATGACAACTGTAATGTCATAATGAACCTATCTCCAGTCACTATACCCTCTAAGCTCTCTTTTTTCCCTGTCTTTCTTGGTTGCAAATGCTGCACACCAGCAGTGTAGTAATAATAATGAAGTTATTGAACGTTATCACATACAAAAATAGTTTTCCTTCCTTTATGCAAATCTGTCTCACTACAATGACTGCTGATGCAGAAATTCCGATCTGCTGAGACATTCCCCGCTGACCCAGTAACCTGTGTTCTAATCAGCCAAGCTGCACTTTTATTCCAGGCTAGGCTGTTCTCCAGCTATTTCATTCTCAGTGTATAAATTTTAGTTAGCTTGAGGAGTATCACTTGGGAGGGCAGTTGGTGTTTTGCCATGAAAATAGGAGTCTGGTGCTCTAGAAAGTTCATATGCCTGAACAATGCTCAGAGATGGGACTCAGTTCTGTAATAATATCCAGACTAATGCATTCTGTTCTCAGCCAGGTAAGGAATAAAATTAAGTTTTTCTCCCTATCTCAGTACTAATTTTAAGACAGTTTTTGGAAATGTTGATAGGGTACTCTATGCACGCAAAGAAACTCCCACACTTTCTACAAATTGCAAGCAGAAATTTGGATACGAATCTTTCAACTCCATTATCACCCTCCGCTCTCAGGATGGTGAAGAAAAAAGAGTATTTATTTCAAACAAACTGAGTTACATTACCATTTTTATTATAATCCTATAATATTTTAAATAAGATTTTGTCATTTCTTTTTCTCATTAGAAATGGAAATGAGAAATAAAAAATAGGATTTAGGTAAGTTGCACAATGTTGGAGGCAGGTCAAACTAGTCGTAACAGAGACTGAAGCATATACATAAAAAAGGGTGTTCTATGTAGCCTGAGAAAGCATAGTGCTGAATATCCCCTCAGTAATAACATTTTTGTGTTCAGTGTGGTGAGTCAGTGTTTTTACTGGATAACGAAATTACTGGCCATTCCAGGAGGATAATTTTTTTTCATGATTTGTTGATTCTGTACTCTCAAATTTTTAGGCTCTAAAAATTGCTGCAAAGAATTGAGTGCACTCAGATATAATCTAAATTAGTATTGCTTCAAGCAATACTAGATGAAAGTTACTGTACTTAGATTCCTTTCTAAGGAATGTTACTAAGTAATGTTACTCTCTAGTCACAGGAAATAGATATTATCTTTCTTAGTTTTGACCTTGCACAGACAGTGCGACACTGTGACTTGAGTATAGCTAGTACTGTAGCTGATGTGAGAAGCATTTTACCTTAACATTTTAAGTGACAGCTTGCTTGCTTTCCTTCGTTCCTGCAACTGTTTGGTCTCTTTTACAAGCAAACTCAGATCCAGTGTTGTGCCACCAGTTTCCTGCCTCTTTTGGGAGAAGTAGAGAACTATCAGCTCAAACCGTCTGCTTTTTCTTTTTTTTCCAGGAAGTTTTTTCACACCATATGAGTGAATTCATAAAATGTAAATATTTTAGTCGACGTAGATAAGTAAACAAGAAAACAAAGTAAAATCATGCATGGAGTGGTGGGCACAGGAGTTTGGTTTTGGTCAGCAAATGCGTATTCTCAATATAGTGATGAAGTGAGCCATAGATGCGAGAGGCCAAGATAAAGGGGGAAGTGGGAGATGCTGTTGGGTTTGATCCTCTTGCTGGAAGCATAACAACCTTCTTGCAGGGCCAAGGGGCAAGTAATCAGAAAACTGCATGTTCCCCTCATCTCCTTTTTTTGGAGTCAATGAACAAACTGTGAGATTAAAAAAAAGAAAAATAGAACTAAACAGCTGAGCCTTTGCCACCCACTCGTATTTAACTTAGTAATGGAAATTGTCAGCAGTACCGTTATCTGGCATTTTCAAGGCTGTAACAATGTAACAATGAAAGGCTTAACAAAACCCAAACAGCAGCAGACACTGCTTTTCCATCAGGGCTTCTGTGTGCCCTCCATTTAATTACTACACCACAGGACTGATTTTTAAACTTTTGCACTTTGACCAGTTCCAGGGAAATCTGTGAAGGTGATTAGGAAGCCAGATATTGCTCAGATATTACAAAATGTAGAGTTAGAATTTGTCCCAGTGGAGCTTTTTGTCTGATTTTTGAGTTCCTGTCCAATGCTGGGTGGAGTATAGTTTTTCTTTCTTTCTTTCTTTCTTTTTTTTTTTTTTTTTTTTTACTGGAGTATAAATAATAAATAAGGATAAATAAATTAATCCTTTATTTCAGCTTCTACTTCCTCTTTTCTTTCTCTTTTCATCCAAAAGCAGCTTCTTTAAAATATTCTACAGCTCTAGATAGTCTCCTCAGACAGAACAAAAAAAAAATGTATTTTTCCAGTGGGAAGAAGAATGCTTCATTTCTATTCCTTAAACACAGCTTTTTCATGACTGTCTTAATGGATTAAACCAAGTGAGCAGAGTTTGGCTATTCATTCTTTTATTCTTGACACAAAATTTCAAATTATGAAAGACATTGAAGTGCTGGAGCGGGTCCAGAGAAGAGCAACACGACCGGTGAAGGGACTTGAACATAAGACCTATGAGGAGAGGCTGAGGGAGCTGGGGTTGTTTAGTCTAGAGAAGAGGAGGCTTAGAGGTGACCTCATCACTCTCTATAACTACCTGAAGGGAAGTTATAACCAGGTGGGGATTGGTCTCTTCTCCCAGGCAGTTAGCAATAGGACAAGGGGGCATGGGCTTAAACTCTACCAGGGAAATTTAGGCTGGATATTAGAAAGAAATTCTTTACAGAGAGAGTGGTCAGACATTGGAATGGCCTGCCCAGGGAGGTAGTGGACTCGTCATCCCTAGAGGTTTTTAAACTGAGATTGGACATGGCACTTAGTGCCATGATCTAGTAAACGGACAAGAGTTGGACCAAGGGTTGGACTCGATGATCTCTGAGGTCTTTTCCAACCCAGTCGATTCTGTGGTTCTGTGATTCTGTGATTCTGGTATGATGCAATGAAATTATGTATTTGAAAATAAAAAGACACATATTTATTTTATACAAAAGTGGCTAATTTATTTTTTTAACAACTTCATGTGGGTAAAAGTCTATTAAGTTTTTATTCAGTGCAAAGCAAACAAAACAGAAAGAAGAAATGGTAATTCCCCAAATTCACACTCTAGGAACTTGTGGCGTACACATTTGGAAATCACTCCCCTGCTCAGATTCATCCTTTATCTGGACAACTTAGCACTGGTATGAAACTGTGATTGGAAACTTAGAACTGCATACTTCTCCATGTCAGAGAGAATCTGAATTAAGTGCTGCTTGTCAGCAACTTTATTTAAAGTAGATGACTCAGACAACTCTTTACTTGAAGCACAGAACTGTGTGTTTCAAAAGCTCAGCCTCATTTTGTCACAGTGATGAGATTAAATCATCTGAAAATAACAACTGGGGAGTAATTTTAAAATATGTCCTTGAACCTTTTTGTGACTTATATTAGGATTTTGTTAAAAACAGCTATTTTAAATTGTAAAAAATTACTTACAGCAATTCCTTGAAATAGAAAAGTAAAATCTCTGGACACTGAATTTCAGGTGTGTTTTGGGGTTAAGATGTTAAGTCTCACAACTGCAGAAAACAGTAACATAGTGCCTTTTCATCTTTACTATGGCATTATGGCTTATTGTTTTTCTTCCCCTGCATTTTCCTATCTTTCTGCTGTAACCACTGTGAAGAAAAACATATTTGATACCTATCCAACTATAAAACCAGCCTGAAGAGGAGTTCAGTTTTCCAGTATACCTCAGTTCCCT
Source organism: Columba livia (assembly GCF_036013475.1). Taxonomy (NCBI): domain Eukaryota; kingdom Metazoa; phylum Chordata; class Aves; order Columbiformes; family Columbidae; genus Columba; species Columba livia. The sequence continues at coordinate 59,294,469 of NC_088604.1, forward strand.
GCAGTTACTTCCATCCCTTCCAAAACCAGGAAATAATTCAGTTCTCCTGGACTGCTTGATTATCTGTGATTTTCCAGTTGAAGGCATTTGGGTAAATCCAAACTCCTAGAGACTTAACTGAAGTTACATACCTGTTGAGCTTCATCCTCACTAGCTTTTAGGAAGTAGGGAAACAATGATTAGGTGATCTTGGAATATTGGTATGCTAGAGAGACTTGTAGTTGTTGCGGTTTTTCAATTAAAATAATTTTAATTATAAATCACACTGAAATTATATATCACTTTTCTAAAGGCCTATTTTAATATAAAATTTATACAGTCTAGAAGGAGTTGCAGGTTGTATAATTATCTAGAAATTGATAGCGATATGAAGCTGGTACACGTGCATATGCTGCCATCTTCTGGTGCAGTTAGTGACCTGCATTAATCATTTCTTCAGCATCTGCACTAAGAATGTAGTGAGTATACTCCCCTGTAAGATAATTTATAGTTTGGCTTTTTCAACAGGAATGCGATCAAGTTCATATAGATGATGTTTCTTCTGATGATAATGGACAAGACCTAAGGTAAGATACAGCATTTTTTCCTTTATTTTTTTCTTCAAAGATTAAATAAATTGAGCATTTACAGGAATACATTGTATTTATTTTTACTGTATTTTGGGTGTTTGCAGTACCTACAGTTTTGCAACTGATGGCTTCCATGCAGCTGCAAGTAGTGCAAACCTTTGTCTGCCAACAGGTGTAAGAGGAGGGGTTGACTGGATGAGGAAGCTGGCTTTCCGTTACAGAAGAGTAAAAGAGTTGTATAATACTTACAAGAACAACATAGGAGGTGAGTTTAATTGTCAAAACCAATACAGAATGCTGATCAGGTTAATCTGCATGGCGATGAACTCCCGCCTAGGGGATGTGCCTTGGAAGCTGCAAAGTGAATGGAAAGTGATGTGACTTGACCTTGGGCTATTGGAAGCTACTGACTATAATGGCAGAGCCAATGTTGTGCCATTGTGCAGGAGAACCAGAGATGGGAAAACAAAGCAGGCTTCCTTTTGGCTTCTACAGAGCATTTTTCTCCTTGGAGACCCATCTCAGCTATACCTGTCTTACTGATTGATTCAGCCACTGATTGTACCTCAAACATGATGTTATTCTAGCAAAGAGGTTATATGGTTTCCACAGCACAAATTGGTTATGTTTGGCCTTTTTTATCCTTTATTTTCATTATCTGGTTGGTAACAACACACTGTCTGCTAAGCTCTCTGCTGGGTATCTGCTGGGTATCTGCACCAGTGGATGCAAGAAAACTCTAGCACTGCCATACCACCAGCCCCTTTTGTTGACTCCATAGCTTACACAGTGAGCTGTGTTAGCAAGAAATCTAAATCTCATTTGGGCTGAGAGCTTTCCTGTTACTGTTTTCATTTATGGACTCTCTCATGTCTGTACCAGTGGGCTTGTAGGAAATCAAGGAGCAGAACTGAAAGGATCTGTTCTGGGAGTCTTGCGTGACTTGAGGAGGCAGACAGCCCTCATCCGAGGAGGGGGATATGTCAACTAGCTCCCTCGAGCAGAGACTGTGAGAACAGGGAATACTTAAAAGTCTTCAGGCATTGCTTGAAGCCATGGTTGATAATGAGGCTGACTCAACCAGGAAGGTGTCCAAGTGAAAATTCCTGTTCTATAGCATGGACTTTTTCAGTTCATCTGAAACTGATTTCAAAGGAGCCTAAAACTCAATCAAAGTAAAGCTCACCTTCAGCAAAACTAGACAGTTTGGTGTTCTTCTCGTACTTCCTGCAGTCTCTCAGAAAGGGGAAACGGTACAAATAATATGGACCGTGAATTAGTCATCACCCTAATAATTTTCTAAATTATGTATAACTGGAATATATATTTTCACTCTTAGTAGTTAAGAGCCTTTAGCTGCTGCAGGAAAAAGCAATAGGACCAAAGGATGATAGTAGATGGCTGGCTTTCACTTGCTCTGCCTTCCCCTTCATTGTTGTAATGAATGGAGTTCTTATACATTAATAATACCTCAAATGGTATTATTCAAAAGTTTCCTGGGTTTTCTTATATCTCATAATACATGTAAGATTCTAAAGCTGTTGCATTTCATAAAACCGTTAACACTAGTAAGAGCTTAAGAGCACAGCATAGGGAAACACATGAAGAGGAACGTTCATTGCAAAGGCAGAGTGTAGATGTGTGCTGCATAAAAACCTTAAGGTTTTTATTCTCTCCCACAAGTCCTTCTTCTGAAATATATTACAACCTTAGTGGACAAGTTCCTTCATTTGTCCTCTACTTCCTAGCTTTTTTAATAATCTTTTTATCACCTGTGATTATGTTTATTTCAAAATAGCTGTTAGAAGGCAACAGAAGGCTAGATCAATCTAGGTATTTTTAGGCTGCTTCATTTCAGATTTTTAAAGACAGTCATAACCACTTCTTGGGAACATAGAGTGTGAAAGAGAAGTGAGATACTAAAAGTCATGAAGCCTGCTTCCCTGCTCTTCCAGGACCCAATCTAAATTTAAAATAGTGTTGTTCCAAAGAACTCCTGTCTCAACATTCAATAGACTGGGTATTTTTGAAATCAGACCATTCCTACCCAAAAGGAGATTTTAAAATGCTTTTAAGGACTAACTGAGAAATGAGAACATAAGATGTACAGCCATTTCAGGGCTGTAAATGCTATAAAAGAAGCTGTCATTACAAACTACAACAGGACATGAAACGCAAGCCATCAGCAAACAAATGTATTTCCCTATGCGTAACCTGAAGTTCACCTATATACAGACGCATAAGCAGGAAGTTTTAAACATATGCAAGTACTGCAAATGCAAGTTTATTCTAAATTCTCTTCTTTAGTGAGTGTCTCTGCCTGTGATGCCAATGGCATGAATCTTCTTTTCACTGCCTCTGGTAATTAAAGATTGAGATGTAGTGAGAAGTTGGTTTAAAAAATGTGTATTTCTGAAATGCATACTTGAAATGTAGTAAAGTACGCTGAATAGATGAAAAAAATCTTATGGCTAATTATTAGTATCTGCAATACTTGCTGAAATCGCTTGATATAATGGAGTGCAAATAAAAAAAGAGAGCAATTTACTGAGCCTTGAAGACAGTAGATTTTCTCTTTGATTTTTTTTCAAGCTCTAGTGGAATTTGAAATAGAAACAACGACAATTAAATCTATACATTGTAGCTAATACAGAATTTAATTTGTTTTGTTTCTTTTTTTCTTTTCTTGCTTTTTTTACATAAAAGGCCTCCTAGGTCCTGCTAAAAGAGATGCATGGTTGCAATTAAGAGCAGAGATTGAAGCTCTGACAGACTCCTGGCTAACAAATGCACTTAAATCATTATCAATTATCAGCACAAGGTATGTATTTGAGTTGACTGTAAAGTTTCTAGTTTTGAACTTGTAATTGCTGTTTTTTGACATTTTAAGTTACAATAAATCAGTGCCTTTAAAGAACAGAACAGGTCTAATAGGACTTTTGAATAGGACATAAGAAAAATTCAATGGAAAATTATTTCATTTTCAGTGATTCCAGCATTTACTAAAGACAGTTCAAAGTGTCTTCTAAATTGTGATAAATGTTCCTGTGTACACTGAAAGGGTATTGTAGAGTTCTGAGCCAACCTTTAATTTTTTACCTTCTGGGCAGCATCCTCTGAACTTCATCTCTCTCAGTTATGTGCTTCAATGTTCGTGCCTATTCACAGTGCTAATTAAATACTGTATAAATCTCAGAACACAAAAACATTTTCCTCCTGTTCTTCCAGGCAAATCATTATGCTTAAGCATATATCTAAATTTTCAGAAGAGCAAAAATCTATTTTAACTGGGTTAAAAGTCTGGGCTCCCAGTAATAAAAAATTAAATGTATTGTTCCTTTGAAATACTGAAACTGCAAACACTGCTGCTGCTTAGTCAGCCATGCAATATGTATCTCATCAGAAATCCTCAAAAATTCTGGTTTTAAATCAAAAAAAGAACAATGTTAAGCCATCTTGCCTTTGAACTTGTATTGGAAAAGACTGAGTGTCAAGTGGAAAGAACAAACTTGGAAAGATGTGAAAAACTTATTTAGTTGTAACAACTTTTGCAATATGTTTATCTCAACTGGTGTTTATTTAACAGTGTCTTAACACCTCAAGAGAAAAAAAGTTAAAAATTTATGTAAGCCATTTGTTTAACTCTGCATTTCTTTCCCAATTGCTGGTCATCAAAAAGACATTTGGTAATGAAGGCCAGTTGAGCACTGGTGGATGAGTCTGGAAAACTGTTGTTGGTTACTCAAGACTGTTAAATAACAGTCTTTTTTCTTGTCTTCAAAGAACTGTACAGCTATAAATCTTCAGAAGCTACCCAGTGAGGCAGCTAAACATTACCTGTATGTTACTGACAGGAAACTGAGATACATTAAGGCAGAAATAGTAGCCTACACTCTTGCTTGAAGTTTGTGGAAGAACCAGGAGAAAAAATCACAATTATTTGCTCTTGGCTCCGTGTTCACACGGTCGCGCACATGTTCCAGCCTCAAGTAGCCTGGTTCTGAGTTTTCTTGTTGTGTACCTGCTAGCACAGCTTCTCCATTCAAGTTCTCATCCTCACTATTTGATGCTAGCTTATTAACATGATTATTCTTATCTTTCCCTCTTGTCAGAAATATTCTTACTCCTGAAACATGAGAAAAGTGATGTCATTGTGCAAAAGTGCGCACTGGCTGTTTATTTCCCCTCAAGACAGGAGTAACAAATTATTTTTTCACTTTTTCCTAAACACTTTTATTTGGCTGGTAGCTACTGCCAATTAGTTCTCAGCATGAAAATGATGCTTTCAAAGTATTCAAACGCCTATTTTCAGACATAGTAGGTGATCTTAAGTGTCTGGATTTTAGTGGACCCATATTCAAGGACCTGTTTTTTATAAACCAGTGAGGAATATTTCCTACAAACAAGCCTGCATATTTTTTAAAGGATTTTGCCAAAAGTTTTACGTACATTTTCCTGGAAGTGATGGTGCTGAGTAGCACTACTGTGCGAGTGAAGGTAAATGTTGAGGAATCCTGAGTATGCTCTTCACAGCTGGTTCACCTCATCAGCATTTGGGTAACAGTTTTAAACTATTTAAGCTTAAACTATTTCTTTCATTTTAGGAGTAACTGTGTAAACGTACTGGTAACAACAACCCAGCTTATCCCAGCACTTGCAAAAGTTCTGCTATACAGCCTAGGAGGAGCTTTTCCTATTGAAAATATTTACAGTGCAACCAAAATAGGTAAGAAAATTATTCTTTCATCCATTTTGACTAAACTGCGTTACCAACATTTTTTTGCCAGTAATGGATGGATTCAAAGCGACTTCCCTGACACAGTGTTAGTTATAAGATTTAGGCATTTCATGTGTTTATGTAGCTAGATTCCAAAATCATCTTATTTTCAATGATGCCTGAAGTAATAAAGGTCCTGTACTGATTAAAAGCCTCAGAAACTGTTCAGTATGGTGCAGAAAACAAAAAAATGAAGAAAAGTGTTTTGTGAATTCAAATCTAGGCAGAACTTCTGTTAGAATAGTCCCTGCTCTGACTTCCAGCACTGCGTAATCTGGGCCACCGCTTCATAAGCTTTTTCTGGAAGCATAAGTACATCATGGGTGGTAATGACAACTGTTACCAGCAGAAGCTCTGTTGATGGATGCCACAAGGGCACTTCCCTGTTGTGCTGATAACAGTATACCTCTTGTGTATTACAGTTTGGAAATTTATGGTTTTTGGAAATCACATCCAAAACTTTCTTGTAAACCAAGAAAAGTTGCCATTCCTGTGCAAAGTGACACAGCCTACAATGACTGATAATTTTGGTAGATTTCATGATTTACCAACTATCAATTCAGGAATGCTTAATTTTTATATCTATGACACCTTATATAATATGGACTGTGACACTTCATTGCCAAAAGCATTATAATACATTTCCTAAATTATTTTCACAAGTGAAGGAAAAAAAAGCATATTCTAACAGTGTCAGTAAAAACTATTACCTCGGTCATCATTTAATTAGCTGTAGCTGTCCTCTAGACAGAAATACCTCAAATACTTAAAAAATTTCAGTCAAGGCAAGAAGTATCCAAAACACAACATGGTACTGAGCAGCCTCTGGAATGAATGTCATCTGTCATACAGTGTGTACATGTTGGATTCAGTCACTGAGATTGCACTTGGACCAAAGGAAGGAGCATTAAGAAATAGTGCCGACAGCACAGAAGGGGGTGGTGAAGTGAAGCACAGTCTCTGGAGACTCTGTCGAAGTAATTCTGCACCAGGAATTCCTTCTGGGAACAGTGTGGCTGCTGTTACACCCCTATCAGGAGCACAGCAAACTCTGGGGTACAAGATCTCTCTCTACTTTTCGTCTCAGTGGTCTCTGCACTGTGCTGAGCACAGGACTATAATTGCAGCTGTTGCTTGCACTCACTGAAATCTGGTCATCACTCAACAGTTAATACACATGACACTTTTCCTAATTGTAAGCCCTATTTGTGGGCCAGCTGAAAAAAAAAAAAAAAAAAAGAGGAGAGCAGTAAGAATCTGAGATCTAGAAATCATGAGCTTGTGAGAACAGGCTAAAAACCTGGGGTGGGGGTAGACATGATAACAAACAAGGTAAAAAGCTGTTGCAGAGAAGAAAGAAGTAATCTTTCTCTGTGTTGATGGGAAGTGTGGTGGTTTCTTTGCAATAGGGCACATGTAGGTCACATGTCAAAGAGAAGCTTCCTAATGGAGAGGGTTAATTAGATATGGAGATTGCCTGTGGCAACAGTGAAATCATCATATTAAGACAGTTTTGGGATCGATTGCACAAGCATTTGTTGGTAGTACTGAACCTGCAGTACAATGAGAAGATGGGTACATGACTGCTTGGTCCTTTTCTATCCTGTGTATTGTTGATACTGGCTTAGCCTCCTTCCTTCCACATTTCTCCAAAAGAGCCAAATGCTTCATGGAATTTTTCCCAGAAACCTGCTGTCTAATTTTATTTTGCTTGTCCAGTGTTCCTTGAACACTTTTTCCATGGCTAGATCACTCATTGTTGCAGATACATTAGAATTAAAATTTCTGCTTTCCTTGAAAAAAAAAGTACAATAACAGAGAAGTATTTCATTTCAGTTAGTCATTCAGCAACTTATTCATTTTTGTAGTGCTGCTAATTCTTTTATGTTAATGGCTTGCCTGTAGCTCTTAAGAGATTTAATTTTACCTGGAACTGCTTAGTGTCACTAAGGAAACTAATTGCTCTTACTATTTTGGCTCTAAATTGCATGCTGGCAACTTTTTAACACTAGTAGTAACAATGTCTTACTACTGCAATAATCCTTTGTAAGGCTTCACCATAACTTACTTGATAGCTTGAATAAGTAGTGCATTGTTTTTCAGGCAAAGAGAGCTGTTTTGAGCGTATAGTGTCCAGATTTGGCACTAACATAACTTATGTTGTGATTGGAGATGGCCGAGATGAGGAACATGCAGCTAATCAGGTAACTTTGCTCTGAAATCTTATCTCATTTATCTTCCAGGAAAAGAAAGTTGCTTTGAACGAATAATGCAAAGGTTTGGCAGAAAAGTAGTATATGTTGTAATTGGGGATGGTGTAGAAGAAGAACAGGCAGCAAAAAAGGTAACCTGTCTCCTGAAATGTTGGTGTGATACCTAGCTACTAATTCCAGCCTTTCTGTTTGCATTTCTGTCAGTGTTGCACAATGACAGAATGACAAATAACTTCAGTCCAGAGATGCAAGGCAACAAGAGCATGATGAGATCAAAACTTAGAGTAAAATGAACCATTTGGATACTAGCATTTGCTTCTCTTCAGTTTGGAAAGAAAAATAAATGCAAAATTATTTTAAAAATAAATGAAAAATTATAGCAGCAAAAATGTCAGACTAGCTTAAAGCAAATTCAAGATAAACAGAAGACAGAGAAATGGCTATGGCATGGTAGTTTGGTGGTAGTTTTCTTTAAATGGTGAAATCAGGGAGGTTTCGAGACAAGTGTTGCAAAGAATGTGGAAAAACATCTTAGGACTATGCAAATTTTTTGCTAACATAGATGAAGATCTGTAGTTTGTTGGAGCAAAGATGATGAACATGATTTGCTTCAAGAAAGCCGTATCTGCAAAAGGAAAAAGAATACAGCATTGAGATTGTGCACCAAGTTTGTGTTTCTAAAACAGAACTGTTTCTTTAGAAATATTCCATTTTTTCATTAGAACAATTCAAGTCTAAATTTCACCAGATAACTTTTCAATGTTCAGAAACAGATCAAATTAGTAATTTGCACCACGCTTCCCAGTATAACCTTGGAAGTGTGCAGAAACTGAAAAATTTTACCTCACAATGTCTGCATAGGACAAATGCTGTAAATATCTTTTTGCTAGGAGTAGCAAAATAAAGGGCCCTTTTGGTGTGGTAGCTGGAATAGAAATGAAAATAACCAAAATGCTTATTCCAAATGGTTCCTTAATATAGGTACAGTACTAGTGATGGGTCTTTTATAGTTTGTGCTAAACAAAGGTGGTTGGATTGTGTACTTTCCAGTTTGGCATGCTTTTTTCTTAATGTTGACTATATTGCATGAATAGATACAGAATTCAGAGAGATGGACCAACATAGCCTGTTACAAATAGATCTGAACAGAACATGAAAGTACGGGGGTTTTCTATTCTGATTAATTGCTGAAAAGAGAATAGTGCATATATCTGACACTGATGCTTTCTGCAATAGAAATTATCCTTTTTAAGCAAGAACTGCATTATTTTCTCCCCAAAACAGATTCCTTTTTTTTCCCCTAGATGGACAAAAATGTAATTCAACTCTGTTTCAAAGAGTTGTGCATGAAGCCTCTTTTAATGAAAGTCTTAGAGCCCTTTAAATGATCATTCGGTCTTTTGCAAAATGTGCCGAGTGGAGCAGAAATGGATTTCCTATTAATGCTCTTTTGTATGGGTTTGCATGCTAACGACGGACAAATAGCCCTTACTAAATAACCAGCTTTTCCAGATAAACTGTTAAGACTATGTAAGTATTCTACCTTCAGTTGGACTATTAAGCTCAGATCTATTTTGGTCTGATTTTTGTCAGTACTTTACTAGCAAAAATCAATCCAGAAACACAGTGGTGTAAAATATGTGGTGGTGATCTGACTAGCCTTATGTGTCATATACCGCCCTGTGTCACCGTGTTCATCTTTCCTGACCTTTTCCCCCCTCTGACAAACACAGCACAACATGCCTTTCTGGAGGATATCCAGTCATTCGGACCTCTTGGCTCTCCATCAAGCACTGGAACTAGAGTATTTGTAACTGTGTTCTAAAGTTGGCGACCCTTTTTTTTTTATATATATATATATTTCAAGTACACTGAATTTTTATGTGTGATTCAATGCCTCTGGCTTTACACATATGAATTGTCTTAAGAAGGGAAGAAATATTTGGAATTAAAAATTCCAAATTGAAGAATTCAGATTGCTGAATGGAGTTAAAACATTAGTGCTACGTAAGGAAGCTCTATGGTCTTATATATGCAACGTTTTTAAATGAATTAAAACTGTGGAGGTTGCTGGTACACACCAAGTGAGCCCTGACAGGAGTGAACAAAGGACTCGAACTGGCAAAGCACCAACATGCATTTCCCAGCCGACAAGGTGGTGTTCAACAACATTCCTCAAAATGGGATATATTCTCAGCACTGAGGTTTGAACCAGACTTTAGCCTACCTAACCCAGAAAATCTGAATTGGAATGCACTCAGACTGTATAATGACAATCCTGTCTAGACCTGTAATTTGTGTAAATTATTGATGAAAATAATTTACTGTGACTTTATTAGCAGCTGATTTTGGAAGTGGATGCAATTTTTCTTTCTTTTGTGAGGGGCTAGGGAGGGGGAGGGTTATATAATATTGTCTCTTTTATAAGTTTGGCAAACAGAATGTGCATAATGATGTGTTGTGCCTTAAAGAGAAGACTGTGTTTGTGTGTTATAATGTAATTTTGGTTAAAAACTATGTAGATAAGCAAAAAAAAAAACAACAAAAAAAAAACCTTTGTGATAATTTTTGACATGACCAAATTTGAAATTCAAAGAAATCAAAGATCAGGGCTGCACCAAAGCATTTAAGTATTTGTTGCAGGAAGAAAAAATAATAAAGGAAAGTTTGTGTTTTTATTTGGATTCCGAATAATTCCACTGATTGATTGAGGAAAGTTAAAAGTATGTTGGGAGGTTGATACTGGGGACCGTTACCTTGAAAGCTAAAAAAAAAAAAAAAAAAAGTATTTAACACCTTCAGCATAATTTCCTTATTCTACAACAATAGAACTAAGAGCCATATTCATGAATTACTTAGTCCATTGAAAGCCATACATCTGTTGTGTATAAACGAACAAATTCCTACCCAGCAGACAAAGTGTGCAGGTGGCATTACTGGAAGGTGAAAATGTGGATTTAAACCCAGATGGGGAATAAAACACAAGTTAATTAGGAATGAAAAATTACTAAAAAACTACTAAAGAATCTCTCACCAGTCAGATGCACAAATGATGCCACATTTAGCATATTCAGGATCAACACAAGCTGCTGAAATTTCTGACATGATGACGTTGGTCATTTCAGGAGTACAATCCACTTTGGTAAATACAACAGGGTTTTGGTAGCTTTTCCATTCTGTTCCACATTTATGTGCCTTCTGTTTTGGATCAATATGATTTTCCTCACCCATTTTTGATTGCATGACAATATTACACAGGATTAATTCTACATGTTTTTGAATCAGAAATTTCAATAGCATGTCAGGCATCTGAGGAGAGGATAATGAGGGAGGTTTCATGAAGAAATATTAAGAAATATCTTACTTTAATCTTCATAATTTCTATTAAAAATTACGGTCCATACAGTGATAATTGCCTTGTAAGTTTTGAACATGCTACCTTTCAGCTTTGATAAATGAGCAAGGTCCACATTGCACACAGGGTCCCCAGCACACCATGTGCAGCTTGAGCACTCTGAAACTCCAGCAAGTGGATTGTCTCTCATGGCAGAAGATGGAAACTGCTTTTTGATTTTTAACACTGTACATGGAGACACCTGAGGTTCCAGTGCTCTGACTGCGTGAAGAGGTGTGTGCAAGAGAAGATGTTACATGTGAACTCCAGGATGCCTACACCAGCACAGTGGTCAGCAGTGAGGTGAAGATGTTCCCCCTCTGTGCCATGAAGCCACCATATGCCTGGCTATCAACTTTGTTGATTTAAAATTTGTAGGTTATATGAAAATTAGTTGGTAGGTGAAAGCCTGAGCCACTAAAGTCCAAGGCAAAACTCCTCTATAAATTCATAAAAATGGAATTTCTTTGCTGTGTAGGAATTGGATATACAAGTCACCACACAATGAACTAATGATAATTTGTTATCACTGGGCAGTTTAAAGCCATCACACGAGACCTTCCACACATGAAAACATTATACACTAGCTATTTGGGTGATAGATTTGTGTGTTCAGAAAGTAAAAATGATGCGTACTTCATATTTACAGTACCTGTCTAGTCAAATTTGGCCTGGAAGTACATTTTTCATAAAAAGATCTAGTACCAGCTATTTGTGGTTTTTCAGGTGGAAAAAAAAAGAGTTTCTACTGGAATAGGAAAAGAGTTCAAATAAAGCCCTTCTCAAGTTCCAGCATCATAACATTGCATGAGAACTCAACGTAAGAGCCTTTATAAAACAAAAAATTGGTATGGTGAACTAGCTTATTTTTCTTTCTTTTTTTTTTTTTTTTTTGGACAAGTCATAGTGTTATTTAAATGCATGAAGCAATACTATTTCTCAAATTTATTTGTTCAGCTTTTCAGTGTTCTTTTCCTAATCAGATGCAAGAACAAACAATAGCCCAGCAACAACCGTCAGTTCTTATAATGGGTTTGCAGTGGCTTCATTGGAGTTGTGCTTAGCTCTCTGGCAGGTATGGCTCAATTAGAGAGGAGATGGAAGCAAATGGAGGGAAGTTTTACGGAGCATGACAAAGTTCACATTTTAACTTGGATTCCATGTGCTATCATTGCAGAAGTGAATTACAAAAATAAATAATCCACAAAAATGTACATATAAACATCAAGGATTTAGCTCAAAAGCCTTCACAATACTAAAATTCTAAAAGGAAATTTCAGAGTGCAAATGTCAACTTGCTAAGCAAAAATTGTTATATATCTTTAAATAAAAGTGTATAGTACATGCCTGCCTTGTAGAGAGAAATTACTCTGACACATTTTGCTGCATGAACAGTACAGAAAATAACCAAGGCAGAGACATAGTCACGCCAGACTGTTCCAGATGGGCCTAAGTAGATTAAAGTGAAGGCTGATCATTTTGACATGGAGTGCATTTTAATTCAACAGCGTATTAATCAGAAACCACCTTCCCTTCAGCCTCTCCTCAACAACCAAGATTGGGCATAATGTCATGTTTGCAAGTATTTTGGGCAAATGAAGTATAGAATATAATACCTTTTGCTGATATTCTAGCAGTTTTCAGTCTGTACAGAACATTCAGTAGGCATTTGAATAGTCAGCTTGCAGTATACAAATACAGTGTGGTGACAATCACAGGGTAGTACCTTAAATAGATATAACTCCATGCAGTTCAGTATATCAGTAAAAGAGAACAGGAAAAACGAAAAACGATGCTTCTTTTTAGACGCCCATGGAGATTGTGCGCAAACATATAGGTGGCAGCCAGCTCCCAGATCTGATTTTATTAGGATCCAGTGTGAGCAGCAGTGTTCGCATCTAAAGCAGATGCAACACATGTTTCAACATAAGCACAGACAAGGGAGATGAGGCCAAATCAAAATCCTGTATACAGCACACTTCATCTCGGGGCAGGTGAAATCCTGCAGCCAATCAGAATTGCAGAGTTTATGGAGAATGTGGACTTGGCCCATGATAAGAAGACTAGATTTTAGCTGTGAGGTTGTATCCAGATCCAGGGTTTTGGTTCAAAAGTCATCTATGCTTTACAGGATTGACACCAGGCATATTCTCTGAATGAATGTGATATTTAGAAGAGGAGCTGAAGTGACATGAGCCAAAATCCCAGCAATAGCAGCCTTTTGGAGATATAATTGAAGCCAAGGGTCTCTGTCATGTATTAGCAGATTATATTTTATTAGGGCCTACATAATTTAAGAAAATGTAAATTAAAATTAAAAGCTTGTAAAATTATGTACATCTTTACTATTTCTCAATAAATACACCTGGAAATGTCATTTTCTGCACTATACCTTGTTGTAAGATGCTTGGTTTGTGGTTGAAACCCTCTATACACAATGTCTCTTACAGGAAACGAGCGGGACCATGGACTCTTTTTAAGTATGTCCATGCTGCTGTTGTGGTTCATGCCTGGAGAAACCCTGTGCCATGTGATCTGGCAGAGGTTGGCTCACCTGCAGATTGCTGGCAGGGTTTAGGCTCCAGAGGGAACTTCCATCTGCCCTGCACCAAGGAGGTTTCCTTACCAAGAACTCAAGGTGCCTTGCTCTAGATGCAGCCAGAGCAACAGCTAACACCTTTGCTGCAATGTCCTTGGGGCAAAATACAGATCAATCCAATTTTGTGGTCTAGACACATACTATAATCATTTAAATTTCATTACCAATTCACTCACTAATGCTATGCTAATGTCCTTATGGGCATGGAGAAGAGGAGACTGAGGGGAGACCTCATCATGGCTACAGCTTCCTCACAAGGGGATCAGGAGGGGCAGTTACTGAACTCTTTTCTTTAGTGACCAATGACAGAACCCAAGGGAGTGGCAGGAAGATGTGCCAGGGGAGGTTTAGGCTGGATATTAGGAAAAAGTTCTTCACTCAGAGGGTGGTGGAGCACTGGAACAGGCTCCCCAGGGAGGTGTCACGGCCCCACGCCTGACAGCGTTCAAGAAGAGACTGGACAACATCCTCAGACACATGGTGTGAACTGTGGGGTTGTTGTATGCAGGGACAGGAGTTGGACTCAATGATCCTTGTGGGTCCCTTCCAACTCAGGACGTTCTCTGATTCTATGGATCCTTCAGGAGACAGACTGGGTTTCTGAAGGGAAGCAGCCACTCCAGTCGAAGCTGAGCCTCGCAGAACTTTGTAGATGTCTTTGGGAGCAGTGCTTCATGTCTTAGTGGGGTGCTAACCACGGTTTGAAGGAAGCAGTCCCACCACAATCTGCCTGTGCAGGCTTTAACGCAAAAGTGGGACCATAGGACAATCAGTGCATTTAAATATGACATTATGATCTTGGTAACAACATAGCAAGTTGCAGAGCCTTGGTAATGACAGTGCTTCAGCCATGAGAGACAGCTTCTAAATAGTGGATGGTTTTTCCCAGGGGCTAGATTAAAGTATGTCTGTTACAAATGTAACTGTTCCGCATGTACTTCTACCTTCTACTCCAATTTTAGGAATGAAAAGGAAGATCAAAAATAGAGTAGACATAAATAAAGCCCATCTACTTGAGCAGACTGGCCCATAGTTAACAGTATTTTTAACATTATGTCACTCAGACAGGCTTGCATGTAACTCTAGAAAAGAGGAACCCTTCGGTACCATTTCAGGGGAATGAGATAAAAGGTAGTCAGAAAATGGGTTTCCTCCCCATTAAAGCTGTGAGAGATTTCAGAACTTCTCCCTTTTCACATCAGGATAAAAATGAGATACTGGTGGCTTTTATTTAAAAGCTTTTGTCTGGGTTATTGCACAGAATTAGCTTCATTTCTCACTGCTGAGAAACTCTGTGTTCTAAATGGCTGTCAATACGTCCTGCAAATGACAATTCACAGCACTGAACTACAGTAAAAACGTTATACTGAGAGCATTTATGGGTGGAGAAATAACTCTTCCTCATTTGGGTGCAAAAATACCTCTTTCTCACTATCCTCGCTATCTACCTGCAGAGAATACCCAAGGAAAACCAAGCAGAAATTTGGAATGGAATTATTTATGACTCTCTTCCATTGTTTGCTGATGTATTATTGTCTTTAGGGGATAGACATTTAGGGTTGACTTGTTTGATCCATTTTCTTTTTTCCAAATAAATAATGGATTCAGAAACATTTTGCTAATGTTTCTAGGTTTGGGGCAATTGTTTCAGTCGCCAAATGCCCAGGCAGCAGGAGGAATACCAAGAAAGTCAAAACATCTAAATAGTCTGGGTAGTTTCTCTACCCATTTCAAGGGTTAATTTTCCAATAACCGAATCTCTGATTTGAAACCACTAATAAAAATGAAGAAAGAATTATTATTTTTCTGGTTGAGAAGAAAACGGAGAAAGGGAGAAAATGCCAGAAAGTTTCACATATTCATTTTTAAGTGGACAAGCAAAGAAAATCCTTCATTGCACAAAGCACCATTTCTCAATTTGCCAGATGAATTAGTCATCAACCATCCATCTAAACATGGGTTATTGGAAACCCACATATGCACTTCAATAAACATGAAGCAAGAGAGCAGAGAAGCATGAAGGACAGGATTTAAATGAACTATATCATATCCAGGAGTCAGACTGAAAATAGAGGTTAATTAGACTTGATTTTTCTGCTGTGCTCTCAGTGTCTGGGAAAATGAAGTGCTGCAGAGGAGCGGCAAATGGAAAGTGATTCATGTTTCCTAGGCTACTGTAAAACTTAGTATGCCCTTCACCAAGAAGCACACACTTCTCAACATTAAAAAAAAAAAAAAAGGCCACAACTGAAGCTATTTGGAAAATATTAGAAATTGTTGACTCATTGAAACCAAAATGTGTTTTGGGACTGCACACACCAGTGTCAATGAATGGAACATTTCTAGTCCTGTTTGGAGAAAAGAGTGAATCAGGAGCCCCCCAGATCAGCCAGAAAAACAAGTCTGAGCCACTGAAGTAGCCTGCTGAGTATGGCTCTCAGCTGGTATATCAAGCTCCTGTTCTTTGTTTTCAGCATGTCTGGGTTAGAATCTTGTTTCTAGCTTTCTGACTCAGAAGGTCCCAGTTTGGTCCCAATAGTGAAGAGGAAAGTTTCTGAAATTGGAAAGAAAAAAAGAGAAATAAGAGAAGGGAAGAAGAAATTAAAACAATCTCCCTTCTTACCCAGCACTAAAACCACTATGCCCATTGTGAAGAGTTCTGGAAAATGAAATATTCCCAGAAAGGATTGAGCAGCTGAGAAACTGTGGTTAGTTGGTCAGTTGGCTGCAGGATGACAGGGGGGCAGACAAGACATGGAAAAGACCAGCAAACAGAAAGGGCTTTTTCCCTGGACAGCTTGTGGGCATCTCCTGTTTTACAGCACAGCCTCATGTGTGTTCTTTGTGCTCTGAACTCCTGCCCCATACTGCTACCCCCTCCAACTGTCCCACCAGCTCCGGTCCGTGGGTTTTTGCAGGCTGATCTCTTTGCTTCCTTGTTTCTTTCCGGTTTTTACACCTCTCCATTACCTCACTGCATCTGCAGCCCTTTGCTGTCTGTGAATCTGCTTGGATCCCAAAGAGCCTTTCAAGTGTAGCAGCTCCTTACTTTTGCAGGAAAAAAAAAAAAAAAAAAAAAAAGAAGAAAAAAAAATGGGGGGAAGGGGGTCCTCCAGCAGTGTTACACTACCTGGGCCCCAGGGGTGAGCGAGTACCTGCATCCCTGCTTTCCTGCTCATGCGGCACACCAAGGCTGTAGGAAAACAAGATCCACACATGGGACTAGCGGCAAGCAGCAGCCCAGCCAGACGTGCCACTGCCTTGTGGTGGGCAGGGCTGCAAACGCTTCCCTCTGCCACTGTTTACAGGCAGCATGACAGGGAGCAACCCTCGCTCTGGGAGGAGCGGGCAGGAGATGCCCTATGCTTTTACAGAGTAGCAGGACACAAGGCAAGTAGAGTTGTCCTTCCAGGGTGGCAACAGAAGCAGAAAACCAGCAGCAAAGGTTTGTCCACAAAAATCTTTTGTGGAAAGTCTGTGGAAGCACCAAGAATGGATGTGTCCCTTCATGGAGTTGGGTGTGGCGCATTGTACAGCTTGCTGGGTTAGTGTAAGGAGATCACGTCTGGTATTGTGAGCTCCTGGACAGCCGAGCAAACTACTGGAACTTAGCACAGGACTTCTTTGCAGGGTTTTGGGGGAGGACGCAGTGGGTTAGCCTTGGCTGGAAACTGACCTCCCACTCCCTCTCCCTCACTCCTCCCCTCAGTGGGGCAGGTAAATAGGGAGAACAATAATGAGAAAGCTTGTGGGTGGAGATGAAGACAGGGAGATTGCTTAGCAATTACTGTCACAGGGAAAACAGACTCCACCTGGAGAAAATTAATTTATTGATGATTAAAATAAATATTTAATCTTTGCATCGGGTAGTGGGAAACAAAAAGGCAAGCATTAAAACAGCACCTTTCCTTCTCCCCATGCCCAGCTTCACTCCTTCACTCCCAACTCCTCTATAGCCCTGCAGCAGCACAGGCGGTGTGGGGGAGTGTAGCACCTCCAGTCAGTAAGTACACAGCAGTTCCACTCTGCTGCTCCTTCTTCCTCATACTCCTCCTCTGCTCCAGTGTGGGATCCTCTCCACAGACCACATTTCCTTACGAGAATGTCCACCTGCTGCAGTGTGGGGTCCTCCATGGGCTGCGGTGTGGATATCTGCTCTGCCATGGAGCTCCTTTTTTCTCCTCTTCCTCCTTCACATCTGGCTTTTGCATTCCTTCTGCTGCTTCTCTTTTTGTTCCCTCCTTCTCCTCTCCTGTGCAGTGTTTTCTGCTCTTTCTTGCACACACTCTCCTCGAGGCATTGCCATCTTAGCTGCAGGGCTCACCTGTGCCCTCTGGTGTCTCTGGTTGAGCCAGCTGGAACCATCTGAGTCTGTCACAGGGCAGCACCAGCCTCTCCCCGCCCTGTAGCCACCCCTCAGTGCCAGCACCTGGGCACCTCCACACAAAATGGGATGGGAGAGGAGGTGTATCTCAAAAAACCCCAACAATAGTGTCAAATCTCTAGTTCTGCATGGTTCTCATTAATGGTAGAAGACCCCTAGAAGAGGATGAGTTTTAGCAGGAGGAGACACACAGGCCTAACTGCAAGCAGAAGAGCAGAGAGGGAGACACAGAGTCTTCTGCTGGTTCTGAAATTACCCAGAGCCTATGAAGAGGTACCATTATGTCTTGAACCTGCTGCTGGAGAACTGCTAGATTAGGTCTCAGTAGGTCTAACTCCTGATATCTGGCTGAGATAGGCATCACCATACCTTTTCACCTCCTTGCCATTATACATGCCTTCTGACAGCAAGCCCCATCCCATCTCCAACCCCCACTCCAGCCCCACTCCTGGCCCCTTCGCAGACAGCTTGCAGGGCAGCATCTCACCTGCCCCAAGACACCAGGCAGGCCTGATGTCCCATCAAAATGCCCATGTGCCCAAGGACCTCCTCATGCCCTGCCCCACTTCCAGGGCATCAGGATCTGGGTGTTCAGCAGAGAACCTATCAGGCCATTTGAAAACTGCCACCCGAGTGCTTAAGAGCCATCCCAGCCATATCACAGAATCACAGAATCACAGAATCACAGAATCACAGAATCGACTGGGTTAGAAAAGACCTCAGAGATCATTGAGTCCAACCCTTGGTCCAACTCTAGTCCGTTTACTAGATCATGGCACTAAGTGCCATGTCCAATCTCAGTTTAAAAACCTCCAAGGATGGCGAGTCCACTACCTCCCTGGGCAGGCCATTCCAATGCCTGACCACTCTCTCTGTAAAGAATTTCTTTCTAATATCCAGCCTAAATTTCCCCTGGTAGAGTTTAAGCCCATGCCCCCTTGTCCTGTTGCTAACTGCCTGGGAGAAGAGACCAATCCCCACCTGGCTATAACTTCCCTTCAGGTAGTTATAGAGAGTGATGAGGTCACCTCTAAGCCTCCTCTTCTCTAGACTAAACAAGCCCAGCTCCCTCAGCCTCTCCTCATAGGTCTTATGTTCAAGTCCCTTCCCCGGTCGTGTTGCTCTTCTCTGGACCCGCTCCAGCACTTCAATGTCTTTCCTGAACTGAGGGGCCCAGAACTGAACACAATACTCCAGGTGTGGCCTCACCAATGCAGAGTACAGGGGAAGGATCACTTCCCTTGTCCTGCTGACCACGCTATTTTTGATACAGGACAGGATACCGTTGGCCTTCTTGGCCACCTGGGCACACTGTTGGCTCATGTTGAGCTTCCTGTCAATTAGTACCCCCAGGTCCCTTTCTGTCTGACTGCTCTCCAGCCACTCTGCGGCCAGCCTGTAGCGCTGCAGGGGGTTGTTGTGACCAAAGTGCAGCACCCAGCATTTGGCCTTATTGAGCTTCATCCCATTGGAATCAGCCCATTTTTCCAGTCTATCCAGATCCCTCTGCAGAGCCCTCCTGCCTTCCAGCAGGTCGACACTCCCTCCCAACTTGGTGTCATCAGCAAATTTGCTGATGATGGTCTCAATCCCCTCATCTAAATCATCAATAAAGATGTTAAACAGGACTGGACCCAACACTGACCCCTGGGGAACACCACTAGTGACTGGCCGCCAGCTGGATGCAGCCCCATTCACCAGCACTCTCTGTGCCCGGCCCTCCAGCCAGTTCTTAACCCAGCGTAGAGTACACTTGTCCAAGCCATGGGCTACCAGCTTTTGCAAGAGTATATTATGGGAGACAGTGTCAACTGAGCTGTTTGATTTCAGCAGCCCATGAGGGCATGACAATTCACAGCCACATGATGTCTGCCACATGAGAACAGTTACACAAACTAATTCTCCAGGAAGTAGTTAGCTGCTGTGGTGAAACCTTACTAACAATCAGCTACAGTTGATTTAATCTATTGCCATTGCAACAAACTAATGGGCTAAAAATATGTTTTCATTTATTGATCTGCGTGTGTGTGTATATACATTATTTCTCTTCTGGAAAAAAACAGTTTATTTGGTGGGAATGAACAGTAGTAAACAGAGACTGAAATGGATATGTTCTGAGTGTAGTTTTTAACAACGTATGACTCTTCTCTTTCACCCATGCAGAGTGCTGTCCCAGTAATGACAAATGCATGCATATTGCTCTGTGAAACTTGCTTCAGCGTAAAAGCTATTACTTCTGACAGCAGGATCTCCCCTGACCCCATGTGGCTTTCTCTGTGCCATCTCCTTCAGACAGTCCTGACCTGTCATCCTCAAGCTGCACTTTGTATAGCAAATGCTTCGGATTGGAGGTGCTGGTTAAGCTGCTGGATGAGTTGCTCCATACACAGCTCATTCCTGCTGGCAGGAAACAAGAGAGCAACAATGAAATGCTGTTTTGTTCCTGTTACAGCTGCAATATAGGAGCTGCTAGTGTAGCTTCACATATCTCTATGGTACCTGATCCCATTGCCTTTACTCAGGAATTCTGTTCAGGGAGGGCAAGGTCTTCACAGGCGCTCACTGCTGCACTTGCCAGAATGCCCAGGAGCAGCTCTCCTGCCAGAGCAAGGCTGTACATCTGTGCTGGGGAAGTTTGGTGCCATGAGAGGCCACTGCCTGCGTTGCACCAGCATACCGCATGAACAACCTATAATGCAATCTTTACAAAAGTACATCAAATGCTGTCTTTCACTCATGGAAACCTTTTAGTTTGATTTGGTTTTATAGTACAAACCATGACTGGAGCCCATGTTACTCTTCTGCAGCCCATGCAAAGGGGCGTTTACCAGAAACCCTTAATGACACCTGCGCCTCACAATCACTCACACTTAAAGCAAACAAGGAAAAAAAAAAAAGGAGGAAAGAGAGGGAGGAAGGGGAACGTGGGGTGGGGTGGGGGTTTGCTCCACTCGAACAGCATATGCACAGTGATTGATGAAATGTGATCCTATTCTCAGCAATCACCACAGGCCACTGACACATGGCAGCTGATGGAGGTAAGGTAATTGGCAAAGCCCAGCTTCTGTTACTGGGAGGTAAAATGAGGGTTTCATCACAAACCCTGAATAGTCATGATGAAGAACATACTCATATTCAACATGGAATTACCTGGTGGTAAAAACAGAAGCTGCGTAGCCACCTGGCCCCCATGGCCAAATGAGAGGGAAAAGAGCTGAACCTGTCCAGGTCCCTTCTCCAGGAGGGTGCCCACCCCACTCGCCTGGGCCCTTGTTTTGCCCACCACAGTCTCACTTGTCACCATCCCAATGGGAAGGGAGCAATGGCCCAGGCAGCATCTCCCCTTAGGTGAGCCCCTAGGGAGCGAGGAATGCAGCTTCCATTGCTTTACTGATTATCTCTTTTTACACCTTCCTTAAGACTCAGTTGGTTCCCAGTGGAGGGAACCTATTCACAGAGCAAGAGAAAACAAACAAATAAACAAACAAAACAAAACGCCTCATTGGGGTCCTCAAGAAGTCAAGAACCTCTCAGCCTAAAGGGTGTCCAAGCACTTGCCAAAGTTTTTATTTTTTCACTTTACCTAAATGCTCACAGTGACTTTCCTTCTCTGGTTAAACTGCAGTTCCTTAAAAGCAGTTTATTTGTAATGGAAACGCTGACTCAACCTTCATTCTAATAACCAGGAAAACACAACAGTAAAATGAAACAACAAATCATTGCTCTGACAGTAATGTGGCGCTTGCTTAGGCATTTATCTGTCCTTTTACAGGGCTGTAATTTTATGGTTGAAAAGCCTTGGTTTTAAACTTCACGTCCAGGAAGAAATTGCCAAGCCCTGGCCAAAATTGCCTCCTTTAGCAGATGGTAACATTGTACATAATGCATTCATTTTAATTCTTAAAAACTAGTAAATGCAGCTTGTTTGAATTTCTTCCTGAAAGCTAAATTTATTAGCTACGAAACACAGAGACTGTGCCAACTGTTTCAAGGAGATTGTATCCCGTATTTCCCCCATTTTCTGTTTCCCACCAATATCACCTGGGTGGCTCTTCCACTCTCCACAGGAAACTTCAGAGCGGGTGACAGCTTTCTCCTGTCCCTTTTATTCCCCCATATGTTTTCATGATAAAGGTTTCTTTCCTTCACCTTCATTTAAAAAGCAGAAAGGCTGCCACTTGTTTGCTGAAAATGACTTTAAATTCATCAGCTCACCCAGACCTAATAAAGTGACATGTTTACAATGTTAAAGGAAATCAGGTGTTTTAATGTTAAATGAAAAAAAAACATATTTATGTAGTGTTATAATAATACCATTTGCCTGGCCTTTCTCAGTCTATTCATCACACAGCAATCTCCCCACAAGATGCTGTGGAGACTGCGTGCTGGAATGCCATGCAATAATAAGCCCAAATTCACCATAAATAATGTATCCCAGTGGCCTCCCCCGCTTGCTGCTGGCAGCTGTGGCAGTGGGGCACACGTAGGGAAAGAGTTAGCCCCAGGCACGTGGCAGCATGGAGGGAGCAAAGGAAACCCACTAGCAGCTGGGTACCACTGCTACGAGCCCCTTGTGCTCAGGCAAATCCCATTCCTGATACTGGTCCCACCACAGAAGTGCTGCAGGTCCCTATTGTGCTACTGGTCTCACTGCTGGAAGCAGAAAGCCTGGACTCTTGCTGGGCTCCTGGGTCACCTACGTGAGTTCTCTTCCTTTTGAAGGCCAGTCTCCAGTGCTGCCGCTAGTGCAGGGGCAGTGAGCACCGTCACACTTTTTCCTGGTGTTCAGCTGTGCCATTCCCAGCTCTGTGTGCACTTTGTCCACCTTGTCCACCACACTAAATAGCATTATTGGCCCAAGTGAGAAGTGTCCACACTGCCTGGGAGACTTCCTTTAAAGGACAGGAACTTATCTCATCCTCAGCGGCAATGTAGGTGATGGGAACCTCCAGTTTTATGATGGTTTCTTCTTGAGAAGAAAGGTTTTTAATCTCCTAATCTAGTTTGTAAATTGAATGGCTAGGTGTGCACCTCTCAGTGAAAAATCAAGAAGATTCAGTCACTTTCATTAAAGTGGATAACAGCAGAGTCCCTTTGGCAAGTGACACTTGCCAGGCTATGGTGGCGATGTGGTTTCCCAGGTCAGCTCCTACCTCACTGCAGCTGGGCTGAACACGCTGCACTCAGGATGTTGCTCTGCAACAGAAATACCTTGCTTACCGCTTACAAGTCACTTGTTCCCACACTCTGAAATAACACCATCACCCATCGCCATGTTCACACAGATCTGCTCAGAGGTGTTAATGGCATGGGTGAGTTTAGCCTTCTCCTGACACATGCTGGGTCCAGCATGGTTATTCTCACAATCCTGTAGAAAAGAACAGTCAGAGTGGGCAGGTGGAATCTTAATAGTTGGTATTTAACAACCAGAATTTTTATTTTAATTTCTTTCACTTTGTATTAAATTACCATGAAAAGGAAATCCTCCAGTCTCCCAACAAGATAAAGCCCTTCGTGGGACTCCCCACCAAGAGATGCGGTGCTCTACTACTGAGAAAACCTAGGAAGAGCCTTTCAGGGAGAGAGGCACATCTTGCTTCTTCCCTGCTAAGTGGAAAGGCGCTGTTGTTTTGTTCTAACACATAGTTAACTGAGGCATTGAGTGATTTATGGTGGCACAGCATGGCAGGATATGAACCACACGTCCCAGACTAACCTCATCTCTACGCCCATACCTGTTACTGAATTCAATAACTATTCTTCTCTGGTCAAGGCCCCGTGTGACTTCTTTTACCCTTGTTGAACTTTATTCTACTCAATGTGCAGAGATTGGCATAGGTTTAAAATTAAAACAGGCTGGTTTTTAAGAGGAATTGCTGAAGGAGATACTGAATTTCTGTCTAGTAATTCAAGCATTTTCATAGAGGTAGGTAGAATATATGTGTTTAATTGGTACCCACCTCTTGTCCCCTGTCCTGCTGAACCAGTCTCAGACTCTATGGTTTTATGATAGAAAACATCTGGAGAACATTTGGTCCCTTACTTCCGTCAGCTAAGACTAATTTCAACTTTCCTTGTAACTCCACTGGTAGTCCTGAGTTTAATATCTTTCCTTACACCTGTAGATCTCAGAGCCAGCAGCTCCTGCATTCAAGTACACAAAGCTACAGACACTTGACACTCAAGCTGACTGCTCAGGTTAATAAAATCTTGTCTCTGCTATGAAGACTCTGCAATAGTGATCTCTGCTGTGACACAATAGCGATGATCTCTGTAGTGACACAATAGCAATGATCTCTGTAGTGATACAATAGTAACATGGAACAAAACATCCGGCTACAGAAAGCAGCCACTGAACCTTGTAACAATAGCTCCTTGTAAATGGTTTTAAGAGGATGAGGTATGTAAATAAGTGGATGACATTTTTTCGGCATATTTCTGAATTAAAAGATAGTGAACCTCTTTATCTCTGGTAACAATTGATTTCAATATTGAGAGATATTATAAGAAAAAATTTGTCATGATAAATCATCCCATTATACTCCTAGCTTCATAACTGGAAGTCCTATTTGATGCTAAATTTTCTTTCTTGACTTTCACAGTAGTGAATTCACAATCAGTCTCCATGATGCTTGCTTATGTAGAGAGGCAATGCTTTCAGAGCTTTTATCATTGTGGATTTCAGGATAATGTAGTGAACAGAAGAAGCCAAAACCCTTGTCACACTGTTGGGATTTATTAGAATAATCGGGAACAAAACAAATGTGTTGATATTTGCTAAGTTAAAAACAGCAAACTGAATAACAGAGTATGCAGACCCTGTAATGTGATCCCGCCTGATATGCTTCTTTCCTGTTCTTCCATCTTTGCACTTAATCCAAAGTTCCTTTGTGGTTTTCAGTGTGTAGATTACTTCCCAACGCAAAGCTTTTCTCAAGGTCCGGCTTACCTTTCCATGCCTGATCACATAGCTCCCTTCCCTTTTCACAGCATCTTGCTGCTATGTAACGTTAATGTCTGGTTTGGAAAAGCCACAATCAATCATGTATGTTTGGCTTTTTCAGTGTAGTAAGGCTGACCAAAGAAAAGAACACTGCCCTGTTTTCTACACATGAAGCAGATGCTTGGACCATCACCGGTAGCCTCAAAACTGTAGTTGTGGGAATGGCTGCTCTCCACTTGCTTACTTGCAGTCATTTCTCCAGATAAACTGATATCCTCTGCAAAAGATTCTTTCTGTTATTGCTTTAAAAAACACATAAAACATTACATCAACAGTCCATTGAGAAAACCATCTCTAATGAGGGACAAAGCATAGCAACAGGGCAAAGAAAAGGCCAGTTCAGTAGCTTACAACCCAGGGCCAGCAATACTGTATATAATATACTGAGAATTGCCCTCCCTCACCAGCTTGTTGCAGTCTGCTGTGGCCCAGATGTTCAAAGCTTGTCCCACCTTGGGGGTTTTCCTGTTTTGAGGCTCTCTGGATGCTTTCACAAGTGGAAGTCATTTCAGTCTTTCTACCAAAGTTATTCAGAAGAACTTAGGTAGGCACCGTGTGTTTTATGAAAAGTCATATCAGATCTGATTAGACCGACTGTCCGTCAGGTCTAGCCTGTCTCTGGCAGGCACCAGCACTGGGTATTTCAAGGAAAAAGGAAAACTTTTCAGGAAAGGTGAAAATGCTTTGCCTCATCTTGAACAGGCTTCTTCTGGTAGCTACTGGTTTAAGAAAGCAGATTGGCAACTTGTATAACTAACTACCTGCACTGATGGAATTGATGGTATTACTATTCATCATCTAAAAACCCAGACTTTTCTGAAACTTGTAATGCTCTTTCCTTTAAAACTTTACTTGGCAGTCAAAATTACAAGTCAACTATAACCATTTTGAAAATCTATCTCTTTCTGTTATGAATTTGTTTTCTCAATTTCATTAGGTATTACCTTCACAATAATACAGGGAAGGAAGAATTGTGCAATATAGGGCAAGTAAAATAACAAAAATTACTGTCTACTTCTATCAAGTGGGCAAGGCACATCAGAAAAGGGTAGTAGTACTCGGCAATGACACACTGTTTGTTCTGACCCCTTCTTTCTACTCCTACCTTTTATGAGATTAATTATGAGATGCCTGGGATAGCTGAAACAACAGTTAGATACTTCACTCACTCCCCTTGCTGATGGAGTATTTCTGTTCACACGCTATTTTTATAATTAATTTTGTTGCTAATTCCTAACACACTTCCTAGTCCATTTTGTAACTATAAGGCATTAAATATTATCTTTCTCCTACTTAATTCTAATCAAGCACTTGTGTTATTTCAGGATTATTTTCCTTTTAAAAACAATGCTAACCATTTCTTTCTATTGATGTGTGCGCTAGCTGCTTCCAGTCAATAGAGTACATTAGATCCAGGGATTTAAACAGAATTCCAGCTGCATGATGATGGCCCTTGCAGCCTAAGTTTGAGGGACACCAAGGGATAAACTTTTCATAATGGTTGAGCAAGTTTTGGGGTTGAGATATTAAAAATAGATTTTGCCCTGGAATTAGTCTGCCTTTGGGACTAGCTGGACATCTCCCTAGGATGTGGCAATAATATTTCAGGGACCGTTTAAAGGGAAGATTACACCGCATTGCCCATTTACTGAGAGGCAGTGAGTGTCTGAGGGAGTTTCTTGAGAAAACCTCCTGGAATTGCTATCTCTAAAGCTGACAGTCATCCAATAAACTGAGATCACACATGTGTAGCATTACAGCAGTGTCAGCTCCATAGCATGCTATCTGCTGTTAAGTTTTCTCAGAATTGTGTAAGCAGTCTTGTGATTTGCTTGAGAGATGAGAGGAGACGTGCACAGTAACATTTGGCCTTGGCCGGAAGAAATTACTTCAGTGATGGTAGACAATCCAATAAGCACATTTGTTGTTACACTATGCCTCTCAGCCAGGCAAACACTTCTGCTGTAAGCCAAATTCATTTCTCAAATGAATCGCGTAATTTATCAGCAGAACAGAACAGACCTATTGTTGCCTATACAAATAACTGAAAGAGCCTTCAGAGATGACAGGAGTGTGGTCCAAAGACTTTGCACTTCGATGTGTGGGGCTTTTCTAGCTCTCAACATGTTAAAACAGGCAGAGATAAACTGGTAGATTGGGATCTCTCTAACTTTATCACCCTATGCTTAACAAGGCAAAGAGTTGGCCACAGAGACACTCCCAGGAGTCATTCCATAAGATCTCTGGAGCCAGGACTGAATTTTTCAAAGAAGCCAAGAGAAAAATGCCGTATTTTCACTGAATGAGTTTCCTTTCTTCTAAGGTCATAGCATATTGAGAGTGGGTAATTCAGCTCTCTGCAAAATGTTCCTGCACTCTCCCTGGCTTAAAGAATGAACGAGCATTCCCATGTCCTTCCTCACAGAAAGGCTTTGTAGCAAACAAGTTGCCAGCAACCTTAAGCAAGCTCTGGCCCTGTCTTCTTTTAGATGCCTATTTGAGGTCACAAATTTTCGCTGTATTGATTCATTCTAGGAGAAGCAATTGAAATGGAGCTGGTAGGCCAATCTCATAGGCATATGATACCCTCAAATTCCTTGGACCTCAGCCATTTAAATAGTAGGCTTAGTCATAGCATTATTCACAGTAGTTGATGGTCTCCAAAAGGCTTTGCCAGTGCTATTAGATCTTTCAGCACACTCCTGTTCAATTGATTGAGAGCATCTGTTGGGCTGAGGAGAGATGTGGGGCTAGATATATTCATTTCCTAAAAGATAGGTTACTGCTGAATGCCTCTCTTCTCCAAAGGTTTCTAGCTATAATGACTCTTGAAGTCTTTTCTTACTTTTTCTTACTCGGCATTTTGGTAAATCTGGTCGAAAGAACAGCAAACCAATGTGAGCTGAGGTGTTACAATGATAATACTTCCAAGGTTCCTTTAAAAAATTCATAGTCGTCACCAAGTTTTTCCATTGCCCACTTTATTCTAGGAGCTGGCTGAAACTTTCTGGTACTAGCAGAAATCTAAATGTTCTGAAACATAGGACAGAATTTGTATTTGTAGGATATAACAAACTTTTCAACAACTGCCTCAATGGAAGACATCCACACAAGTTTGGGAAGGCATCCATACAAGTTTGGGATGAAAGTTTTACCGGTCCATGAATCCTTTGGCCTCACCACTGTTCAGCCCTTGACATAAAACAGGTTGACACAAATGGCAAGCAAATCACAACTTTTCATTTTTGAAGTAGAACTGATCTTAATAATGTAATGCTCTGGCACCGGATTTTGTGAAATGCTTCACTCAGACACCAAAAAAGCATTAATGGAAGCACTGACTAAGGCACCCATTCACTTTCTGGGCAGACTAGTAGCCTCAGACACATGTTACTAATTTTGGTCAGAAACGTTGGTTTCAAAGACGAGTTGGACTATCTGTAGGAGAGTGCTGAAAAGTCTGGGGAGAGAATAGGGACTGATAAAAAAAGACAAATGTAGAGATAAATTTCCATCTTTTGAAAAATAATTTCAGGAAGGAAGGAAAGACCTTTGTAGAAACCTTTTTTTTGTGTGTGTTGTTAAAGAAAAGAGAAACTAAGGGGTCCTAGGGACCCTCCTGCCTTCACTCCGGGAGTCTCTGGAACCTGGGGGAGAGGATGTGACATGAGACTGGAGAGACTCTAAGGGAGAAGAGGTTGGGAGGTGGCCCTTCCTCACTGCTGAATTGAACCAGGTGCACAAAGAGCTCTGAGGATGAAACTGGGATGGGAGAAGCACAAAGCAGAGCTGGGACAGGTCTGGGGTCCTGTGCAGGTCAGGGTGTGAGATCCATATAGTTACATTGTTGTAACATACATACAGTTATTGCAGCAGTGCTCGAGGTATGAGCTGTTCCTGAGCTGCTGTGCTGCTGGAAAGCAGTTGTCTTCTCCAGCCATGGGCTTGTGCTGAGATGGAGAACATCAGCCTCCCTCTCTGCCTCACATTGAAGCCCCCAGAAAAACATCAGTTATTTCTCCTGTTACTCAGCCCCTGATAAACCATTACAGGTGACAGATGAACAGGTATGCATTGTTCTTGTCTGTAATAGTGAAGCCCATGAATATTGACAGTACAATATTTGTCCATATTTTCCCTTTTTTCATATAGGCTGATCCCAAGCAGATATCACTGGGATTGCTGAAACTGTGGTTCTCAATACCTGAACTATGGGGAGGTTTGTGTGGGAATGTGAAACTTCTGCTGCTCAAGTGTCTACCTGGTTGTATGTAGTATTTATAACCAGTTTTACCTTGCCCGCTGCAACAGACAGAAGTTAATGCTTGTGTGCCACTTGCCTTGCACCAGCTTCTCATTTCTCTGTGCCCTGTGCAGCAGTAATTGCTGCCTTCTCCTCACCAGCAGAAGGGAATTCCTAAAGCTCTCTACATTGGTCGGAAGAGATACTGGTCTCTTCAGGGAGACTGGTGTCACCGGTTCAGAAGGAGCCATTTCAGCCTGTTTTGGGGCCTGTGTAGCTCCTGACCCAGCTGGCTAATGAGCATAAGGAGTAGGCAGCTGAAGATCCCTGTGCTCCAGCAGCCAGACCTTGTCCCCATCCCATGGGCAGTGGCAGCAGGGTGGGCAGGTGTCCTGAAGGCTGGAGAATATGGAGCGATGCCCAATTGTATGTCAAAGCTCAGACTGGTCACTCCAGCACAGTGAGTGCCACAGGCTGGTCCTGCTGCTGTTTTACAGCCTCTAGCCACCAGGTTTCTCTTCCAGTGCCAGCTTGTCAAGCATGGGAGGACAAAAATGCAGCTGAGTGTATTTCAGAGGAGAACAAGACAAATGTTCTCTGTGACTGTGGTTTGTGCTGCCAAAACCATGTTTGCATCAGCGGGGAGACACTGCCATCTCCTGACATCAGGCCCAGGTGGATGGAGCTCTCTGCACCCGTATCTCCTGGGGAAGCTGCAGGGAGTTAATGGGCCTGGGGCCCCAAGGCTGGTTCACTCATTTTGGTTGCAGGGGGGTTTTGGAGACCTGGCCGATGCAGCCTAGCAGCAGGTGGGAGGTCACGCTCTGGGCAGCTAAGACAGTCACAGGTTGATGTACAGTTAGCACAGTGCGCCAGAGGCGATACAGGGAGATAAGCCCAAATGCAGCAGGGAGCTTGGGAGGCACGCAAAAGGGCTTGTAGCTGAAAACTGAGCAAGCTATCACAGGCACTACCAGGCACCACCGTAAAGAACAGGGTAGACAGGAATCAGTAAATTGCCTGTGTCTTCCTGCCTGCACCCTCTAACCACTCACCTAGATATCTTTCCTGATGGAGACATTTAAAGGAGGCAATAGCATCATTTGCTCCTTTAAAACAACTCTAATATCTGATGGAAACTTGCAGAAATTCATGCAGCTTCACGTTTAACTGCTAAAAATGGCGTTCCCCATCAAACAAACCAAAGTTTGTAAATCATCCCACTTTTTTGGAAGTGAATTTGGGAGACAAAGTTGCGAAAACCGGTTCTTGTAAACCTCTGTGCCTGCCGCTACTCCAGCACCCCGCACCGTGTGTGGGAGGCTGGGGAAGTGCAGCCTGGTGCGGAGCTAACGGCCAGTAATTCCCAGCCAAAGCACCAGGGGTCATTCCACTCTTTATCTCCACTTTAAGCCCAAATTCTCAGCACAGCAGCACTAGCAACGCCTCTCCCCTTCTCCTCTCCCTTCCGACTGCCTACGATAAACCTGAACTGCAAATAAGGTTGTGTTTAGACAGGGAAGTGGTGGGAATTTTGTGTGAGTGAAGACAGGAGGATCTGTCCCGGTGGAAAGGCTTTTGAGTGGTTTACAATATTTGCCTGTAATTGTACACATTCCTTGAACAAATCACGTCCACTCATTTATTATCCACGCTAAACAATGCAGTAGGTCTAATACACAGGTGTGTCACTCACCCTGCTTCAGGCTAGAGACATCTGCAATGGAATGTAATTTTTCCACCCAGAGATTAGTTATGTTAATGTAACGTCAAAGGTGACTGGTTTGGGGAGATGGGGAGATGGGGAGAGAATATGGGAGGAAAAAATAAGCTGAACAAAATGTCCACACAAACTTGGAATAAAATTACCAAGAACAGGTGTTTGCTTTCTCCCCTGACACATACAAAATAGTGATTGATTTTTGGGTTTAATAATAATTCTCATTTAAAATTTAAGTAATTCTCTAGCTGGTGATGGTTTGATCTAGGCATGGAAATCAATGGGAACTTTCCCTGGGGTTCAGATCATGCCACATGTGTTAGCCGGATTTATTTGTCATAGGAGTAGTCATAAGGAATAGATTGTTTGAGGCTAGAATACTGAGGGCTTTGCTTCTGGTTAAAGCAGGTTACATATCTAATAAATGTGCACCTCCTGTCAACTACCATGAGTGTTCTCCATGTTAAATGCAAGGTGTTTGAGGCCCTGAATCCCATCCCAGGAAAGGAGGTGCAAGTTTAGGGGAAAGTAAAAGGTGCACACACACACACAAACACAGACATGTTGTGTGCCACTTTTCTTTGGCTGCAGATTTCATCTCAAGCATGACCAATGCAGTCCACAGGACTGATGTGCTTGCAAAGAACTGAGCCCTAAAGCCCAACCAAACACACCAGAATGTTAATCTCTTCCTTTTTGACCTTGTTCTGTACTTCAGCAGGAATTATTAGGTCACTTTTCTCATGCATTTTTTTTTTTTTTTTCATGGACAATGGCTAGAAAGAGAGAGATCTGCAGTTCTCAATGTATACCAACACATGAGTTTTGCTGTTCTCACAGCCTTAACATTTATTTGCTCTAACAGTCTCTGGTGCCTCAGTCCATGTCTGTCCAGCACTTACAGAGATAATGTAGCTTGAAACCTTTAATGGATGCCTAAGATTACACCATGTCGACACTCACTCTCTGGCTTGTCTGAAAGTTTTTCAGCATCTTGGCCAAGAGTTTCCATTCTCTTTAGCCCCCAGAAACATCAGGCAACCCCTGTGCAATTTATTGCAGTTTATAGTTTCTCCACATGGATGTCACTTCCAAAATATTCATTAGAAAAATTAGTCATTTACAATAAATGTTACAATTTTACAAGAAACACAGTGATTACTTATTAAGCATCTGGATTTTTTCAGCACCACTTCATAATGGGGATGAGCCTGAACTGGAACACCTGATCTAAACCCTTTTCTGACCTTTGGAGAATTTCCGATCCAAGTTCTTGAGGGCTGGGATTGTCTTCATTTTGAGTCTTCTACAGTTCTGAGCACATTGTTGGCACTTAACAAATAAACAATAGTCATCCCAATCTGGATCAGGAATTAATGGCTAGAATGTATCTGTACATTACAGAAAATGTATACATCAAATGCAATGCTGCCTTTCTTTGTGACCATAAATCATGGCAATTAGAAAATACAGCCCCCAGCCCACAGCTCATGGGTTTGCCAGGAAAAAGCACAGTCCTTCATGGTAGCTCCAGCCATAATCCAGAGGTGTGAATTAGGGTGATGAAATGGCTTTTAGACAAATGCCACAGGGCAACGACAATTTGAACTCTGACAGCATCTGCTGCAAAGCCCACCCAGTCTGGGGACCATCTGCTGGCCAGCAGACACATCTAGCAGGGAAGGATCAAGCTGCACATGATGGCACGAGGGAAACATGAACTAGTGGCTGTGTCTCATCACAGAAACTGAACCAATTTTCTCATGCATTCCCAGCTCTCAGAGAGAACGTCAGCTGAAATGTTCAGATTTATAAACTGAAAAAAGAATGACTGAAAAGCATCTCACATTATTCTCCCTTGTGAAAGAGAAGTGCCTATATTTAACAGAGACAGGCCCAAATGCAGTACTACAGTAGCATTAATTGTAATCTGCATTGCTTTTGTCCAAAAGCTATAGTATATTCTACTTCGCATCTGCTTTTGGACTTTTTGCCTTCTATGAGTTTCACAGTGGAAATGAAGAAATGATGAAAACTTCTGGAAGTTTGTAGAGAACAGAAGGAGAGAACATAGATGGAAAAGCAGTCCAGCAGAGATGGAGTAATGGCAACTGATATGTGAGGGGAAGTCATAAGAAACAATGCAATCTAACTTGTTCCAGCTGCCTGAGCAATCGCAGGGACAGTGCCAGATGTAATATAGCTCTGGTTAGCATGAGCTGAAATGCAGGATAGCCTCCAAAAACAAGGACAGACAGAAGAGAAGCAGCAGCTTGTTTGTGAACGAAAGACTAAACTATTCAGTTGCTAAAATACACACAAAGGAGGTATCCCCTCCCTTTGCCCCATGTGCGAATTGCATCTAATCTGGGGAAAAGACAAAGGAAAAAAGATAATCCAGTAGGTGGTTGTGCTGAAATCTTATGATAAACACTGGAGGCCATGCTAAATGGGGAGGAGAGCTTGGGGAGTGTTATTTTGGTTGTGCAGCAATTGAGTCCAGTGTTTTAAAAAACTACTGCTGCTCTGCTAGAGAAGTTGCATTTTTAAAACATGAATCAACCAGGATGATTCACAACAAGAGAGCAGCTCCGAGAGCCCCTCCATTAGGTGTAGGGAATGTTGACAGCCAGTTCGTCCCATTATTACCTTGTAGGATGGAGGGCCTGACTTACTTTGGGACTAGTTACCTAAGGTACAAATGGCCAAGGGCTACTTTAACTGAGTCCAGCCTACGTGGCTGAGAAACAGAACAAACATGCTTATTCTGAATTCTCTTCTACTGTTATTTAATCTAAATCTATCTCAAATCACTTTATACTATGTTCAGCCGTGCCTATGCCTGTTGAGGTTACCTTTCCCCCAGGCATTTAGACAATGAAGGAAATCAAGAAGGACCACGTAGACCAGATTGCCTCCTCCATCCCATTACCTGCTGGCAACTGTCTCCCCAACCTGTGAGAGCATGGGCAGAGCATGAAGTGGGCAGGATAGGCTTTTGAACGCTTCCCCAGAAGTGTTTCGCAAAAGAGCCCGGCTGTAAGGAAGAATCATTCTGCCTCAGTTTTCAGAGCACATTAAGAAATACCTTCCAGACATCTTTCCATTTTTAACTTGCTTGTGTTGCTCCCATGAGGGGAAGATCCAGCTGTCCAATGTGCTCAAAGTAGCAAACCAATCTGTATAATGGGGTTTGAAGGAAAGGATGCTGGTTTGGTTCCACTAAATTTCAAACTGACTTGGCAATGATTGCTATTATTAGTTTGTCTTAAAATGGCAAAGTAGCGGGAGATGGGAAGTATTATTATCCCTGTTTTATAGAAAGAAAAGAAGACATGGGGAACTCAGACTATTTACTTACTTGAGGGTCTTGGTCTGAGCTCTTCTTTGTCTGACACAGAAGTCACAGCTCTGAGGAGGGTGGCAGGTGCTGCACTAGCATGGGCCTGCCATTCATCACCATTCTCAGCTAGGAATACAGGGCAGGACCACACCATTCAGCTTTGCAAGATGGTAAAAAAGCCCTGAAAAGCGGAGCTAATCCTTCAATGTAACGGCAGAATGGGCTTCAACAGCAAAAATCTCTACTGTTCACAGCTTTTGAGCACTGCTGTGGTTGTCCTTCCTGCAAATATGATCAATTATCATATACTTGTTAACATTTATAGATGTTGCCACATAATGTAGATATGGCTGTTCCTCCCCCCACAGCCACAGTCTATTTGAGGGATAAAAGCTGTTGCTTTCTTACAATCAAAATGCCATCAGTCTTACAAGTATCAGATCTGCGTTGAGTTCTTGTCACAGAAACGCTTTACATTTATCACCTGGCATGTGCCACCTTTGTGCCCTTTTTCCCAGGGACACCACTTCTGTGGAAATATTAATAAATGACAAATTGCATTTGTGTAATCTTGTGAAATGTTTTGACTACTAAAGTTGTTCCATAGCAGCTCATTAAAGGACACATAAAGTATTTAAGTTTACATTTTATAAAAAGATCAGGAATGCTCTGGCTGATAGCTTTCTTTCTATTGAGCATCTGTTTCCTATTTTTTTAACGGCTTACAGCAGTGGTTGGCCAGTTCTGTACTAATAGTTGATCTTAACAGGATCAAAACATTGTAATTTCTTAACAAAGGTTAGAGAGTGTCCTTCTAACACAGCTTCCTATGGCTGCAACCAGTGATGTCCATGCATCAACATCTGGTTTCAAAATATTAAAAATGATAAACACTTCCAGATACAATCCATCTGGCCTCACAAAATTCTACATCTGCATAATTTTGCTTTCCTTTTAAAAACCAAACACAGATTTAGCTTGGCCCTGCTACATTACTGAAGAATTCTCCTTCTAAGTGCGGAGCAAAGCCCATAGTCAAATTTTGTTGGAAGCAGCCATCTGTATCTGGCCGACTGTTGTGTCTAATATTGGCTGTATTAGTAAGTGGTAAGCGGAAATTCTTTGCTTGGTTAGCATATGGTATCTGATTGAATCACAAGGGATACTGCAATGAAGAAATCATGGTGAACTGAAGGAACAGTGAGGTTTGCAGTGCTGGCTGCCATTGGGGTTTTGAAAGCTGTTTACTTGCTTGCTGCCCATCTGCATCGTGTCAGTCCCCTCAAAGACAGCATCAGGCCTGGAGGACTGCTGCCTGGTGCAAATGCAATCACGATTTGTGACTCACTGCTTCGATCCAATGTCTCAGGCTTTCTTCAGCAGCATATTCCTTGGCTTTAACACCCTGCAGACAGGTCTGCAAAACTGCAAGGGTCAGAGCAGTGGAAAGGGGACCACCCCTCTCCCTTTTGGCCAGAAATGTTTCCTGTGGGATGGCTGCTGCCGCTGTGACTAAACAACACCGAACTACTTCCTCTGGCCTCTCTCCCCTTCCTTTTCATTTTCCATGCCAATTCAAGGAGCTCTGTACTTTTGAGTCCCTGATTGCTTTACCCAGATGGAAAGATGATTTGTATTTCATATGCACAGGGAAATAACAAGTCATTCTTACGCAGATAACTGTCCACAGAGTATGAAATGTCATTGGTTTCGTTAGCTTTTAATTAATGATGCTACTTAGTTTTCAACATCATGTATATAAAGGAATGGTGAAATTAATAATAACGTGAAAATTAACAGAGGTGTGGGAGCTAAGTATTCCAAGTTCAGATAAAGTCAGAAGTTCATCTTATCTTTTTTGTGTCCCTCAATGGTCTAACTTGCAATGAAACAGTATTTTTCCCTGAGCTTTTCAAAAACTGAACAGGTTCCAATAAGCTCTGAAGGCAGGACACTGAACAGGCCTTCCACCCCAGCTGGAGTGCTCCAGCTTAAAGCAGAAGAGGTAATCAAGATGGGACTTAACACTCCTTTCACTCTTCCAATATTTTACTGGCTCTAATGAGAGCATCTTTGTGTTAAAATCGGGAACAGACAACATCTTTCAAACCAGGAGAATATTCCAGAGAAGTCACTGCAAGGATCCATACTATAAGTTCATAGATACTTGGCAGCCTATGGTCTGTTGCACAATACCCCAACCAAAAATATGCCAAGGATCATGGCCATACCCCGGATGGAACGGTTGATAATGGCAGCCATAAAAATTTGAACCACACACATAACAAAACCAATTACGGATATTCTTTGTGGAAAAAAATCCAGTCAGCCCAGGCAGTCTAAATGTTTAATTCCATTGTCATGCTCATTAGTTGCATATACTTCTCATTTCAGTTTTAGACCAACTTTCCTACAGAAAGTGGAGACAGCAAACACCATCCTAACACCGTACATAATCTCTCACAACCGATGTGGCTCCTGCTGATGTTTCCTGTAGTGACAGTGGCTTGCTAGGTGCTGAGGAACAAAAGCACAATCAGGCCATACAGTAAGCTGGGTAAAACAAAGGTCTATGGCTTCCCTAGTTATATATGCTGCTGTTGTTGTCTCTTAAATGAAGTGTATCTATAAGTATGTGCCAAGTGTATCAACCAAAAGATGCCCTTAAAGGTTTGGGAATGGCAAATCAATGAGAAAACCCCATAACAAACCACCAGAAGTTAGTGTAAAACAACCTCCTGCTCACCTGTAGCTGCCACTAGAAACCCAAAGTGGAGAAGGCAACTCTTTCCTTTCCTGAATGGCATCTGACGAAGCTCATTTTTTTACTGTTCACAGTTAGAGCTTTCTTCCCTTCATCTGAGAGATGTGATCATTTATTCTTCATAATAATTATTTTATTTTCAATCTAAGCAGTCAAAATAGGGTTTGCTTATCAGTGAAAGAACTCAGGAAAATGGAGGTGTTGTCTTGCGTTTCTAAATGAC
This sequence comes from Columba livia, assembly GCF_036013475.1. NCBI lineage: Eukaryota > Metazoa > Chordata > Aves > Columbiformes > Columbidae > Columba > Columba livia. Next base: position 59,331,701 of record NC_088604.1, read on the forward strand.
CCTAAACTGTCAAAGTCACAAGAGACAACCATCCCACCACTGTTCCCGTGCCACACTGGAGTTTAAGTAATTTGATCATTTGATAACCAAATAATTTGATAATTTGATAACCATATATTATTCTTAGGGTGGCAAGTAACATCATCATATGCATCATCTCTGGTTTTCACCTCCTACAATGAACATGTTTTTAAAGTTGTTAGCCTTCAAAGTCTTTCCTTCTTATCCTCTTCTTCTTTACTCTTATCTCCTCCAAGTTGTTTCACCTTCCCATTTCTCAAAAAGAGCATTTTCCTCCATTGCAAACCCAGTAATTTTACTGTGACAAGGGCAAGTGGCCAGACAAAGGTAGTCATGACCCTTTTGTTTCCCATCACCAGCTGAGGGAAAAAAGTTCTGAAGATGTCTGGATTAAATTATTTAAAATAGTCTGTAATGGAAATTGGAACAAAATATGATTTCTGGGGTTTTTGAGGGGAGGAGGGAGTGGATACCCAGTATACCCTTAAGTTGTGACTGCTGCTTCTGCCACCTGCTATCCTGCCTCATTCCCACTGCTCAGAGGTGCACAGGGCTCCAGTCTCTCTGGTTTGGCTGGGCAGCCATTTGCCATTTCAATGGAATGGGAATTTCTTTTCCTAAGGAAAACTCCTGTGGATATGACAGGCTAGCGAGAAGTGTGATGGCTGTTGTCAGCCATGTCAGAGAGGGATGCTTAGAGTCCCTAAAATGGAGATAGTGAGGGCTGAATCTGGGCATGAGGCTGCAAGATGAGTTAGGGTGCAGGATTCAGAAGAAATCAGGATTTTAAGCAGTTATTTCATTATTTCTGTAAGACCGCAGAACTTGTCTTCCCAGGTGGAAAACAAAGGTATCACCCTGTGATTCCTGAGAAACAATATTGCAGTGGTGAAGCAGTTCTTACCCTTACTTTAGGACAGTCACTTATCAGAAAGAAAAGATTTGGAGAAGGCATTTTGGGAATCTTAATACTTCTCTGTGTTTTAAAAGACAGGTAAAATTATTAAAAATAAAATAAATAGAAGATGAAATTGAATAATGTAGCCTTACCCTTAAAGTCTGCCTCACAGATACCTTTATCTATTTGGCATGACTTCAGCAAAACATGACTGACCTGCATAGAGGCACATGCCCTGTGTTGAGACAGAGGGAGTACTGCCTGGAGCTACAGACTTACTACCAATTATTTTCTTGTGTAGACACTTAGATAAAACTGAATTAATTTGAGACTAAGCCTGGCCAACTTTATGGTCATGATTTTTTCTGCTGAATAAATTTGCTACAATACATCTTCACTGAGAAAAGGATGTAAAGGCAATATTAGATGTTTTATTTTAAATCAGAGAATAATCAAGTACACCGCATATTTGGTTGTGTCAGCCTTGGAAACAGGAGTCTGGGAGTTTTTCAATGAAATCAAGACAGCGAAACTTTGGCATGATCTCTGTAAAAAAAAATGTTATCAACATAGCTTAAATATTTCAAAGCTCTATATGAGGCATAAATAATTGCATAATTAAATGTTGCAAACAGGCCAAAAACATAAAATTACCTCAGCAAATAATTTGGTTTTCTTAGGCAGCTCACAAGAAGGAAAAGAACCAAATCGAATGCTTTGGTGTTACTTATTCTCCAGCTTTTAAAAAGGATTTTCCATCTATTAAACCGAAATAGTTGGGTCAGAATCTTATTTTGCTTCTGTTAAGAATGATAGCAACAGCATGATTTCCGTAGTGAGGAAGCAAATCTATTTTGCTAGAGCAATGCTGTAAGAACTTATCCATGCTCTCTGACATGTAGATAACATTAGCCTTTACTTTTCCTATCTTATAGCATTGTTTTAGCATTAACTTCCTATTGCTTTGGAAGGTTTCTTGGTCTGACCTCAAGATCCCTGAAGAGTGATGCCATAAAATAATTTCAAATAAGGCTGCCTGAAAATAAGAGAAAGCAATAAGAAAATCATACTGACTTCAAATTCATCCACTCAAGTGTCTATGTTACTGCAAATCAATTTTCAATTGTGTAAAAGCATTTAAAAGATAACTACATTTCCTATTGTAATTTCCACAGTCTGCTTTCATGCACACCTTAGTCAATAACTAATGCCTGGGAGGCAGAATAATATTCATATCTGTAAGAAAAATATATCCAAGCTGTAACTCAGAGGAACAGATTATCTATGCAAATATATAATCCACTTGCTGGGAGACTTTATGGATGCTCATGGGTATGAACATGCAAACCAATATTAAGAAGTAAAGACCTTGGTTGTTCAGTGATGCACTTAATTAAGCTCTTCAGTTCCCATTTAGCAACAGATTTCTGTCCATTCCATTTGCATTACACTTTCCTTCAATTGTACAAGTGCAGTCTTATAATAAAGGAATGTATTTCCTCCTCTGGGTAAATATGTAATCTCTTAGGGATCATTTACACTTGAAAATTAGCTTGGCACAAATCCAGGTGGGAAGCTAAACACAGTAACTATTTCTATGTAATTCCACCTGTATATATTGTTACTGCACATTAAAATTGTTTGCTCATGAGATTATTCAGGAATGCTGATCCAGAATTGCTGCTCTGGAAAAACTGCTTAGGTGCGATACCACATTTGGAAAAGTCTCTCTGGTTTATATTCAAGTCATGTAAACCAGAAGAGGAGCCAAGACAGACAGAAGATATTGTGATGCTCACATTGGCTAGGCTGACAAAAAATCATTAACAGAGATACCCAATGCGCAGCCCGGCCTTGATGTTTTAATTTCAAAGGATTACACTCATCTTTTACAGATTTACTGCAGCAAGCATGTACCAGTGATAAGATCAGAACTATGATTCCTTGAAACCAGCTCTGCCCTTGCCTACTTGCATGTTACCTCTCCTCAGGATAGTTAGCAGAGTCAGATGAGAAGGTAAAATGCTTGTACCTCACACACAGAAATGATACTGACTACTACCTTAAAGTAATCGAAGGCTGCAATTTAATTTCACATTTAGACACATTTGCTAAGAGAGGTGAGGAGGGAATCCCCTTGCAACCCTCCACTGGTCCCAGTTGCCTGTCATCTTGTCCAGAGGGAGGTCTTCCTTCCCCCAAAACACTGGAGACTGATCATGTCTGAGGACAGGACAGCTGAAGTAGATCAGCTCTCTGTGGTGTGAAAAGGGTTACTGAGATTTCATTTTGATGAATCTTGGTCATGTGTTTGTGGCCAAGCCCTGGACCAGATGAATTAATAATCCCTTCTGGCCTTAACCACCAGGAAACTGCACAGCTCCCAAAATTCTTCTTTCTTATAGGGATCCCAGAGGATGGTGTGTTGCACAGTGTCTTCTTTATCTTGTAGCCGTTCTGAAATGCTAACACTGATTTTGGGCCTGTCCTGGTTACTGCATTCTCTGCAGACATCTAGCTAACTACTGAGAAGTCCTGCAGAGTTGCAGGACTGTGAGAACTGTGGAGAAACAAGCAATGAATTGAACTTATTACAAGACCATAATATACCCTTCTTCTGCTCATTTCAGGCAGGAAGAGTAACAGGAACATTTGTGTTTCCTTGCCTAAAGACAAAACCTCTTTGTAAAAACATAAAATCTGGAAACAAGCTCACTTTGTGAGGTCTTAAAATACTGGCTACAAATCAGACACAGGAAAGGTATTGGTGAAGGCCATGTCACACACAAAGAAGATCGCAGTGATATTCAGCTTTGGAACCTTCCTCGGGCTGTTGAAACAAATCAAGCTTCATTTAGTCAAAATATCTTCACAACTAGACATATTTCTGCTTTGTTATTGTATCTTAAATGTAAGCATCAACATAAAAGGGCATTGATTACTAAATGAAGCTGTACATTCGCTTTTTGTACAAAAAAGACAATTTTCCTAAGGCCCATCCCAACCACATCACTCAACAACACCCTTTAAAAACAGTGTATCCTCATAAAAATAAAGAAGTGTCTAATAATATTGATATGGTCACTCTTGCTTAAGATGCTTCTCACCCCTGCGAAGTACAAAGCCATAGACTTCTAAAATGAAGAGTTGTACAATAAATTGACCTTGACCTCTAAAGGTCAAATTCATCATTAACTCAGCTTCTTCAGAGAACATGCTCACAATGGTCATTGTTTTTCTTGCTGAGTGCTTGCCTAGACTGAGACTGTGGCAACTCTTTAAATCTCAGTGAGGTGACTCTAGGATTATCACAGAGGCAAATATATGCCTGAAATGTCATCTTTACTCTCCATTAAGAAAGAGTTAAACAAAATGTTTGAATGGAAAGTTTAATAACAAAAGACATTTATGATGTTTACTTAAATTTTCTGGACCATTAAGTCTAAATGACATGAGTTATTGGATGCTATATCTGGCCAAAAAATCTTTTTGACCAGTCTAGGTTTTACTACATGCTGAGCTGCCAGCATCCCTATTGGAAAAAAAATAATAAAAGAAAAAATCTGTGGTTAAATCCTAGTTTTCTCAGTGAAATCTGGATTCAGAATAGCCATTCATGCCAGAAAGTACCTTTTGAAGTTTACATTAACATGAATATTTATTTATTTTCCCTCTGTAACAATGACAGTGGTTGAGATAAACTGTTTAATTCTAAATAGAAAACACATCTGCTGTTTCTGCATTGTTTGTGGTTGCTGGAGGGGTGACAATTTAAACCAAGTAGCACACATGACATTTTAAGTGAGATGTTGTATGAGGATTTGCAGCTGCTGCACTTTCCTATTTTCCTCTCGCCTGACAACACTGCTCCATTGCAGGGCCTGTAAACCTTTCCATCCCCAACACGGCTCTCAAAGGGAAAGTTTATACATATCCTTACATATGTGCATGCATGCATACATGCATGCATATGATATTTTTGACAGGCTCCTTTTTATTTCTTTTGAGCCGAAGAGCATTTTCTATGCTAACCAAGATCTCAGTGGCCAGCATAGCAACCTGAAGCTGAGTTGTGACCCACTGGCATTGGACATCATGGCCCACTTGGGGATCCAGCATGTTTGAGGTACCCCTGGGCTGTGATTCGTTTGGTGCTGGAAAGCTGCGAGGCCTGCCCTGAGCTGGCCGCATTCTCTCCAGCAACATCCCAGTTACCTCAAGGCTGCCGGACAGTGTTAAATAAACAGAAAGTGCTGTGGGGTTGGACTGAGCAAGGTACTAGGAGGTTAGAAAGTCTGGCCCAGCTCCAGCCTGGGAAGCTGTGAGAATGGATGCAAACACTACTCTGGCTCCCCGTTAGCATCCCTTCCTGCCCACGGAGGCTTTAACACAGGGCATTATCTGTCACCCATCTCAGGCAAACCCTGACTGAGAAATGTAAGCCCTGTTCTCAAAGGTGGGCATCTGAGTGTCATCCTGCAGTGCCGACACCTAAACTAGGGTTAAATTATCTTCTTTCGGATCCCTATAGTGGTTTAGCTGCAAAGACACACTGCTCCATTCAGGTTAATTGACTTGGGTCTAAATAAATGGGGATTACATTTCTAAATAATTTTGATAGTTTGGAAATTTTGCCTGCTTACTAGGCTGAGACAGTGAAACCCCCTGTTTCCATTGCTCCCATGCTTCTACACTGCCTTAAGGTACATAAAACCATGGGGTTTGACAGTGCAGCAGTGCAATCCACTAACCACAAAAACTGTGTGGGTTGATATTTGACTCCTGTAGTATGGCTGGAGGGACTAAAAAGCTCCTGAGCAGTGTGAAAAGCTTGGGTGAGCATCTGAAGGAGGGCTAGGGCCCATAAGCTCTCAGCACGCAGTCTCCCCTGCATTTCTGCTGATCTTTGCTCTTCAGTTCAAAGAAGGGTGACAGTATTTGATTTTTTCATATCTTGCTAGAGAGGAGGCTTCTTTTTTCCCTTCTTGAAAAAGTGCAAAGGGCAAGTTATGACTTTTTCTTTGCCTTTGTGGGATATTGTGCTTCTTCCTCTCTAGTATCCTAGCAAAACAAGGGCTTCTCTTTGGAGCTTATAAAATGCTTTGAGTAGAGCAAATTATTTCCCTTGGGAGGGACCTGATTACAACAAACTGCAAATTTAAAAGAAAAAAATTCCCAGGGAGGGGCCACAGTATCAACCTCCAGGTCATCTTCCCCCACAGCCCTCTTTGCATCACACAAACTGAACTTTGTCCTGCGCTACTAATGTAGTCCAGCACCCTGTGCAGTCTTCAGAAACAAAGTATAAACACGTCCAGCCAAGTGCAAGCTTAATATAAATGTTCTGCCTCTTCCTTTGGTTACAGTTGTGAGAAATCGTCTGTGTTTTCGGAGGGAGGACAGGGAAACTGGTTCCCAGCTTGTGCCTCGCTACAGCCAGACAGTCAGGGAGGAGAGAGGTCGGCTCTGGCACAAGATGCATGCACACCCTTGTCTTCAGAGAGCTCTGCTAGCAAGCTGCACAGTGAGGCAAGTGTAGGATGCCTTGTTTTCACAAGGTCATGGCATGTTTGGGTTTTTTTCGTTATGCTGGACCCCGCACAGCAGCCATGGAGAGCAGGGCCATGGTTTTCTCTCAGTTCAGTGGTTCACTGGGCTGCCAAAGAAACCACATAACAGCTATTCAGCAGATGAACTCGAATAATGCCACAGCATTTGGGTGGCCATATTTATACTGGGCTAGCCAGGAATGTCAGGATTTCAGCATTCACAAAAAATGTACTTCTGGCACAAACTGTCTCTGTCATTTCAGCTCCATTCCTCAGTCTCAAATGGTCCATATTGTTAGGAGAGCCTCATTGTTTGGATTACCATGTGTTTCCCCACTCCATAGGTTTCAGGAGTAGGGAAATGAGCCCTGCCCAGCCATTCTCCTCATCAGTTCTGCCTTCCTCTAAGTAAGCAATGGCAAACATGAGATGGGAGATACATCTGAACTCGTGATCTTTCACAGCACAGCATCTCCCGAGCACAGGCTTTTTACCCTTGGATCTATCCCATCTCTGTCTGCACAGCCATATTTCAAGGATTTGTCATGGGTCATATCTGCCAGCAATCGAGTGGAAGAAACATAGAAAAAGAGCAACATGCATTAGCTCCTCTTTCTTCCTCCTGCAGCCCTCCAATGCTTTTGATGAGCAGACAAACTTCCATGCTGAAGATGACCAGCCTAATCTCCACCCCAGAGAATCAACTGCGAAGCTACCACGAGCTTCAGCAGACTTTGCTCCACAGCATCATAAACCTGCAAACCCCACTCTCACAGGAGGAGGTGAGGAGCTGAGGCACAGCCCCATGGCTCCTCAAAAACTTCAGTCCAACAAGGGACCTCTGAGCACTGCAGCAGGCAAGGTCACCGTGAACACTGTTTCACCACTCAGAACAGCAGGGGATTTTAGACTTGTTCAGGATTTCTGGCCATCTGGCAGGCCAGGGGAAGCAGATCTGCTCTCTCTCCTACCTAAGTGCTTCATGCTTCAGAGCCCTGGGTCTCCTTGGCAGTGCAAGAGCAGATTGGTTGCAGCAGTCCTCCCTGTTAGTCCAACGGCCTCCAGCAGTATGAATTTAATTGCGCTTGATATATACAACTCAGTTTACACTTAAGCACAAGGTCTGGTATACTTTGAAAGCCTCAGGTTTAGTGCATGTGTGCAACCTACCTGCAGGTCAGACATCTTCTGGGAGAAGCCTGTTCTTCTGTACACAGTTTCTAGATCGGGAAATCTCAGGTAGGGATATAGGAGCCCTGATCATGGTTAAAACGGGCAAGTAGAGATATCCCTGTAAACTGAAAGAGGAGTGGCATCAGCCTTTCATAAGCAAAGGCAGATTAGAATATTCTTATGGATCTTCCAATCTCAATGCCCTACCCAGTTGGATAATGGTCCCAGGACTGCTTTTTCAGAACTATTCAATTTCTCTGCACTGTCCATACGCTAGCACTGTGGGACAAAATAAGTAAGGAAGATTTGTAAAAAAAAATATGTGAAACTACAAAATTAAATACTGGAGTACCAAAATCAAGTGCTTCCAAGTAGTATTAATTTAGACTTTTTAAATGAAGTTATACTATTACATAATACCAGCTCCATAAAATAGTACTGATGTTCCCTCCAAACACTACATCTGAACATTAACTGCATATGAAGAAACCACTCACTGCAAAGTTTTCTAAAGTATTAGAAAACTTGCTAAGATCTTTTCCTATCTGTGACCAATGAACCACCAAAACGATCTGGTGCTGATACAAATATATTTTTAAACCTGGAGGCCCAACACACAAAAACATCTCTCTCCAGCCAAGGCAGTGGGCCAGGTGTTTAATATACAGGTTTGCCAAAGTGCTTGGAGTTGAAATGAGAGCAAGACCAGTGAAACGCTCAATCTGTTTGGAGTACTTCAGTGTCTTTCACAGATTTTCTGGTTTTTTCTTCTCTGATTTGACAAATTCAGTACAGAAGAGAGGCTTGCACAACTGAACACATTCCTCAAAACAAGGAACAGTATCTTGAAGAAAGCACCAAAGCTTATTGAAAGATTCATACCAAGGCATTATTTTCTATTAAGAAGTTACATAAATAGTCTATGAACAGGAAATATTGAGCACAAATAACATACAAACAAACAAACAAAATCCTCTCAAAATCCCAAAAAGGGAAAACTGATCTCAACTCTATTCAGGTCAGTGGAAAGTTTGCCAGACATTTCCAGGGAAATCTAGATTTCATCTGTCTCATGAGAGGTCAGTCCTGAACCACAAAAGGTAATTCACTAAACACTGTGGACATAAGGAATGACAAATCAGGGAAACCCAGACACTGTTTGGTGCCATGTTTACAGATGTTATTCTGGAAATAAGGCAAGGATAAGAAGGCTGATTGATTCAAGGCAACTATGTTTGCTGAAAGCCAGTGTAGGTGTGTTCAGTGGTAGCAGTCACAAGTCAGCCACCCACCTGAGAACTGCCAGCACAAATTTTAATTAGTGTTGTTTGCCCCTTTGAGGTGGCTTCTTCCAGTCAGTAGCAGTATGTTTAAAAAGCTGGTGGGCAGATGTTAAAAATAGGGACATCAGTATATCACGCACTTCAGGAAGTCCCTAAAAAGTCAATCCCCAAGAGCATTCAGTGGCTGCGCATGCTACCCAGCCCTGTAGGCTTCTTCACCTGCGCAATTCAAGCTGCTCTAAACAGAGCTGCACCACTGGTAATGCATGTGGTATGCGAAGCTGGAACATTTTGAAACATTTGAACAGCTATTAAACTTCTGATAATATTTAGATTAAAACCCCGCTGAGGTATGGATGATTTCCTGCTGTATTTATTCAGTGCCTAAGAAAACCTGTGAGGGAGTGGAGGGAAGACTGAGGCTATGACGACTTTCCTGGGTCTATTTCAGTGAGAATTTCTGTTTCTATTTCTGTTGCGCCTACATCTAACGATGGTGACTCAGACTATGCTGAAAAAAGCCTAGGAGCAAAACTGGTTATCCATGGTCCTTTTCCATATATAGGGAAGATACTAATATGACCTAAATTTTACAAACTCCTCTGAGTAAAGAAGTATCAGAGGGGCTGCATGGCACCAGGATTAGCTGCAGGACCTGTCTCTGCATGCTACTTTTCTTTCCCAGGGCCCTGTAAATTTGGGGCTAAGCCAGAAGTAGCTGTTGCCTCTTTGGCTGGATCCACAGTGCTGGTGAGAACAGAGAAAGCCTTGGACCTTCTTCATGCTGCTGCTTTGGTGTAAACAGATGTTATGTTGGACTGCAGTGTCCCAGGTAACTTGTCCAGGATCAAAAAAACTTCAGCTTTCCCCCTGGGCCTCCTTGGTTTGGCATTGTGAGCATGGGTTGCTGCTCCATGTTACAGAGGGTGGAAAAAATGGATGCAATCCAGCCTTGGAAACTCCTCTGTGCCTGCTGCTTTAGTCTCATGAAGAGAGCCTGGCTGAAGGCATGCAGCAGCTGTTTGCAGCTCCAAATAAATGAGAGCTCAGGGCATGCTATGGAGCAGACAGAGCTCCTTGGCCATTACCCTTTCAGCTTAATACAGAAGGTTCTAAGAATTGTTCCAATAAATAAAAATACGTGCAAACTCTTTTCACTGTAGAACCTCCTCATGGTCTAAAACCACATCTTCTCCTGTGCCACCAGTGTGGAAATACTCTCCTTGAAGTCACATCGGTTGTTGTAGCAATTTCATAATTGATGCAGAAGTGGTAATCCCCTCTCTTACAGATGATGAAATGTCTGAGTGGTACTATATGATTGGGAGGGTTACGGCATTCAAGAAGTTTGTGAGCCTCAGATTTTGTAAACTCTTCAGTTTTACTTATGCCTGCCTCTCTCCATTTTGGAAGACAGTGTGTTTTTAGGCTTGGCTGGGTGAGTTACTGAGGTGGGATTCATGAACAGTTGCAATATCGTTTGATCAGATTGTCTCCAGCCCTGTCCACTTCTCCCTTGTTCCGTGTTTTTACATGGTACATTACACTACAGAGACCATAAAGCCAATGAGACTCAAAAGTTGCATGCAGTTGTTAGGATATTATTTGTATGGATGTGTGTATGCAATTAGTTAGATACATGCATCCAGATCTAGACACTTTCATGATGATCAAAGTGGGGACAAGACTCCCAATAGTAGAGTTTGTTACCCTTCGTTTTTTTTTCCTGGTCTGAATCACAACAAAAACAAGAAATTCCTTTGCCGCAAGGTATTTTCTCTGGTAACTACAGCAATTTTATTCTACAATATACATTTCCAGTCAATGGAAGACATTTGCTCCTGGGTGGATGCAGCTGCCAGAAAGAAATAATGATGCATGAAGGTCTGGGAGAAGATTTTAAACCCTAACAGAACATGCCCAGGAAATACCAATCAATTAATATAGTAACTGATCATCTTCACCCTTAAAAAATTAAGCTAACAGCTGTACACTGTCTCTTCTTCCAGAAATGAGTCCAGATCCCTTTTGACCTGGTGTACACTATTCATTTCTATTGTAGATTTTGGCAGTTTGCTTCATACTTTTAATTATACCCTCTGAGCAATGAAAGTCATCCTGAATAGTTTACAGCCCGTGCCTCATCTGCAAGCTGTAACCTCTTTCTTTGGAATTAGCAACAAGTCACACAACTTTTTATTTGAAAGAATCCATTCCTTTTCTGGTGTATACTGTATTGTATTTCCTGCAAATTCCTATCCTTTCCAGCTGCAGCAGAACTTCAGTCTTCATTGTCTTGAACCCAATGTAGTCACTTACTCCATGGTTTCTAGATTTTTAAGGCCTGAAGAAGCAATGGCATTGTCTAGCCTAACTTCCTGTAAATTAAGGCTATAAAATTTCATTTAACTACTGCAATGTGAAGCCAAATGCATTGCACTGAGTGGAATGTATATTCTTCTATTTTTATTAAAAGGTAATATGAAATACATTGGTCTTTAATGCATTCCTCAGTTCCATATTCCCTATATGTGCCCATAAATGTCTTCAGAAGGTATTAGGCAAGGAAGAATCAGACCAAAATGGTCAAATGGCTGCAGTCTTTCCTGATTAGTTTTCATCTACCACTATGCATAATGCTTTAATTAGTTCAGGTTTCAGGTTGCAGTAGTGTTTTACTGCATTGTGTGTATAATTTCTAGAATAGAAAATGAAATAGATATATGATTATTATTATTATCAGACCACCTATGGAGCCTAGAAAGGATCGTGCTAAACCTCATTTTTTATAAAAAAGGCTTTCAGATGGAGATTATTTTTCTGATTCTTTGGTTAAACCAATTACTATTTATCAATGAAAATATTCACCTTCAGATGGCAGAAAGCATATGAAAAGATTCATTTATTGAGAGTGAAAAAAAAAATTAAAATAGTTCTAAAATGGCAAAAATATATATTGTAGCTGCTTCTGAGGAAGAGTTTAATGTCTCTCATCTGACACCTTGCACTGTAAACAGCATCTGCAAGGGTGACAGCTTCAGATTCTTGGGTTGACATTACAGAGTCATGAGAAATTTCAGAATGGCTTTTGAGAAGCTCTCTCAGTGTGAAATATCTTTTCCTAAAAATGCAGAGACAAGTTATACTGAACACAGAATCAAAATACAGGAGTGATCACTCCCTGTCCTGTATTTAGATCACAGTTCTCACGTATCCAGCTTGAGTGAGAGAAACAAGTCAGAGGAAAACAGTCAAAACCAAGTTCTTGTAAAACTCAGTATTTTTGTAATATATGCCATAGACTTAGAACAGAAAATATTCTTCAGCCTCCTCTATCTCCTGTTCCTGGGTTGTATGCCCGACTTTTGCCTAAAAATGAATGCTTAAATATCTATCTGTTGAAGTTTAAGTTTGATTTTAAAAGCTGCATCCATTTTAAATCACTTTAAACACTTGAGAAAGTTGTTCCAGTCAACTGGAACTTTGGAGATTGTCTCCAGCACAATTTAATAAACAGAACCACAGCACAAAAACCTGCTTGAATCTACAGAAGTGAATACACCATTCTGGCTAAAGGACCCAGAGAGGTCATTGGGTATGTTCAAATGAGTATATTATCATCTGTATCTGGAAGACATGCTTGTCCTAATTTATTTAGGAGCTTGGACTGAGTAGGCAGCATTTTAGTATTGATTGAGGCCTAAAAATCTTTACAATTCTCTATCCAAAGCTGTAGAAATCTGACGTAGGAGTGGCTTAGTCATTCAGTATTAGAACATTTAATTCCCCAGACACAACATAATTCCCTATAAAGATTCTGTAAAACAACCATTTGCAATCCTGTTATTTTTCTTCTTTTCTAGTACTGATATGAAATGATCCCAAAAATATTATCATGTGACTAAAAGAGAAATGTAAAGAATTATACAGTATTAAATTATTGTAGACTGACTCTTGCCCTCTGTCCTACTTGTTGTAAGCTCTGTTATGCAACCAAGTGTAGTGACATAAATAGGATATAGGCCCTCTTTATCTTTTTGGAAGAAGTTATTGTGTATTCAAAAGATTTTTTGGTATGTGTGTTACTTTATCTTCATTATAAAAACAACTTGGATGTGGGCTCTGGGGGAAATTTATAGTCTCTCCATGACACAATTAAATTACAAATGTCTCATTAGAGACTGCCAGTGCACCTCAGATAATGACTCCAAAGCATTCATCTCAAAGCTCATTTCCAGACTGTTTTTCTTTTGAACTCATTGTACTTAAGGACTGTACTAACTTTTATGAATATGTTTTTAAGGGGCACTGTCCTTTAGGACACTCCATAAATACTGGTATGCTTGCAGTAAGAGTTGTTAAGAGTCTGGAGAGGAGAATAAGAAGAGAGGCTGCAGAAGGGAAGCGTATAACCAAACAAACTAGCTAAGCCCAGTTATGAAAACTTTATCAAGCACATGATCAAGAGAAAGAAGCCTTGAATACACAGGTACTTAAACCATTGCAAACCACAGGTAGAGCACAATATCAGCTGATGAAACAAATACAAAAAGAGAATATATCTTCTGTGATTCACTTCAAAAAGGAAGTTTGACACCAATTATTTCAGATATTGACTGGGCTTTACCAAGTAGCTGCTTTGGTGAATGCTTTCTTATATTTTGACCTTTTGCCTTTTACACCAATGACATAGTTGATTACTGGAAAACTGATTAATTGGAAGTTAACTCTTTTCCTCCAACTCTGACATTATGTAATAAGTCTAAACTTCTAAGTGGATAGACTTAAATTACTTGTCGGTCTTTTGGTTTTAGTTCTTACAAAATACTACAAAGCTGTGTTATCCTGTTTTTCATGAATTCCAGGAAATGGATAAATCAGATAAATGCACCCTTTGTATTAAAGCTCAAGAAAGAATTTCTGGTCCTCTTCATGTAAAACTTCCTTTTTACAAAAACTGATGCCTTGTTTGTAAAGAATGAACTACTGATTGATGTTAGGTAGAGGTAACCTACTTAAATTTAGTTGTCTTTAATGATTGCACTGGTGGGGGAAGACATTGGTCATCCTGAGTTGCTTTCCCTTCATGTGTCAAAGGGAACATAACATTTGTGTAGAAAGGAAGAAAGTGAGTCTAGCCTCTGTAGGTCACCTGGCAAGTGGAAAAGCCTTTTTATGTCCTAATACCTCTGCTCCCTTCCTCCTGACATAAAAGACTTAATCCCAGTAGCAGTAAACTAAAGCTGCAAACACAGACCTGAAAGTGTATTTCTATTAACTCCCAGAAAGAAAACATAGCAGTCAACAAGCATGTAAAAGAACCTCTCCCTCAGTATTCCAAACAAGTGATCCCCCTTTATTTTTGTCTTGATCTCAGGTACAAACAGATGAGTGTCTGGCTGTTCTGCTTCTGACTGTCACTCTTGAACTGGATGATATCACACACACTTTCCATTTTGGAATAATTTGTTGTAGCATAATCTATGTTATCATTAATTTCTTGAAACAGTGATATATGAATGTGAGGAACACTGTGTGTTACAAAAACCCTTCCAGGGCACATACAGCTGCTAAGGTTATGATGTCTCAATTTTGTCTGAAATTTTCCCTGAGTTCAGACTTTCTTCAGAACTCATGGGCTGCAAATTTTAGCAAAATTTCCTATCTTTAACTCCAGATTTCAGTTATTTTCTGAAGAAGGATTAACTATATCTGTGAAAGAACAGGCACTGCTTTTTGCAGTGCATTATTACCTCTATTTTTCATCCACCCTTTCTATTTCCAGGAACAGAACAGGACACATATGTTCAACCAGTGTTCCAGGAGAGAGCATCAGCGTTGCTTAAACTTATCCAGAGTGCATAGATATGAAAATAGAAACTCAGAATACAGATATGTGTGAGTGAGGAAATGATTCATTAATAGCTAATAATGCCACTATCCAGTAACTGCTCATGCCTGGTGCACTCAAGCCCACATGTCTGTGGAGATAACTGACACATATGAGCATTAAAATCTCAGAGATCAGCAGGCAAACTGAAGGAAATAAAGGTATTCCAGTCTCGTAGTCATCTGTGAGACTGACACATGAATGCTAGAAGTCAGCAATACTGTATCATTATCTCTTAACAGAAAGATAGCTTATCCTCCCCTCCCCTACATTTGGTAATTCCAAAGGAGGTTGCGTGTGCTATATCAGATTGTGGCTAGCAGTGACAAGTGTGATATAACAGTAGGCTTTATTAAGGAAGTTAGGAATGTTTAAAAGCACTAAGTAGGCCAAAAATGCATTCAAACTATCCCAAAGGCAAGCTAAGAGAAATGGCCTTTTGGACGCTTCAGAGCAGATACTCCAAACAGCTCAGTATCTAACAGCTCCTTCTTAGGCACTGAACAGCAAGGCTGGGCTTTTGAGAGTGCTAAGCTCCACAGCCCAGTCACTGTGATTAGGAATCCAGTCCAGCTGGAAGTGGCAATTTAATTTTTCAGCCATGGATTTCTTTGCAAGTCCAATCTTGAAATCTCAGAGAAATATTTTCCTGATTTGTTTTATTAAAAACAAACAAACAAACCGCAACACAAACCAAAGCAAAACAAAACAACAACTACCACAACAACACTGTCTTCACTGTCTTTCCTGGAAGCCTGGCAGGTCTCACACTATAACAGGAGGTAGCTAAGATCCCTGAAGATCAGGTCTTTCACTGTAAAGTAAAACTAGATGAGCTGAGAGTTATTTGTGCTACACATGGCAGTCTGGTTGCCTGAATATTGTATTTAAATATTCAGATACAAGCAAACAAAAAAAAAATCATCATTTAAGTAAAGGAAAGATTTATACAGCTATAAGTGAAACCACTCTTCTGGAATGAATATGATCCTAAAGTTTAGAAATCCTCAGGCTATTCTCTAAACAAAGATGTGGGAAACTATTACTGTTTATATTAAATATTCCCATGTGGATCTTTTGGTCCTTGTGGAATATGAATGGCAATCCCTTGTAAAATCCCTACTGTAACTGTCAACACTTTTTATATGAGGCATCCCAGATACAGAAAGGAGCAGAGCATGCATGCGGGTGGGACATACCTGTTTCCTTAGGAATTGCTCACCCATCTAGTGGTAGACAGGTTTTCTGAGGCTACCCAGATATCGGAGCAAAGTCACCAAGTGATTTTTCATAGGGGAGTAGGTGGTACAATCTTCCTTATTACCAGCTTTGTGAAACAGGGTCTTCTGCAGAACTATTAATCCTCCTGATTTAAAGCAGAGGAATTTCAGACTAAAACGATGGTCTTATGCCACAGAAAAACTCCTGGTTCTCACAAGCCTCTTTTCCTACAATTAGTGCTTAACAGGCTCCACCTTGAGCCTTCCTGTTTTTATCTACTGCCTTCATGGAAACCTGACCCAGAAACTACCTTCTGCCTCGAAGCCTAAATTAATTCCTGGACTATTTATAACCATTTCTCCTTGTGACAATATTTCCCATCTGTTTAATCTTCTCCTCTTCCTAGTATTTCTTCCTTTCTTCCTCCTTGGTGTCTTGTGGAAAGTAATCTTCTCCTCCCTCAGATTTCATTGTATTGCTAAACTGTGCCATGCTCTTCTGGTCTCTTCTTCCAAGACAGGATCCCCAGTGAGCCCTTTGGTGGGTCTTTTCAATGAGCTCTTAATGATTCTATGAGTTTTCTCTGCTCTTATCCCTTGTGTGTGAGTCTGGTCACAGAGAGTCAAAAAAGATGGGTTCAAAGTGCACCAGAGAATCTCCTGCCACTGCCTTGTAGAAGGCCAGTCCCTACCAGAAACACTTCAACCGATAAACTGCAAGCTTGCATTCTCATGGTCAAGACCCCATTACCGTTTCCACAGTATTTTTTCATTCTTCGATTATTTCCAGATGATGAGATCTGACTTTATCGCTTATAGCACTTACACAATTAAGTGAGAGGTAAATCAGGACCAGATTTTTTTGCCAAAAATCAGTAAAACCCAAACACTTCACGTCACTGTTTATTTGCACACTTCTCTTGAAGAAACATCTAGGTCAGCTACACCAAACCTTGACTTCAGGATGCCTTGGTTAAGGCTCATTCTCAAGCTACCTTGTTTATACCTTTTTGAATTATTTCTCCAGAAGTATTTGTAGCACAGAGTATACTTATCAGTGAAAATTAAAACAAAACACAAGACTGAAAGTTGTCTGTTTTTTCTGTACATGGAGAAAAGAAGCAGTAAGCATACTGTGCATATCTGATCACTATAACTGAGATATTAACTTTATTTTACACCTACGGAAAGAAAAGTTATTATTTTATATAGATACAGTGAAAATGTTGCTCCCTTGAAATCAGTGGCAAAATTCCCACTGAGTTCAGTGGACTAGGATTTCTTCCACAGAGTCTGATTTACTACTTAGCTGCATCAGTTGTATGCCAGGGTAACTCTACTGAAATGACGGGAATTCCCTTGGAATGAAAGCAGTCAAATCAGGAAAAAAAAATCCAAGTACAGAGAATCCTAATAATTTTTACTGGAATAAAAGGATTACAACTGAGATGTTCTCGACTGGCTTGTTAGACAGTTGCATACTGCTATAAAAGTCAAATATAAATACATTTTATGTATTCAAGCCATTTTATAGAACTGGAATCTTGCACAGACATAACACGGAAACTGCAAAGACTTACATCACTTCTAAATGAGTTGCTCTTTAAAAAGTGCTCAACGTGTTTTAGACCAAGTGCCAAACTCTGCCCCTTGATATACACATGCAAATTCCATTAAAGTAGCTGGAACTGCATATTCATACTTGTGGGAATGATTTGGCTGTTTAAAGGCAGTTCTGAGAGCTTTGACTGCTAGGGCTGCTAAAGAATTTGCCAGTGAAAATGCTTTTTTTGTTTTATTTTGTTGTCAAAAACTGTTGATTTGTCAAAACTAAACATTTCTGCACAAATATATACAGCGTGTTTGACAACGATCGCATTTCTGGTCAAGGAAAAAGAGAAAGCTAATATTCACAGCACAGTCAACAAGCACTTATGCCAAACTGAGAGCTAGTGTTCGCATTTTGCTTTCCTAGACCTATTCCTTTCTCTCCTGGTCCATGATGTATTGTTTGACCAGGATAAATCATCATCAGTCTCCTTCACTGGAATTATTTCACACAGTTCTATAAATTCAAAATTAATTGGGCAAAGAGACTGCCCAATCATCACTTCCCAGTTTGTTAGCTTTGTGTTCCTGTCAGGGAAAGTAATTACTTGAACCTCTACTCCCTTGCAGGCAATTGTCCTCTTTACAGACAGTTGTTCTTGATTGAATGAGGCACTGACTTATCTAATGCCTGCCACAGAAGGAGTAGTGAGAAAACTTTTGACTCATCAAAAATGGTCATGAGATAGGATATTTGTTTTCCTGTAAATTTCACCCGCCCCCATTAAAATATTAGTGAAATAGTACTTGGGTTTGATTTTACTTTGAAAATGCATATTTTTGTCTATATCAGTAACTTTTGATAAACTGGCTTCCCACTCCCAGTATTTCAGAAATTGAATTAATACTTCATTAAGTACTCAGCTTTCAAGGTACTTAAGGATACAAAATAAGTCACAAACCTTTTACATGCATACATGTAAGACCAAGAACAGAAGAAACACCATGCTGCTGCTACGCTGTTTGCCAAAGCAGCTGGCACCTTAGGCAGGGAGATTAGTTGAGAAAAGGGGAATTTAATAATGATAGAGTAAAACACAACTTGTTAGAAGGGCAGCCAGTAGGCTGGGATCTAAGTCCATCCGCTTGTCAGCAAGTGAGGCTAAAATGATGCCTACATGCCAGTCCTGCTTAGACCTTCCTGTGGGACTTTTCCAGCATGTGAGCACCAGGGTGGTGATTTCGTGCCCCTGCAGGTGGGAACCCCTCAAGGGCAGTGTAGCAGATGCTATAAGACATGAGTGTCACTTTGCAATTGCAATTGCACTTTGCAATACTTCTCCAGTGTGAGAAACAGTTGTGCAACCAAACCTGCCTCCTATTTCCCAGTTCTGTCATCTCAGAAAGGAAGTCTCAGACCCTGTGAGGAGCATTTGCTGTCTGGCACACAGAGAGGACAGGGCCTGTGAGCTGAACAAGCTTAGTGCTATCTCTTTGCACGGGCTGAATTTCACAACATGCCATTAAAAGTAGCACTGGTGATTTCTGACCACCATTAACCGTTTGAGGAGTCACTCCTTAACTGCTTTTTGACAAATTCTTACTGCTTGTAAATGAAGTTCAAATTAAACATTTTTCTCTATTTTTTTTTCCCAAACCTGTTCTCTTGCTCTAGAGTGATGGAGCTGCTTTCTTGTACTTTGAAATTCATCCTTCCTTCCTTCCTTCCTTCCTTCCTTCCTTCCTTCCTTCCTTCCTTCCTTCCTTCCTTCCTTCCTTCCTTCCTTTTTAGTTTTAACAGTTTCACTTCTAAACAAAGTCCAGGCCTCTAGGGAAATGCTTTCCCTTCAGCTGGGCCTCTCCCTATCTTATCGAATAATATTAGCTTCCACTTCATTTATACCACATAGAGCCTTAGGAACTCTCATAGCTTTTAACCTGTCATGTAGATTAAGACCTCATTAAGTTTCATACTGCTGTCAGCATGATCATGTTACCCAATGTTAAAGATTTTGGGGCAACACAATCAGTACTGATACAGAATGAAAGCAGAGGGATCTTTCATCATATGGCTGTCTGTGGCTTCATTTGCTAGAAAGAGGATTTAGTGTCTAGTAAATTCAGTCTGGTCTGGGTTTCTGCCCGTGCCCTGTCTGGATGCCTTGCATTTCCCCTCACAAACTGATTGCATGACCTATGCTTCTGAATTCAAATGAACATGTCCATGCTCACAGATTAAAAACGTGGATATTCAAGAATCAGTAAAGTGTCTGTGTGTGTGCATCTACATATACAGACATGGATGGACACGTACATATTTACTTTATAAACAGGTATAGAGTGAATGACCATGAATAGGTACAGGAATAATGCTCACCTACATTTTTTCTGGCACTTCTCACATGTTTGCAGAAAAAGCTGCTCAGCGAGGAATAACAAAACCAAAGCAGGGAACATGCTTTTCTCCTGCTTCGGTGTTTGTAGCACAATAGCAACTATAGCTGACTATTTCCAGAGACTGGAGATTTTTCTTGTGAATACTGTACACACAGTGTAAAAGACCAGCCCTGCTGCAGGAACTTTGAAGTTGAAGCAGGTTAAACAAGATAAAATGCTGTTACTCCAGTTTTATTCGTAAGAAACAGAAATACTGAATGACTTGTTCTCAGTCATGTAAGAGATCAGTTACAAATTCCTATCACAGCTAACACCTCTGCTACTAGTCTCGCCTTTGAGCTCTACTGTCCTTGCAACATTTCTAGTCCCTATTCACAGATACGGAAAATCCTCAGAAAAAAAGTGGTCTCAGTCTTATACAGCATGTCCCTTGAAAATACGAGCATCTCAACAGTTTTGTGTTTGCTCAAATAACAAAGCCCTTAACTGAGATGTCACCCACTGCTGGTGTACAGATGGGGAGTGGAGGCAGAGAGTGTGGGCAGGAGCTGCCCACAGCAGGTGAGGGCATACAGAACTTGAATGCAGGTTTTTCTCCAGGTTTGACCTGGGGCTCTAGCATTTGTTCACCCTTTCTCATCTGGGTGCTTAGCTAGTTATCCAGAAGTCATTATAAGGGCTCACAAGACCTTCCCACAGGAGAGCATCGTTTAGTAAACACTTCAATTAATTTATCCACTTATTTTTATTTCACTTTTAAAATTACTCTTGCTGCTCCGAAGGATTAGGCCACATAACAATATCACATCATTTGCCTCTTGAAAGTACATGTTGTTGGGGGACCTGTTGATGGGGCAGAACGCATGTGAGAGGAATAAGAGCAATGCCAGATCTCTCCCAGCACTCAGTGCAGTCCCCTTGCTGGTGGAGGCAGGAAGGACTGCCCCTCTCAATCTGCCCCCTCCGAACTCCGACTCCTTCCCTGCTGCCTGCCCATTGGCACCAGCATCCTTTGGACCAGGGAGGATGAGGCCCTCCCTCCACTGAGCCCAGATAGCCACTCAAAGAACTTCCCCGTGTCACGTCTGCTGTAATCTCCGCCATGCTTTTCCTGTGTCTGCACAACATCTCAGCTCATTAGGAAGACACGAGATAGCAGAAGGCCCGATACGGCGCGTTTCAGATCCCCCGAGCCCAGGAGATCCTCCTTCCCGTACCACGCATGGGACCCTTAACTTTAACCCAGCCGTGCCTTTTGTCTGAAGGGGAGAGACTATTTATGAGGAGTCATACAAAATAAACACAAAGAGTTCACCATAAAATATGACAACCACTTTAAATAATGTTGACTTAATTAAACTTTAAACTTTATTTATATATTTTATGGCCGTAGTGTGAGCTCTTCTCGGATGTTTACTTCAGTGAAAAATCCATCATGTGAGGGCCTTGAAAGGAATTAATCCCCCTACCCCTGGCACAGAACTCAGCTCCAACAATTCAGATCTAAATATTTAGTGATGGATGATACATGTTTATAGAACAGAGGGCAGCATGACATTTAAATGGGATCCGGGGTTGCTATAGTGAGCGGACGTTGCTGAAAAGAAACTGGAAGCTGAAGCCATGCCAATTATTGGAAGCCAATAAGTCAGCCCCTTTTTGCCTGATTTTTTTTCCTTCCGTCTATCCCTTCTGGGTTTTTGAAGCCTTCTTCACAGAGTGTTACAAGCAATCTTCAGAAGGAAAAGTTCTGCTGACTCTTGTACATTTGGTAGTGCATCCCATGGTTAAACTAATAGCCTTGTTGGGTGTCAGCCAAAGGTTACAGGCCTCTCAAAATATTCTTGGAAAAAAAAAGAGTTTATCACTGAACTGAAGTTTCTCATTAGTAACCCTGTGTTGTCTAATCTGTGAAATTACATGATTAACTCTTTTGCAGAGACAGCTTCAGCCAGAGTTTGCAATCCCACAGGAAGTTATTAAAAGTATCACCGAGATAATTTCCCTGCTTTGTACTTGGCCCTTAGGGTAAAGGAAATACATCATTAGATGAGTACTTTATAATAAAGCTATAGATCACTAACAATTATTAAATGCCTGTCAAGAATGATTATTATTTTAAAAGCTGAGCACTGTGCATTTTGAAAAACAAATAAAAAACCTTGAAAGAAATTACTTCCTTTGTTTTTGTATAGAAATTAAAAATATGCCTCCCCCTCTTTCTCTTTGAAGTGATTATTGGAATATAATCTTTCTCTGTATACAACCGTCTCACCTTCAGCATTTCTTTCTGCAACTCTAAAAATGCTCTTAAGGAACGCAGCCTCTCACTATCGAGAGAATATTCCTCAGTGACCCAGAGAATAGTAGAGTCTTTTTGCACGCACAGAGAATGACATCTTAATGCGTGAGGCCTGAACCACTGATACTTCGAGTCACTGAAGCAAAGGTGGTGGTCTTCATGCAGAAGCAATCCTTACTTTTGGTGGAAGTTGAACTCAGGGCTATCTGGGACACAGAAAACCCTCCCGTCATGTATTTCAGCTGAAGTCACTTGCAGATGTTTTCCATGATTTGTTGCACTGCATTTTGGCTTCCTAATGAGTTCCTCCCAGATCAATGGGAGGTTTAGTTTGCATCTTTTGGGAGGAGAAGTAACAGTTCAGATCTTTATTATCTTCCCCAGCTAGTTAGCAAGGCATATTTTTTTGGTTTTTTTTTTTTGTTTTGTTTTTTTTGTTTTGTTTTGTTTTGTTTTTTTAATTGTTAGCAGAAAAGGTGGAGCGGTGAGAATAAGGAGACACTGGCAATGCCTGCACAATCAGCCAGGCTGTGAGCCCCAGCCAGTGACACAGTTACTCCACAAGGGTGCTGGTGGAGCATCTGCTTGGATTGCATGAAAGACAAATAGTCGTGGAAGTTTTGACAGAGGTGAAGTGCGTAGAAGCAAAAGTCAAAAAGCATTCCGTTAGTCCTCAAATCATATCCAGCCAAACATTGTTTCATTATGGGGGTCAGCTATAAGCCAGCACATGACTGAACTGGAATTTTAAAAATATCATTGGATTCTTCCTCCATGCATCCAGAAAAGGAAGACTGCTACCAGGAACCTGTAAGAAAGCTTATTCATGTTCTTGTGAGAAAGCCTGATCTTTCAGATAAGTTGGTTTTAGGAATTAACCATGCAGCTCTAAAGGCCCAGCTCTAATGTGCACTGTAGGACCATCCTGGCCACATAGCTTTGTGATTTCATCTCATAACAATGCCTCAGTATGACTAATGCACACATTTGGTACAATCTATGAGTTAAGGAACAGTACTTTGAATCAGGAGAGCTGAAATCAAGTCTCAGATGCATAAATGTGCTACCAGGTCAAGAGATTTGTTCTTTCTAGGATGCTTCTTTTCTTTTCTTAATAACTTCTTCCTGACCTTAAATAAGCCATGATCTCTTAGGTAGGAAGTCATTTGACTGTATAAACATGATGTATGTTTATACATTTTCAATATAAGTGCAGTTTCCAAAGAAGGAAGAACTTAGAGCTACAATGTTGCTCACTGACCTTTTTCATTCTGTATCACTTGCACTGGTATCCTCTTTAAGTGTTTATAATAAAATTCACTCCAATCTGCTCATTCTTGTTTTCAAAAAGTGATCTCAGTATGGCCTGGATTAACCTTAATCCTCTTAATGCTCAACCTAAGATCTACATGTCTAACTCTTTTCAAAAAGCTCAAAAAGGGGAGGAGAGTTTGTCTAAATTAGTGTATTCATATGATAATGTTCTTCTTATTCTAGCTCTAGTTTCTAAAAATAGTACAACTGGAAGCCATTCTGAAGTAAAAGATAGGATAACTCAGTCTGTGCAACCTTTCATAATCCACAAGTGAGAGAGAAATTTTTTTTAATTGTATTTTGTAGTTAAAAGAAAAAAAAGACCAATAGTATTTTCCCTAACGTATGTTAATCAATCAAAAAGTGATGACCTATTCTTTCCTCAAAAACTTCAGAAACAAAAGGTTCTGGAGTATACTCAGATTCATGGTGCTTAAATAAATGCAACTGAAATCTTTTGAGGTTTGTTTATTACCAGTGTAAGACCTGAGTTTTAACAGGAAGTCAGAAAACTCTTGAAGATCCATGGGGAAGAAGTTTACTGGGGGATCTGCAAAAGGTAGCTACGAAAAACAAACCTACAGCCAAATAGGAATAGTTTAAGCTATCTATGCAGGTAACTATATTTCCATAGAAAAACTTTCAGTGGTCCACAAACTGGAAAATATTGAAGATATTGATGTGCATGCCACGTGCATATCTTGAGAATGGAAAAGCATCACAAAACAAAAGGCAGAAATGTTAATAGAAAATCTCTCACTCATGTCTCTTACTTTGAAGTGGGATTTTATAACAGAGACCTCTGAATTTGTGGAAGGCAAACAAGCACGTGCTCCAGAGCTGATCAGGAAAAAAATATATCAACGTGATTCTGACTTGGGAGATGAATGCAGAGTGTAGTTTTCTTCCTGTAGTTTCTCATTCTCAGGATATGTATTCTGGCTGATGTTGATTATAAAAAACTGATATGTACAACTAGAGAGATCTGCAACTATATATGACAGAACTGGTGAGCAATTGGTGACCAATAAAATGCCAGTTCTTGCAGAGACAGGTACCTAATTTTGCTATTCATTTCTGCTGTGCCTGGCGTATCTCCAGGAGATACATGAGTCTTCCTTTGGTTTTACTGTGGATTATACCTTTACATTTCTGGGAGCAGCTGTTGTTTGGTTTTCATTTGAAAACCAGGCTGTCATGGACAAGAACTGAGCAAGA
The DNA here is from genome assembly GCF_036013475.1 of Columba livia. Taxonomy (NCBI): domain Eukaryota; kingdom Metazoa; phylum Chordata; class Aves; order Columbiformes; family Columbidae; genus Columba; species Columba livia. The sequence continues at coordinate 59,356,514 of NC_088604.1, forward strand.
TGTTCTTTTCTGCAGTGGTGACTCATTTTCTCTCTTGCACTACTGATTTTTCTTATTTCTGTCATCCAAGAAAGAGATCACTCTTTACACATAGAAAATATCACTCCAGCATCTGATCGAAGTTGTATTTTAAGTCACTACTGTTACTTTTTCAGAAATCTTGCGTAACATTCATTAAATAAAGTGTATGGCCTTATTAATTTTAAATTGCTTTTACTAGTCCCTATTCTATCTATTTTGAGAGACGCTGGCCATGGCTACTCTTGTCCTAAATGCAATTTTATCAGCCATTGAAGGATCATCCTCTGTATGTATGCATGGCATTTGCAAAAAGTGGTCATATCTCTGTTTCTTCTGCTGGAAAAGGAGGCGGAAAGATCTCCTCTGACAGGGATGGAAGTTTCCAAGAGCATCTCCTTTCCTTGTCACCAAGCGTCTCTTCTGCATTGCTGAAGGCAGCAGGAATGCAGCAGGGGAATGCTCAGGGTGAGCCTCCCATCTTCTAATCACACCACTTCAGGTAAAGGTGAAAATGTTGCCACCAAAGGCCCATTCCCTGAAGCGTTAACATCCTTGCTCTCAGAGAGGAAGGAGTGGAGTGCCTTTCTTCTCTGCTAGAGTGCTCAGCACTTTTCAATGCCTTAATTTGAGTGAAATGTTGGAGATGAAGAGCAGTGGAGGAGGAAGATTCAAACAAATAACAGCTGGAACAGATGTGCAAAAAACCCCTCTTCACCAAGCACTAGTTTTACACTTTTTGGCTTTATAGGCTACCCCTTTTTAAAGCAAAAGTATCAGTTTATTTCTGCAGTTTATTGCCAAATCAGAAAACAGAATAACACAAAGTGTTATAATTGCTTGTATTCATATTCCTAATTATTCTTACACTTCAGATGTGAGGAAAATCCATTATTCATAATACTATGTTTTAGTTGGTAGAGCACCAGACTCACAGATGATTAGCGATAGCTGATGAAATGAACTTTCTCTAAAGTTCAAGGGTCTTGCATTATATAAAATTGAATTTCTAAAATCAGTGCCTTTGATGTCTTCCCAGTACAAATATTTTACTCACAATTAAGTACTTGGGACAAAAGTCTGGAAGAAAGGGGAGAGAGAAAGGGGAGGAGAAATGTGGTTAAAGGCAGTCCTCAGCAGGACAACTTAAAATATAACTATGATTTCTCAATAGCTGCTACTGACTTTCCGGTTTACATGAATTTGCCAAATGTATTTTCTTTGGGTCAGATCTTACTTGTCTTGCTCACACAAGTATTCTTGTTGACTACCCCTGAGAATAAAGCAACCCAAATTTTGCTTGCTCTTTCTGTTTTGCTAATTCTCTTAGGATCACTTCAAATAAGCTAGGGTCCTATGTTACTAGATCAGTTACCAGGCTGTGAAACTATACTAATGTTCATGTTAGCTAAAATTTTTCAGCAGAAATACTTGTGTCATTTTTCTTGGTTCTCTCAGAATGAAAACAAGAAAGAAGAAATGTTCGCCTGTATTTACAGTGGAAGCCTTGCTGCCCACAGGCCAGGCTAATCCACACGCTGTGATTAACCCAGCTCTAAACAGATGCTACCTTTGGAGTTCCTGCCACTTTTGCTGCCATGATTTTGTTTGGAATTTAATAGATTTATTTTTTTTTTTCTCTTCTGTTTAGTCTTTGGCCAATTTTTTTCATTTTCAATGCAAAAGCTAACAGTTGTCTGTCTGAAGGCTGACTCTTTGTGTTGAGAGCCACAAAGCTGCAACAAAATGAGCATTCGCAAATCCCAGGACTGATACAGCCTCACAGTGCATTGAATAGCTATCACTTGCATTTACACCTGCATCTGAATGTGTACCTGCCTGTCTACCTGTACCTGTATTGAAAAAGCTCTTTTCCTACCTCCTTATATTTTGTTTCTCACATAACACCAGTCTCAGCTCAGGTTGTACTGCTGAACTTATTTGTGGTAAAACCAGAGTTTGTAAGGACATAATGTATATCCTTCACTGCAAAGCACACTAGGAGCAAGCATGATGGATGAGTGTGAGACTGCAGAAAGCTGTGAGTCCAGTTAGGAGGAAGCTGGTTTGAGATTCCTGGCACATGGGTGCTATTTCTAGTGCTTCTGGCAGCCTCCTTGGGGAGGCTGGGTAAGTAGCTTTCCCACATGGTTTTAAATCTTACTTCTATAAGCCTAAAGTAGTGTCATGAACACCCAACTTCCAGTGCATGTCTTCAGTGACACTATAATGTAATTGTTTCCCCTCAATATCACCATCTTTTTTTACAATGCTCTGCACAGTGTTTCCAGCCCCTGCTGATTCTTTACTAAAACCTTTTGATTTTTTTCTAAAAGGTTGTTGTAAAAACTCATTAGCAGGAACTTTTCCTCCTTCGATAGATATAATGCTGAACTGGTTAAGACATCAATTTATATTCAGGGATATTCATCACTACCTGCAATTAGATCAGACCAAGGACTTTGACCTCTACTTGAACATGCTGCCTTGCCCCTGTCACCCTTGGCTAGTGAGTAGGTCAGCTGCAGACAAATGCACATCTGGAAGAAGGCCTCTTTCCCTTGGGTGGTAGGATGTTTTCCCCTGACATCACACGAGTGGCCACATGGACATTGTCAAAATCCTACAAAACTTGTTCTGCAGTAGAAATAAGTTCAACTCCCAATTTTTCTCCTGGGGAGCTGTTACTGAGCTCAGGGCAAAATAGTTTTCAGTCTATAAACAGAAAGTTTGACCTGCTCATCTTAGCTGGCTTGTGTAAACATATCAATTCCTCAGAGAAGTGGTGCAGAATTCGGTAGGAAATGGTGCACCCTCTGCACATGTGGGACAGATCCTGCCTTGCTGCTCTGCTTGCCACCTAGCAAGTGACAAAGCCCTTGAAATTTCTCCTCCTTCAGGTCACCCGGTGCATGTGGGAGTGGAGTAAAGGGGACTCCCTACGGGTGTCTCTGGATCAGTAGGCACGAACTGACTAATGGCAGGGCAGGGGAATTGCCTCAGGGTACTTGGCTTTCAGCACACTCAGAGGGAAATGGTCACAGAAGATGGAAGAGGAGGAGTACCTGTTGCCAAATGGCTGTGATTACAGAGGTGGCAAGCTTCCAGGGAAATGGAGCCTCAGTTCTGTTTTATCAGGATCCTTTGTAAATTGCTATTAAGAAGTATTTTTCAACAATCTCATTTTTATTAGTCGTTTGTGCCCATTATAGTTTTCTAGTTGCTAGTTTGTTATGGCTGTAACATAAATAAAGTTCTAAAAATGTCTTATTTGAGGAATTGCAGAGCTGGGCATGCCATTTAGACACAGATAAAAGCAGATGTAAAGGGCTTCCTTTGTAATGGGTCTATTTTATATTTAATAGAACTGTCATATAAATCTATACTACCATTTAAAATGCAGTTTCTAGGCTATAAAATAAACACCATTTCTAATATTGCTGTTGGCTTTCACCTATGGGACACAGTTCATTGAAAGCTCTATAAGGCATTTACGTGGGATTTCTGTATGATTTACAGTCTAGGAGCCACCCCAGGCAACAAAAGTGTTTCTCTCCCACCTTAGGAACCAGTTCTTCAGAACGGTTAATGAGGTCTGCAAGATCACCCAGCCAGACAGGACTGGTATGATCAGTGATACAGTGCTGGTGGAGAGACACACACCTTACATGGCAGGAGCTTTGCCAGGTACAAATGCCACCTGCAGGAAGAGTAAGCCTGAGAAACACTTTTGCATTCAGTTCTCTTTACTGAACTTTCTAAGACAAATGTCACCGTAAAAAGAAATATACCCCTCTCTGGTCTCTGTGGGAAGTAAGGTGGGACTGCCTGTGCTGGGCTGAGGGATTAGTTTATTTTCTTGCTTAAACTGGGCTGAATGACCCTCTGGAGGAGCTCATTTCTCTTCTTTGGCTGTAGAAATAGACATCCAGGTGAGATGGCTAAAACAAGGTGGAAGCACGTGAACATAAATTCTGTATTACTGATCTCAATTCCATCTCAAGATGAAGCACTCAAGCACTTTTCCTACTGGCCTTGTGATTCAGAAACCCTAAAGCAATAAGGATGCTTACGTTCTCTTGGACCTCAGTGCCCTTCTGAGCCAGACCAAGATTGTGCGGTCCATTCTCTTTGAACTTCTGTTGTTAACTGCATTTCCTCAAGTTTTCTGGGAGAAGAAGCCTGGGGATGAGAAGAAGCAATATGAATCCCCACCCAGTGTGGAGTGCCGGATTCTATTGCTTTGAAAATCAGATTAAGTGTACTGAATAGAGACTTTTATTTTAGCACCTAAAATTTTCTCAGAAATCTCTTCTCATTAAGTATTCTTGACCTCTTCACAGCAAAACAGTCACATGCTGACCAGCTGACGCATGCACCTTGCCCAGTATGACCAGGACCTTGCCCAGCAATGCTGCCCCATGCCTGGTGTGACCTGAGCAGCAGGTGAGAACCAGATCTGCGGGGTGACACTCTGTGTCTCAGGATCTCACTGTTGCAGGAAGACTAGACAAGGATCTTGGAAAGGTAGCCTGAGACTCGGTGGACAGGAAATTGGCTGGGGAGGTGGAGAGGGCAGGAGATGACATAGTGCCTGAGGACTAATTAAACAAAGAAACTTGGACAGGAAAGGAAGGTCTGAGATATCTGGACCAGACAGTTGTGCAGAATAAAACTGAGAGGAGAAGGAGGCAGGTATGTACAGGAGAAAGGAGTATCTAGCAGGAGGGAAGCAGCAGACAGGAGGAGAGGACTTCAGCAGCTGGGGTTGGTACCCAAGCCAGCTGAGGTTTAGTATCCTGCTGCCTTAGAGAAGTATTTCTGAAACCCAATGGCAAAGCGCTTGTCTCATCCTCTGCTAACAGTGGTCCATAAGGAAAATAGAAAGCAACAAGTTCTGCCTGCTCCTCTGTTAACACAAATGGCTTAAGCGTACACAGTGAAAGTAGTCTCCTAAAAGCAGACACGTGTCAAACTATATTGCTCTCAGCGTGATATTTCAGAGGTTTTGTAATGTAAGGCAGGAATGCCTCCCTACTTAAACATTATGAAAAGACTTGTAAAATTGTGACTGTATCAAGCAGTCAGAAAGCAGAAAATTCTAGAAGTAAGGTGGCCCATGAAATTTCAGCTAGGTGCTCCTGTGCTTGTACCTTATGACAGGTTGCTAAATACACAGTAGTGTTTTAATGAGGTTTTCTGAGTAAATGAGACTGGTGGCTGAATGCTATGTACATGTGCATATGTGTGTGCATGTGCACCTGTCCGTATTTATGCAGGTCAGTCACCCAATTACCCAGTAACTTTCCAGGCCATTGGTTTATTTCAGCTATATTTGACTGAGGGACAGTACCCCTGAGATATTAGCTTTCCACACATTTTGTGGTAGCATGTGGTTTCTGCCCCAGCCTCTAGCATGGGGCTGCTTGAGGAGACATCTCAGGTCTAGCTACAGGTGGGCTGAGCAATGTCAAGAAGAAAAAAAAAAAGTCAGAAAAAGTATTTCACACTAGGCCCTGAAGATGAGTGGAAACTCATGAGTTTCATCCCCTGAGGCCTCAGTTTCCTATCCGTCCATTAGGTCCTGTCACTGAACAGGAGCATTGCAAGAATAATTCAATATTTGTAGGATGATAAACAATCAAGACAATAAATATTTAAGTTAATCCAAAAAGGAAGTCACAGGGTGAAATTCATAATTATCTTTCCAAAAGAGTATTCAGTGTATTCAGATGAGGAGACAAATAGCTAAAATGCCCATTCACTTAACCTTCACAGCAACCCATATGTTAGGATCCAAGTTGTTTTCAGCTCCCTTTAAAGTAGGTGATGTTCTCAAGTGGCCAGAGTTGCTCTCTGGAGATATGTTTCTCTCCCAACTACAGCAGGAGCCTGTGGTGACCAGGCACATGCCTGCAGCACCTGAAATGGATGGGATGAGCTCAGGCTGCAGCAGCCGCTCTCCAGTGTCTTCTTCTAACGTCCTGCAGTTGTATGGGAAAAGCCTTGGCAGTGGTGTCCATGACCAAGCGAGAGGGAGCCAAAAAGGACTTCCAGTAGTGGTATCTGTCCTGCCATGACTTTTAATCTTTTATCTTGGGAAGATTTTCCAATGCCGTTTTTTACAAGTGATATTTATATTACAGAAGTATTCCTCAAAGCCTCCATCTGGGTCACGCCAAGCATTGAACAGAGTTGTGAATTATTTTCCATCACAGATGGCTGCATATAATTCTGAATCTCTATTTGGATTAAGCATCTTCATTAAAAATGGCCTAATTTTTGCTGTATCAAGCACCATGATAGCTCAGAAAACTTAGCTGTCAGGGTCTTCATAAAATCAGGTCGCTTTTATTAACAATTGCATGCACCAGGAAAATATGCATGTGCCACAAATTCTGACATATCCTGAAGTGACATTGAAGTAAATGTGCTGTTAAGAGCCTCGCTTGAGGTCTAATGTAGGACTGCCTAGCAATCAGGAGAAATCCCTTGGAGGCCAGCAGCACTCATGAAACCGGGGAGATCTGTAATGACTTCCTTATGACCCATCTCCAAACTGCACTGAGTGAAGCTCTGGCACAGGAGAGTCTAGCCTATAGCATGTAAATAAATGAGAAAGTCAAAGTAAAGGTAGAGATGAATGAAGAGGTTCACACAGCATAGCTATAATTTCATGCTGTTTCCAGGCTATGGAAGGCAAGCCATCACACTTTGGTTCAGGTTCTCAGAATATTTTTTAGTGCCATAATGGGTGACTTTTTTTTTTTTCTTTTAATGAAACCCCATATTCTGGAGCTGTCTTCTGAAGATAAATATACCAGGAGGGTTAGTACGTTTCAACAAAAGCATTAATAAGTGACTGTCACTACATGGATAAATGTAGTTTTGGACTCAAAGCAAAGTATAATTCATTTTAATTTAATAGGTTAATCTTTAAATTGATTAATAAACTTCAAAAACAGTCCGCACATCAGATTTCTCTAAAACCTACATGAAAGACTATTTTCTATCTAAAGAGATCAGGAATACAATTGTCAGCAGGACTAAAGCTATAAAAGGGCAGGTTTTAAAACCATTACAAATCAAAGTTGGCAATTTGCTCTCATGGACTGCATGAATCGCATGCATTTTCAAGGATTAAGTTCTCAGGCTAAAGGGGTTGGGGCATTCATCTTTTGCTTGCCACCAATGGACAAACTAGGTCCAGACACCTGCTGTAATCTCACCAGCATGTCCAGGGAGGGGTGATGATCAAGGAATACACTTCAAAATGTTATGAGCAGGCTGAAAAAGATGGCTAGGGACATATGGCAGACAGCTCAGCTGGCAGATCCCTGATATCCTTCAGTGTGCGAAGAGGGAACATGTGTAAAAGTCTAGGAAGGTGGGTGGTGGGTTCCTCTGCATAAGAAAAAGTGAATTTAAATGTGTTATCTCAGTAAAAAAACTACTGACAGAACAGGAGAACATGTCATGTCTTTTAGTTCTGGACAAAAGACCATCGGGGGATATGATGGTCCATTGAGCATCCAGAAATTTTTAACAGCCTGTGAAAAATGGATTCACTGAGCTTTGCTGTGAGCTTGCAAGGAAGGATCATGATGAGAAGGCAAAATAGGAGAAACTGCAAATTTGTAGCAGAAGCTCTGCAGCAACAGCTTCCTACAGCATCAAGAAGAGTATGCCTGCGTGCTTCACCTATAGCTTTTGGGTTTTGTCACACCCCCTGTGCTGCGATGTGCCACTGCAGGGCCAGAGATCTGGGCTCCAGCTCTTCCATTGGGGAATTCAGTTTGGTGCCCTTATGGCTTGTCACCCCATGTCTCCTTACTGTGGAAAACTGGCATGCAGATGGGAGACTACAAGGATGAGGCTGATCCTGCCCAGGCTTTGCCATCCCAACTGGGAAACAAACTACCAGGGCATGGACCCAGTCTTTGGAATTAGAACTGACCCAGTAACACACAAATAGCTGCACAGACATGCAGAAAGCAAAAATGTGTGTCATCCAGTAGTCAACTGGCTCCAAATAACTGAGACCCCTGAAATGCCAGCAAATTATCTGTTTTTGCTGCCTGGTGGCTGGACAAGGAAATAACTCAATGAAACTACAATGGACCAGGTAACTCTGGGAACCAAGTTTACTGATCTGCACCCAAGCAAGCCAAAGCTGAACAACATGTTTCCAGCCTCGGTCACTTAATGCTGTGGTGAGAACTGAAGCCTGCGTGGCAGGGATGATTGAAACATTGGTTCATTGTGTGTTTACCAAAATGCTGCAATCTCCTGTCCCAGGCTAGGTGTAGGGTAGAGAGTTATATTTTCATTTGTGGGTTTTGGTTTGGTATAGTTGGTTTGGTTTCAAGGAAGACTAAGAGAAATTAGGAAGAAACCTAAAAAGATGCTCGTCTGTTTGCTGAGGAGTGAGGATGACTGAAAGGCTGGGCTGGAAAGTGATATCTGCTTACCAGAAATAATGAGAATAATGAAACACTAATCTGACTTGTCTGTAGAGATGGATTTCCAGCATAAAGGAGCAATGAAATAGCATGTTCCTGCAAGGGAAGCTCCTGAGCAGTGAAGCACAATTCTTGCCTGAGAGTTAAACCTCAATATGGCTCTTTGCTGTGAAATCACTGCACTGCTGAAAACACACATACAGACACACATGCGTACTGACATTGGAAGAAAAGCTGTGTTGGCATTTATAAGATTGTAAGGTCAAAGTTAATTTTGTCAGATTTACTAATTGTTTTCAAACTGTGTCTTTTGTTTAAGCTGATTTGAAAGTAAACTCTGACTTACTGTGATTTGGTTTTAAATACCTTTTGGTAACAGTCATTCTGAATTATAAATAGCTTAATCCTTCTTCTTTCTTATCAAATTTTGACATATGCAAGATAATAAGATGGATTTTAGAAATATTGATGCAAACCAGCCACCCCTGAACCATGTTAAGTCAATAGTCCCTAAGAGGTAATGTTCAGATCACAGAGGGAGTATGTAGTAAGGGGTTGGGGAAGGGAGTGAAACTTCTATGGCTTTTGAGACTGAACTGATTCATTATTCACTCAATTTAAAATTGTCAAAGACAATTTTTGTAAGCATGTGTCTGTTTCCCTCCTGTTTAAAGAAGTATATAGCAGGATAACTACAAGTGAGCACAGTTTAAAGAAGATAGTCATGGTTCAGTGCATGTTGCAAGTGGATTGCTGTCATCACTAAAACGGAGCTAGGGGGACTAGGGAGAAGATAAGAATTCATCCTAGCATTTGTCTACACTTCTGTTCCTGCAGGTATTTCTGTATTCTACTTTGCTCCTTGAGATAATAATGCTTTTGTTCTCTAAATGAAGTTTTGCTAGATTTGCTTTCCTGCAAGAAATCTTCCGGGAACTGGATCAGGGCCTCCCTGTCCACTCATGTCCTTGTCCTTAGAAATGCTACACCAGATTAACAGGAGAGGGTTGCCTCATGAGACAGGAGAATTCCTGACTCCCATTTGGGTTTTTTCATTGTGTTTCCTCTGAAACAGCTTGGCCCCGATCCTTCAATCATTAATTATGCAACCAAATGTTGTACACATGAGCATGATCAGTAACTTCAGTGAGAATCAGCAAAATAGTTCCTATAACTTAAGTGTTGGAATAACTGAATCCTGTCTAAACTGGTTGTGTTTTCTACAACTTTTCTCTCCTCTGTGTGTTTTCAAGTCATTGCCTGTCGTTTTCTTGACATGCCAAGCTTTTCCTTGGAGAGCCAATGGAGACAACAAGTTTGTTCTTGTCTATTGAAAAAGATGTGATGTATAGGCAGAAATGTAGCCTGTGAGACGTAAAATAATCCTCCTATCCTACCTCGGCACTGATAGCTTGAGTACTGTGCCCAATTCTGGGCATCATACTTTAAGAAGTCTACAAATCAAGTGAACAGAGAGACTAGAGGTAAGTAAGTAAAATAATCATAATTCTAGAAGACATCACTATGGTTGCAGAGGATGTGGAGAAATTATATTGTTTAATCTAGAGAAGACAGAGGGAGGCATGACAACAGTCTGCAAGTATGCAAGGGGCTATCACAAAGAGGAAAGGCTTAATCTGTTCTCTATGTGCATATGACAAGAAGAGAGAAGCCTCACTTGCAAAATAGGAAACTGATATCCCTTAATATTTTAATAACTTCATTGTTTTAGAAATAGGACAGCAGTCAGCTTTTGTGTTTGGAGAAGAAGGATGAAGATGGTGGAATCTTCTTCACTGAAGGCCTTCAGAAAAACTTCTCCAGCTATGAATAGCCAGTCCTGTGTACTGGCAAGGGAGTGGTTAGAAGACCTTGTGAGGTCCTCTCCAGTCCTATATTGTCATCAACAAAATTCACAGCTAAATTCCAGGGGCAGAAGTCTTACTCCCAGGAGTAGAGAAAAGGCAGAAAGGACAAAAACACTGTTTTCAGACCTCAAAGGGATCTTATGAAGCACTGATTATGTTCTCTTTTGATTAGTGAAAGATGAAGGAGCAAATTGAAAAGAATAAGCACAAAACTGTAATGTGACATTTTCGGGAAAAGATTTTCTTCCTGCTCCAGCATTCCTTTATAATTTTTCCTCCTGATCTTTGGATTTTATCTGGAGGTGGAAAAATGGAAATGACATCACCAATATGACATTAAAGCAGCTTCTTAGTTCACACCTTTTTGGCAAAATAATTTAAAAACTATTAATTTTAACAATTATGTTTATAATAATGAAATTTATATTCTTTGCCATGTCCAAAACACAAATAGCAGACCTGAGAACAAGTAATATCCACTTTCATGCTACACTAATTTGACAGGGAGGAAATCTTGCAAATTATAGTGGAGCTCTTTTAAAAAGTGAATGGAAATGGTATAAAATGACCTTCAGGTAATCTACTCAGGTTGCTGAGAATGAGTAAAAGATAATTTTGATGGAAATCTGAGTGGCTATATAAAAATACAGAAATGAAAATGTAATTTTCTGGTGTTATCACATGAAACAGCAGCCCTATATTGCTTATGGAGGAAGAAAGCTGCAAAAAACCTAGGGAGAGAAATTAATGCAAAAGACTATAAAGAAATGAAGCTGTCTTGCTTCTTGAAAAAAAAAAGGGGAAAAAAAAAGTTCAGCATGGATCCATATGGTATGAGATTTCTCTTCTGTGACATTTTTATTAAGGTTATGTATATGACCGTTCATCTTCATTCTGCTGGTGCTAATTGCTGTCTATTGGACCCTTCGCTACTGTGTACAGAGAACACATGCTTCCCCTCGACACTGCCATCGCTGCGAGTGCACTGGATTGTACTGCTGTCCTCAGATAGGAACCTGCTGCTGCTGCCTGACCACAACAGCTGGGAATATTCTGCTTTTAAAAGCTTATCTTGTTGATACTTGAGTTGAGCTATTACACAGTGGAACAAGCAAACAGAATGAATGGACCCTCTGCGGGCAACTTATGGTAACAAAAAAAAAGCTTCCATGTGCTTTTGAATGTGTCTCTTGTCTTGGAATTGACAGTGATGTTTAGCATAGATGTTTCCTGTGAAGATGTGATGGTATAGGGCCAGGAACAGGCTAAAAAGAAACATGCACAGAAGACATGTTCAACACTTTGGGTTCTTCGCAACTCTAAGCAACATTTAGAGACAAATTTTGCAAAGTTTTACTCATGCGAACGTCCCTGTTGAAATGCAAGGGGCTGCTTTTTTCTCTAGAATGGCTAATTGGATTAAGAATTACTTTTATGTAGAAAATGAGCAGGTAAAGCATATCCCCTCCATCTCCTGTGGAGCTTTTAAGCAATCAGACTAAGAAAACTGTTATTTATTTATCAGCATTAGGTCCATGCACACACATATGTATGTCATGTACAAGCAGATCAGAGCAAAGACACACAAATATTCCCATGTTATGGATGGACCACCCAGAGAAATACAAAAATCTATTAATTTTACTTATCACCTAGGCTCCAATTTAACAAAACATCTAACAGTGTCGTGAATTTTTCTGTCATGAAGGAAGTGTTACAATCATCTAATCTGACTTCCTACATAATGCAGACTGTAGAATTTCCCCAGGCAATTCTGACTTTCTCGTCCATTCATTTTAGTTCAAACTGTAAAAGGTTGTAGCAGAAACAAGAATTATTAGGCTTAGGTTTATGCAATTAGTGAATATTGAGCTGTTACCTTCTTAACACGTTGCCTTTTGTGAATGGTGCTGGGTTTAGCCATGGCCCGAACTACACACCAGCCTGACTACAGACTCCACATGACCTCTAGGCAGGAAAATCTCTCTTCTGAAGCCTTAATGGAGGTGTTGTCTGAGCAAGCACAGACCCTGAGTGACATGTGCGTTATTCTGTGTGTGGATGAACATCTGAAAATTCGGCTCTCAGACCACACTGGGCAATCTGTGAGAGCTGAACTTGACACCGAACAGCCAGACTTACTTGTAACTTTGGTCTCAGAGCAATGGTGATTCTTGCTATATGACTGCTGTTTTAACCCATTAACCTCAGTTAAGTGGCCAGTTCTAGCTGGTGCAGGCAACCCGTGGATACATAGTTCCTTTTCCTGCATTCTTGGTGCCAATTTTGGCTTAAGGAAAAGCTATTCTCTTCCCCTTCCCCACCTTAAGCCACTTTCTCATTTGTGCTTAAGCAGCTGTTTACACGGTTGTGAAATAAAGTGGATAAAGTTTAGAAGTAAATCCATCTATTCTCCTGTTCTATTAAAAGAGTGAGAGACCTTCTTCAAGGAGCATTGATACACTCAGAAAAAGAACTATAATTTGGAGTCAGCACAAAAGGAATTCCTATTATCTGCTTTTATCACAGTAATGAAAAACTGAAAATTATTTGCAGCTGAAAAAAATAGTTTCAATAGATGTACAGACTATTTTCACTCCTTGGCACTGTTTAATCACTTTCTAATTATTACATTTTGTTCATGTTTGAAATGAAACTGTTTCCAAAGAAAGCATTGAGAACACAGAATTTTGATAATGAAACATTCCAATTATCCTACAATTTATTTTCTTAGCTAAAAAAATTACTTTGATACAATGAAAAATTATTATTTTTTTGACACCCTGAAAATAGCCCGTTTTCATAATTTATGTAATTATAAGTATTACTATTATTTGTCTAGACCTCATTAATGGATTAGTAGGACCTTGATAGGCTAGCCAGCAGTAATAAACACATATATTTGTGCATGTGCATATATATAGTTAGGCTGCGGGTGGTTTTACAGGTTATTGTGAGGAGGAGCTCTCACTGAGATAAATTTCTGAAGGTTACTAACAACTCCAGAAATCATTACAAAACCAAACCAAACCAAAACAAAACAAACACCACCACCACATTATCCATGTCAAGTGATATATAAACTTGCTTCTGGTCAAAAGACTTTCTTGTCACTTTCTGAGTGCTGCTCCAGGGTCGTGGCCAAATTCCTTGTGGCACATGTTGACTTTAGGGCTGTGATGCTGCCCATTTGGGGCTGGATGCGGCATCCCACCTTTTTTATTTTTTTAAATTTCCATAACCAGTTGATTTCTGTGCTGTCCAACTTCAAGTTTGCCCCAGAGTTGGCTGCATTTTAGATGACATGGGAAAGTGGTTCTTTTATTCACATTTTTATTCAATTGGGCAAAATTTTTTGCTGTTTCTCTAGGACAGTGCTGTGTAATCTTTAAATTTTTGTGGCTACAAATGCACCTAAAAGTTAATCTTGAGTAATATTTTGCTGACATTTTCTTCATATTCTCTTTTTGTTTCTTGTCTCTACCATAGTTCTATCTTTTGTTCTTATTTGAACACCTCTTGGCCCACCAGCTTCTGGCACAAGAAGTCAAATTATTTTTGTCCCTGTGTACAAGAAAACAAAGATGCTATCCTTACTTGGGGAAGGGAAGACCAGACAATACTTTTGGATAAATGCTTTGCCAGCTTTGATATATCTTGTAAAATTCTGTTAATGTTTCTCTGCCATGCATGAGGCTTGCATCAAGTGCCTTTTTCAACAGCATCACTGTAGACAACCATTTATCAGGTGTATATTGTATGGCAGCGCGGTGTTTGGAAATTCCATTTGCCATATGTTATTCATGATCCTTGCTCACAGCCTTCATTTGTCAGGGGATTTAGATCTCAGCTGTGTTTAGTTTTTGGGGCTTGAGAACAAGTTGACCCACAGGCAGACACCTAATGATATAATTTGTTCAGTGCAAAAGGTTTGACTGCCCTCTATCAACCTTTATGCAGACAACTCCTTTGAATACAGTAATGGATGACAATATCAAAAGCATAAATCTCGGCAAACTTCAAGGTTTCCTGGACTCTTAAACTTTAGGCACATAGACATTTGGCACAATGTCAGAAATTTTCTGGACCATTCATTTATCCAACTCTGGCCAAAAATAACCAAAGACTCTATGTGTCTGTTGATTTGTTTTGAAATCCATTCAAAACGGCAAAGAAGTTAAAAAGTAAGAGACCAGCAATTGAGAAACAAGACTTCTGAAGTATGAAAGATCCTTTTCTGTATCTTACAATATGTGGTGCTAACAAGTCAGGTCATGTCCCTCGTACAAAATGCTTTCTGTGAATTTAGTGTGGTTAAATTAGCAAGTAGAAATGACATCGTTTAGGTTCCTTATGGGTTTAGAAAATAGTAAATAAAGGCCTTGCCAAAGGAGCTGCTTCGGAGGAAAAAAACACACTGATGACTGTGGGCTCACCCCTGTGGGCACGACAACACAGCCAGGGTAATGATCTTCTTTGTAAGCTCTGGTGACTTCAAGGGTTCCTTTTTTCCTTTTTTTTTAAACTGTCCCATTCTTAACTTTGTGCCTCCTGTATGACATGCCCTGGCTTTTCATTCTTCCTCTTCTACAAATGCTTCTTCTGCTTTCTCCTGCCCTACCCATACTCTTGGAAGAGGAGATACCCATCCTCCTCTTCTCTACTTGGCCTCCCCTTGTCTTTCCACTTGGCATGCATCCCCCTCTCCTCGACAGAAGGGGTGGTAAGGAGACACTGCTGCACTTTCCCCTCCTGTTTTTTCTTGTCATTCAGGCCTTTTGTTGCCCTGCCTGGGAGGATCTGTTGCTGTGCCAGTTAATAACCTGAGTTCCAGACTGGAGCTGTGCCCTTGATGGCACAAGACACGTTGTCACTGTTTGGTTGGACCTCAACCCTTCTATCACTATTAAGTTTAATTTTAGATTATAAGGAAACGGGAGAAATTAAGGTTTTTTTTCTTTTTATTTTTATTTTTTTCTTTTATTTTTGTCAAGACAGTCTCTTTGAGCAACTTCAGTAGGACAACAGACACATGAAGCTGAATGCACTGTTCCTCATCTTCCCTGCTACATACACAGTATGTCTTTTAATAGCTTGAGGTTTTCTTCATTAAATGCTTATTCACTCTCATTCATGCCAGAATGCTTACATATCTCAATAAGAGTGATCAGAAAACAAGAGCAATTATTATAATTTATGAAAAAGTCATTTGTTTTGTCACTGTTTCATGCTATTCCTCTTGTTATCGAGTAGATGAAGGAGCCACAGTATTTTGCATCTGCAAGAGCCTTTTTGATTTTTATCTACACAACGTCTACTGAAATAAAAGCCCTTATTTCTGTTTGGAGCCCTTGGATGCACTATGTAATTCCTGTAGTAGTGCCAATAGCAGTAATAATACAACAAAACATAGAGCAGTTTTCCAAAAAAACACAGCACACAGGCTGTACAAGTCCTTGGAAGGGATTTGTGACAAACTGGCTGAAAAGGAATGGTATCTTTTGGGTTTCAACTGCTTCTACAGATGCAGATCTGAAGATGCAACAAGGTCCCTCTCTGAAAGTCAAGCTGCCTATGAAAGAGGCAGGAAGAGAAGCTATGCTCTAATCTTGGATAGAAATTATTCTGTAGACTGCAAACATTGGAGTATTGGTTCTAGATACCTTAAGGGAAATTACACTTTTTTCAGTGTGACTGTTCTATGTATGTGAAACAGATGGACAAGGAAGGCCAGCTGGCTGTGAAGAATAGGTAGTGGAGAAGTAAAGACAGGAGTGGAATAGGCTGGAAGGTAGATACGGAGTGAAGAGGGAAAGCAAGCAGTAGGTTTTATGTTTCAGAAGACAGGGCAGTAACTTCTAGCATATACTAAGCTTGGAGACTGCTGTGTCTGCCTCAGAAATACATCTTCCACATTGCTGAAGAGGACCTTCTGTGTTCAAGAGCTTTTCTGCTTTTTCCAGCCACAGGAGCTCCTTTTCTAACAATATTATGAAAAGTTCTTATTACTTCTCCTAGTAAAAGGTGCTTAATTTTTTTAAATGAGCAACAAAGATTATTTCAATAAAAATATAATGGCAATACACATGGATGAGAGATGGTTACTCTTACTTCTCTGTAAGAGGCACTTACTGCAGCTGCTACACATGTTAACAGTCCATGAACATATCTGGGCTTGTGCACATGTGACATTTTCACTAAAGCAATGCTCTGGTACATTTGGCCCAGAAGAAGTAGCATCCTGTTGCTACATAAGAATATCCATCTTGCTGTGTGGTCCTAGCAGGTAATTTACTAATTTACCAAAATGTCGTGTTTTGAGTGGAAAGATAATGAACTCGACAGCCATTTGGAGGATAAATCAGTTGTCAAATGCTTTCAACACGTAAGTAGCTAATTAAGAAAAAGCACCATTGCTACGTTTTGACATTTGCCAATAGGAAATGTAGAACTCTAGAATTTGGTGCATCTGAAACAGCAGAACATGTGTGTAGTTTGGCGCTGCTAAGAGTACAAGTTATCCTAATCTTCTGTGAATTATTTGGCAGGCCTTCTTCCCCTGCCCACACAAAACTGTCAATTTTCAATGGTAAATCTCAGCTCTGAATACTCCATCTGAATTCTGCATCCAGGCCTAATATGAATCAACTGGTTTTCTTCAGTGGATCTATGCTGCTTTCTGCCAGCTCAGCATCCGACTTCGAGCATTTCCTTATACTCATTGTTCCTTTTGGTTTGACCAGCCTCTGCTGCTCTCTCTAACTAGGCAGAGTGAAAAGTTGTAACAGGCATGCTCTGATTTCCTTACCACAAAGGAAAATCCTCCTTTTCCTTTCAGATTCAGTCTGGCAGGACCACCCCGCCCTCATTCATCCCTGTCTCATCTTGAAACCCCCATTAAGGCACAGTATTGCCAGGCAGTATCATATGTTATGGGGAACCTTCATCCCAGAAAACAGACAACTCTGTGATAATTGGTTTTGGGTAAAACATTTCTCTCCCTGGCTAATCAATGTCAGGGCAAAACTGAGCTACACTGAGGTGATGCAAAGCAGTGGCTGCTACTCCATTCTCCTGTAGAAGGCTCTGGTGCCTTCCAGACAAAATGGGAAAACTGACTGAGGAAAAAATCCTATTTATTCTTGTAAATGCGAATGGGAAAGCTTTAATGTGAAACAAGATGAGACCTGAAATGATCTTGCAGTGTCTTGTTCATGAAAGGTGTTAAATGGTCATATTCATTCATTATATCAAACACTGAAGGCTGGAGTCATGGCTGATGCCAGAAGGGTTTGTGTCAACTGCTGTGTATGAAGGTCAGACCAGATCCTAGCTCTGGAAGTGCTTTCTCTGAGGGCTCACTACTCTGCCTTCAAAGGGAAATGATGGAAGTTTCCAAAGGGAAGATTTCATAAACCATGCCCTATCTTAATGACCTGACTCTGGGAAGTAGTGTGCATTGAGAAGCCTTGCTTTGGTTGCTAGCCATGAAAGGAACTCAGTGCCTCGCCCTATGGAAGGATTCTGTAACAGAAGAATATTTATTTTTCAATCTACTTATTTACACATGAGTTCAGTTGGATGCTAATTGTGTTTGCTGTGAAGGGGTGAATATATTATGCAGTATCTATTGCCCACTAATGTCCCCTGCCTTTACAAGAAACCTCAACTTCATTTTTATTTCTGACTCATACAAAACCAGATCTTTCCTTCAGAGGTTTGCTGCAGGAAGGATGCATAGTGAGGCAAATCCTCAGAGCAGTGGCACACAGTAGTTTACAACCACTTTTACTAAAGCAATGAACTGTGGGCAACTTACATTTCATATCCTTTCAAGGAAAGTTCGGAGGACATTCCATGGGACTGACTGATGTTTTCTTTGCCTGTTTTGACACAAAGATCTGAGCGAGATTAATTTTTTAATTGTTCTTCATCATGTTTGAATTGGCTAATTCTGTTGGAAATTGCAAGGATCAAACGTATAATTGCCATTGAAGATACTCTGTGTCCTGCTGTTTCTGAAGCCAAACAAGTAATAGGATATGCATACAGGCTGAGAACATTTTGTGAGCAATGCCTGTAGCCATTCTAAGAAATTTAGTGTGGATTCCCTCATGAAGAAGACTTTCAGCGGGACATATAATAAATGGAAGAGCTCTTGTGTTCGAGCTTGCTCCTCTGCCCTGTCTCTCTCTCCAGTTGGTGCACTCTGCTCCTTCTTCCATCACAGTTCAGAGGACAGTAAATGCACTTCAGAGCACAGCTCAAGAGGATGGAGGCACTCTTGCCATGCTGGATATCTGTCATACCCAAAAGTATCAGTGTTATGTAAAATGGAATATTTTGGGTTGGTGACTATAATTTATTTACCCTTCTATTAAATCTGAGGCTCAAGTATAGGTATGTGCACAGGTATCATGTGATCAAAAACCCTCTGGAAGATTCCTATAGTATTGTAGCATCTAGTCAAACCCATGAGAGGACATCTCTGGGGAAGCAGGAAGGCTGTGTGGATGATGATACAAATGGCTGCCTTTCTTGAAATGGAGCACTCCCTCCCACAGGGAGAGGGAATATAACCACCGCAAAGATGAGTAATCATAACCAGGTCCATTTAATATCTTGGGCAAGGCCGATTTCTTCCTCATAGCCTTCCACAAGCCTCTGACTGCCCCTATATCCTCACAATCACCCCACAAAAAGAGCAGCCACCCTGTCCTGCCAGGTGGGGCAAGCACCAAGGGCTCTGCCTCCTCCAGCCAGACTGAAAGGGAGGGAGCTGGGAAGAGGACATGCTGATACAGGGGAAGCAAAGGAAAACAGAGGGAGAGAGATGTGAAACCCGATCCATTAATAACATCAAGACTGATAGTGATTTTCCACTCTATCTAGTAGGTCAAATGATCTTATAATGCAGTGTTAGAAAGAAAGAAGATGGAAATATTTTCATTTTCTCTCAGAGTCAATATTTCCCTAGTTGGAAGTTAATCACTGTAAAAGAAGTTTAAGGGGAGTCTGTCAAGGTTTATTTAGGCTTCAGAATAACTTTTTAAAACACTGTCTTTTGTTGTTGTTGCAGGTTTAGGGGTCAGAGTTTCCCTCCACAGCATTCTTCTCTTGACAAATGATCTTTGCAGCAGCCAGCCAGGTATTTTTTTATTTCAAAGTGACTTCTTGTGTGTCCTGCCATAAGCAAAACCATGCAAATATAGCGGAAAAGGTAGAGAATCCGCAGTTAGCTCTATTAATATCTCATTAATCAAACAAGTTGCCTTAATTTCCTCAGATTTTTTTAAAAGATCATTGCAGTGAATCTTCATCTACCAAACTGCCACTTAATTCTAAAGCTATTACATTTTGAATTTAATTAATGCCTTCTGAAGTTATTGCTGTTAACTCATGGAAACCTCCAGTAGAATACCTGGATTCATGTCAGCTGGCCATTGCCTGTGAATGTAGAGGTTATTGAAGTTTGTCATCTGGAAACTAGTTGTGAATTGCAAGTTGAGACTGAAATAAATACATCTGAAGAAAGGGTGAGAAGAACTTTTCTATCTATGAAATAGTTTTAATCAGTGTTTTCACTAGACTCTTCTCCCTTTTCAGAAGGGACAAACAGAAATTCAAGAGCAAAAAGATATACCAAAACAACCTCTCCACATCAGTGACATCTAAACTGGATTACCCAGACAAAGTTTGGGCTCCTTCTTTATGGCTGCATTTAGAAGCAGCCTGGATCTGGAAAAGAAGAGAGTGCCTCAAGGAAGCATCAAATAGCACAGTTTTCCCTCTGTCACTTCGTTCTTGAAGCTGCATCAGATTCTGCCCCACACAATAGAAACAGCCCCCCAAAAATCTGAACAATTCAGCAGGAGGGCAGTTGAGATCAGCAGTGGGAGCAGAGCTGGCTGCGCCTCCCTCTGACCTAACCACAGTGGAAGGCAGGAACCTCACTGAGGGCCCGAGACTCCAAAATGTTGTTTCTTCTTATCATACATCAGAACACATCTGTAGAGGCTTTCTGGCAGAGATGCCAGATGTTTTCATTCCCTTTATCATCATGCATTATTTCTTGTTTGTTCGAGGCTTGTTTATGGTTTTACATTTTGTTTCTTCAGTGATTACTTGAATTATTCAGTAATAGGCATGTTTTATCTTGCTAGACACTTTCAGTGTTCTGCTGTTATGCTCCAAAGGAGATTTGCAAGTTAGTAATTAAAAATATTAAGGACTAAGTAATATTTTAACTCTAGCTATTATTGCTGCATTTTTTTGACACTCTTTATTTAAGGAATATCTTCCCTTGAGAATTTACCTAAGAACTACACCTTTTGGTCCATGTCTATTATCAATTTGGTTCACTGTAAATGTACTGATTTCTCTTTATCTTATATGCACGGGAAGATATTAGATCTTTCCCTGGGAGGCAACTGGAGCAAATCACTGTGACATTTCTTATCTGGAGGCTTAGAATCAAACTGGGACACAAAGTGCCTCCCAGATTGCCAGAGCCTTCCTTCGACCCCAGCACTGCGCAACTCCATACAGGTTGATATAAAATCTGTTTTCTACAACCAACAGAAACTATTTCGTGCTGAGGGCTTAAAGTCTAACCTACTGAAATCCAGATACACGAAAGATGATTGCATGCGCTTCCGTGTGTGTCTTGTTTGTTTTGTAAATATTCGTCTATCAGTGAATTCCTGACATCAGCCAAGTAGGGAACTCTGTCTCATAGACTTCAGCAGGGTAGTGTCCATGTTTGCCGAACACGCACAATGGGTCTGTATGATGTATGGGGTGGGCTGTTTACTATAAAGCACCATTACTGTATAAGAAACATGATTTTGCCTCTCTGCAGTTGAGAGTGGGCAGGGAAGGGTTGAAATGGAGGACCAGACTTTGAGTTCTCTGGAAAGCAGGGATCAAAAGCCATGAATCATGCAGTAAATACAGAGCCAAACGTTTGGATGAATAGAGCCCTTAACAATTAATTAATTGTTGACTTTAACTGCCTGTGCTGCAGATGTGCTATCATTTCTACAGAGCAGTCCTTCACCAATCTCTTTAAGTTGTTTACAAAGTAATTGGTAAATGTAAAAAAAGAAGAAAAAACGGTTTTGTGTGAAAGTTGCTTCCACAAATGCACAGATGTGTAGGCGTGCACACAATGAAAATAGGAGAAAGGTTGAAGTCTGCATGATGTTTGATTTTATGAGAGTTTGTGAATGTCCCTTGGAAAAGACTTCATGTCTTATTCTCCCGTGCTTCCTGGATTTTGATGTTTCCCCTTAAAAAAAAAAAAAAAAAAAAAAAGTAGAATATCCCTTCATTTACAAAATGACTTGGATTTAACTCTATAATTTGTAAATATTTATACATATTTCCAAAGAATACATGGGCTGAACTGCATTTTTTCCTGATTACTTATATGCCTCAATATATCATCTTAGCTCCCACATCTTGTACTTGCAAAACTCAACTTTCAGATGAAGTCTGTATGAGAAGATGACAATGAATTGGCAGACTGTTGCAAGAGGAACAATTTAAGTGGCATAAGAATCAGACCTGAGCAAATGTGATACAAAGTTATTTTCCCTTACATTTTTTCAGGTTTGTGGCTGCAAAAGAGCTTTCAGATATGAGACCCAAGTCCTACAAATGATTAACATTTTACACTATATTCAGAGATAAAGCTGTCCCCCTGCATTCAGTAGAATTACTCTTGTGTAAAGCGCCTTTAAGATTAAAGCTAGGGTGATTTGAAGGCTATATACTACATAGACTACAGAACAGTAATTTCATTTTTTAGTATACATTTTTACCATTGATATCTCCTATGCCACTACAGCTTTGATGTATAATTGCTTTTTTAACTTGCGACATACTTAGCAAATGAAAATTGTTACGAACAACGGTAAAAGGAAGTTGAAACACCCAAAACTCTTTGAAAGGAAGCTGATGCAGGTGTTCAGAATCAAAGACATCATGTATGCTCCATCCAGGATTTGCACATAAACTCTGTTACTCGAGATGACGTCTGCTTACAGTACCGGGTAACCTCACTCCAGGATCTTAAGGAACTTAATTCCTTTTTCACCGAGTCACTCTGCAAATCCCTATGAGCAGGACAGAACATGGTGATCAAAGCATTTACTGAAATACAAAATCATTTCACTTTGATTTTTACATCATCAACCTATGACCCTTCTTTCACTCTAGGTTTTCTATTTCACTTTATTTGTGTGTTTTTTCTCACTCCTAATCATTAAAAGGGTATCAGTGTACATGTGCATAAATGTATTTTTCTGCTAGCTTGCTAAGAAATCAGTAGAAATCTGAGTAGTTTTGATTATGTGACTTGAAAGGTATTCATGAGCCTGACTTAAAGGAGGTGTGATTTAAAGAACAATCACGACATTTGCAGTCGATCATATTGGCTAGTCGGTTTGGAAACATTTAAAAATAGGATCAGCACCTACATTTCTAACCAGTTCTGAGAGAACCCATCTTTAACTCCATCTTTCTCCCTCTTGGTGCATGTGTGCAGAGGAAGAACATCTCATGACTCACCACACTCGCTCCTGCAGCTCTGGACTGCAGAGCAGTTCACTGGTGTATATAGGATGTTTGTGGTGACCTCTGGGATACATTCTCGTAATGAATTTCAGACTGTCTCCCCAAGCCTTTCAACTATCTTTCCAATCTCACTGGATTCTTAACCTCACACTTCCTCCTACCGCACCTCCTTCTGGGAGACACTGGATACTTGGGATGAAACATTTTAAAGCCAGTGCCCACAGCCTTGTCAGTACATCCAACACAAGACCTTAGTGCGCTGTTTATTTTAGTGTAAATCTCCACCTCCTTCACTTGCTCACAGGAAGGGATTTTTCTTACAGATTGTAGCCCTGCACTTGAGAGAAATCTTCCTTCCTTTCTTTTTCAGGGTCTTGTTTTTTCCCCCCTCACCAACAGAGAGACAACACTGTGTAAGAAGAGTTTCTGGTCCTGTTTCATTGGGATACAAGGAAAAACAGACTTTTTCTGCTACTATATTCATTCCCAGAGTCAATTATTTTAAAAGAAATAAACCCTGCATCCTTATTTTTTCAGAAAAACAGCCTTTAGTAGGCTGACCCAGCAGAAACTGGAAACCCTAACTAACCCCTTGGCTGATTCATAATTTATCTGTGCCAGGGTGAAGTGTTCCACATATTAGCTGGAGGAAATACACTTCTAGTTTGTAATCTTGATGAATAGTTACTGGATTTATTTATTTTGTAATGCTCTTCTTAGCCATCCGTCATTATTTTGAAGACTTTTTACAAATATTGCCTTGAAACTTCCAATGAGTGATGTATTTATAAAGGGAAAGCTGCAAAAACAGGCAAAGTTAGAAAGAATATTCCCTCAAAGAAAAGAGCTGATGCTGTCCCACCAGACAAATGAACACTAGTGCTGGATGAAACAGACTGCACATAAAAAGCATTAACATTGCAAGTGGTTTGCTATGGTCATACTTCATGTTACATGCTTATATTGCAAGTGTCTTATGAAGGGTTAATGGTCTACTGTAACACCAAGACAGTACAGCTCCATCCCAAACCAAATGAACAGGAGGGAAGGTAGGTGACTCTGGCCTTATTGAGAAGCACTCATGTGGAAGTGATTAAATGACTTCTATACCCAGGACTACATTTTTTCTTAATGGCTTGTTAATAAACAGTCTTAGAACATGGACTGGCATCACCTGATTTCAGCAGAGTACTATAAGTATCAGTAGTCTGTGTAATCAACTGATAGGTTTTTGAACCTTTAAAAACATGTTGTTTCACAAAACATTGTTATTCTTCCTGTGAAAAGCATGGATTTGAATTGGCTCTACTATCTCATTGCTTTTAAAGCAAATGATTTAATGAGGAAGGTGAAAATGCGGAATGACCTAGCACAATATTTAGGTCTCTGTCAAAAAAAAAAAAACAAAAAAAACCCACAAGTTTAACCGTTTAGCACAGAGTAGTGGAGGCATTCTCAAGTCATTATTTTCAGGGAACACTTTGCTACCCAATATTTAAAAGTTGGTGATACATAACTCTAATTCATTCCCTTTTAATCAACTCTGCAATAATAGGGAGAGAAGCTTAGGCATTAGGAAGGACTTTTTTTCTCCTCCACCAAGAATAATGAATTGGTGAAGTGACCTCAGGGGCAAAGTTGTTGGGACAAGGCAGAAGGTCAGTCAAAGAGCAATTAAATGCTGTCCTGTGGGAAAACGGTAAGTGCTGTCCCAAAGACAGAGCTAAAATGGGCTAGGAGTAACAGAGAGGTAAAGGAGGAAAACATCCCCCTGCCAGCATCATTATGTAGTCTCATGATCCTTAAGGAAGAACCACAGAACAGGAGGTCTATTAGGACTGTAATAAATATCAAGTTATCAGAGTAAGAGGGAATTTGGATACAAACTCCAGATGGATTTAAAGCACAGGCTCATTACTCTAACCTCTCACAAACTGTGTGAGAAGCCAATGCATATGAGTCCAGGACATCAGTCAGCTGTAACTGTTCATGTCAGCATGCCACAAGCAGGTAGCTGCCTGCAGACACATGGTCTGTCTCAGACCCTTCAATCTCTGTGAACCTGCCCAAGACAGCACCCATAAATCCAGAATTAAATAGCATAACGTAGTGGCAGACACTGCTTCTGCTGCAAGGGAGAAGCTCAAGCAAGTCAGCCTCATTTACATCGAATTTGCTTGTCCCAAGTTACAGATCTGTGCAGGGGTAAGGAAAACCAGAGCTCTACAGACAAAGTACTCTGCAGTCTGTGCCCTCAATTACATGGCCATATCTATATTGCTAAATCAATGCCAAGGACAGTTCCTGCAGACACTGATCCAAGCTGTTGTTATAGCTGTTCCCAGCCATTTGCGGGGGCCTGATCCAGATGAAGTTGCCCCTCTCCTCTCATCTTGGGCATCATCTGGAAGTCAGTACATCAGAGAGCACTCCCAGCTACCCTATGGGGGCAGCAAGGGAGTGCAGCCACCCCAGTGCTCCCTGCTGGCTCCACTGCCAAGGAGCAGGTTTGCACACTTATAACCTACCTGCTCAGGCATTGTCAGAGACTCCCTGGGAGATAAGGCATTATGAATGCTGATCTGAAGGTGAGATTAACCTCAGTGAGCATAGAGAGCCCTGTCTCTCTGATGAGAGACAAATGGCAAGAGCAAAAACTCTATCTGCTCTGGAGTTTGGTTTGTTTGGGGGGTTTCTTTAAGGATTTTGATCCACCTGCAAATCTTCCTGACTCATAACTCGGGTACAGGGCTGTCTTTAGAAGAACTGAAAAACAAAACAAACAAAAAAGTGAAACAAACAAAGACAGCCACACAGCATTTCTTCAAACTGAGGGATACAGGGTACCACCCCTGTACCACAGCAAGTTTGGCTCTTTTCAGCCACCAAGTCTAATTAGATACACAAACCAAGGGTAAGGTTAAGAGAAAACTGCTGCTCAGGCAAGGCAGTGCACTCTGTTACACTCAGCCTAGCATAGAGAACCTGATCTAATAAATAGCTGTGGTAGCATAAAGCTTGATAAGAGCTACAAAGCCCACCTGAGAAGGAACACATGGAAGCTGGGATTAGCCCCCTAGTGAGCAGCTAACAGTATCTGAACTAACCTGTATCAAACTAGGTCAAGAGTATCTCCATCATGCTGCAGTACTCATATACCTCAGAAGCTCTGGGTTTCATCAAACCATTTACTACTTGGAGGAATGAGTCTAGCTGCACTTCAGATGAGCAGAACCCTGACAGCTTATTTATTTATACCAATATTAACTTTCTCCCCAACCTCCTCAAACCAAAACTAACCAAACAAAAATATGTGGCTCAATGAGCCCAGCAGACTTCTTCCTTTCCACAGGAAAGGAGAAGGTAACCCAAGGGTTATTGAATTCAACTGCTCACTAAGCTTTCTCCCTAAAAGTTCAGGGGCAGATAGATATCTGAAGAGGTACACGATCACCAACATACTGTTAAAACCCCTGCTAGGTTCTCCATGGCATAAAAAAAAGCACAAAGAAAAGACAGTAAGATCTAGAACCTCCCCCAAACACAACTCTAGAGACCTTCCCTCAATATCTTCTACTTTCTTTCCACATCATTTTCTGGTGAAGAATATGTCAGCCCCATACTGCTACAATTCTTCTCTATCAGCCTACACCACTATTACTCCCACTTTTGACCCAGAAAACCCTATCTATGAAGATTTATCTTCATACTTACACACTTAAATATACATTTGCCAGCACACCTTCACAATTCTAGCTCTCATAGATTTCTGGAATTTGAAACCAATTGAAAAAATAACACAGAGAGCAGTCAACAGGCAAATCCAAACTCCCTGTACTATCTGAAGTCTCTACAAAAGCCTAAACAAGAATCCCCATAAACAAGAATCCAGACTCCCCATACACTCAATCCAGTTTCATCTATTTCCTTTTTCTAATCCTCTTTTATGCCCATCATCTGGTCCTTTTAGCATAACATGACCCAGCTGCATCTGCACCACTACTATTTAACCCCTCATTGTTTGGTTCCATACTTCAGTATATACAGCAAAGAGGACAGAGGTAGAGACCTGTGGTTTGCTTGGTCTTAGCTGAATATATATTTTTTTTAATATTTGGAAAGTATAAGAAATTTTCTGATATATTTTAGTCTGTTAAGGAAGAAAAAACAACTAGTCTTTTTAGGCATAGACAATCACCTTAGATCTGACTCATAAGAACCATGTGCTAAGTTAGTGTGTATACTTGCAGGCTAGTGATACCCTCAAAACCAGAAGAACTCAATTGCAGATTTGGCTGTTTGAGGTTATCGTTAATGCACTTTCACCCTGTTTTCTTGCTGACAAATTTCTGCCTTTCTTTCTCTATGTTACAGATCTGACAAGTAGAAAATAGTCATAAACAGCCATTAGGATGTACTTGGACAATGGATTTTAGAGCTTTTCTTTCCTTCTGAGCATCCACTAGGAAACTTAGGTCCGGTTAGGCTCTTTCCTGGGAGAAATCATTTGAATGGTTGTTTGAAGCAATCCTGGATTAGACAACTTTTAATTGTACTGTAGTCTGTCCAAACTAAAGGATGGGAAAATAAACTTTTCAATATATTGCTATAAAGCAGTGAGTTCTTCTAATCTAATTCTTGGTCTATCGTAAGGATATTAGTCATTCAGCAACAGATACTATAGCAAAAATATTAGATACCAGTATTTGATTAATATAACTATTGAGTAATTAGACAAGGTGAGATGTGAGGTTTCCTGTAATGTGTTAAAACTGATTCCAGATACTTAAGGGAAGTCTTAGGTAGTTACACAATTTGCAAATCTTTACCACGAAGTTACTCCAAACCTGAAAGTGATTTGGTTTTGGGTGCAGGGTTCATGCAGTCCAAATTCAGGGAGAAAGATGTCTGGGTTTTATTATTATCTCAGATTGTACCTCTCTTTTTGTATTTTGATAATACTAGGATTCTATAGCACAGGTTAAGAAACATTGAACAAATCCAAAAATAGAGTTCTGGCCCTGGGGGTGTTAGTTTGAGCTCCTCATTGTGTAAAGATTCATTAATTTTCTTAACATGTGGGTTATGAAGTAATTTTTGCCCACTACAACATTTCTCCTAACTTGCAGTTACAGGTATGAATATAAGATACAAGGAGTTATTGCCTGGACTGAAGTCTAACCAAAAACTGCTGTTTGGAGATTTTAACCATCGGGTACCTGAAGCCATGTATTAATTTCATGAGACCCCAGCACTGCTTTCAACAATCTAAGCTGAACATTCTCAAACTATTCTGAAAGTTAGTCAAGGCAAAAATGTGTTTCTCATGTATGAGTCCTGACTTGTTGATTTTTAGGCATGTGGGTATGATTTTTTTATATATTATTTTTCCCTCTCTGCACTGTACAAAAGAGAGAGCTTAACGTGTATAACAGTGACCTTCTTATACACAAAATGCTCTCAAATGTATAGTACAAAGAATTTAGGAAAGAAAGATATTTCTTAACTATCTAAACTATACTTATAATCACTTTTATTTGTAAGATAAATGTTATGTTTGTTATGTTTATCTTGTGTTCTAGATAACTAAGGAGTTATACTAAAACCTTCAAATAAACTAAATTTAATCCAAATCAAAAAGTCACGCTTTGTGATGTCAACTTTGAAATAACAGTGTTTCATTATGAGGTATTGTTTATGTTTTATAGAGTTCATAGGATCTTTGTGAAAGCAAAAATCATGAAAGCTCCTTTCTGAAAGCATTTATGTGTATTATATTTATTTAGAGTTCAGCTTTTATTTGCTTTCTGCAGCTCTTTTCATAAAAAAATAGCACACACTGATTTGAACAGCAAAAATATCACATTGCCTGAAAGACAGGCTCTAATTTTCCATTCGGAATGAGTAGGACAAAGTCTGTTACAAATGTATTTGCACAGACATTTAATCAGCTCTTTCCTAGTAAATTATGAAGAAAGTTATTCTCAGCGAAGCTGAGACACAATATTAGAGTGTGATCCACCCACTCAGAGCTGTCTTTTAAACCAGGTTTCCTGTCTAGAACCTACTGTTTCACTGAGCTAGCGTGACTTGATGTGAACTACCTTTGTTATTTGCCACTTGTGATTTGTCCTGTATTAGAAAGGAAGTGGAGATAGGAGGAGTTGGTGGAAACCATCCTGAATCACTCAAGATCACAGAACTGCCACTGCCCCTGTGTTAACAAGAACCCAGTACAAGGCAGGACTGTTACAGAACCGATGTTTGCCTGAGTTTCTGAAACAACCATCTACGTAGACTGGAAACCAGAGTGTTACTCTGTTGAGGCAGAGGATGCCCAAATGGTTGTGTAATCTGAACAGTTTCTGAAAAATAAACCTTGAAGAGAAGGTGTCCTGGAGGTTCCTGTAAACAGAATGGTATTACACACTATGCTGTATCATATACCAAGCTTTGGCCAAAAACTCACATAAGATCAGCATATTTAAAGATTTTTTTCTTGCTCCCTGTTTCATTTTCCTTCTAGGACTGGCAACCCAACCACCAAGCACTGGTCTTTTCACGTGCCTGCCAAGAAATGCCCTTGATGAGGAGCACAGAAACAGAATATACCTCTGAAGGTTTAAAAAATAGGTGAATTCACTTCAGATATTTAAGGACGGTTGTGGTTGACCAAGGCTTCATTCCCTGTCTTAATTCATCCTTCTCAAGAAAAACAATGTGTTTGTTATGTTCCCCCTAACTACCACTTCTAAGAAAGTGAAAATAAAAAAAAGAACAGCATCCTCAAAGGGAGGAGCGTTAAATATTTTTGGCACTAATCTGCTTCCAGATTGCATCTATTTTTTAAGTATCTTCAAGGTCCAAGAGTAGGGGGACTCCCAAATCCCACATTAGTTCAAAGAGTTAAAACATTCAGCAAGCTAAACTCCTTGCTTTGGCATGTCTATCAAAGACTTTGAGCCTTTAATGTATTTGAAAACAATCGTCCCAGTGGGGAGGTCTAACACTCTGACTAGTTGCAGTTAAATGCTTGAACTGCCTGAGAAAACTAGAGGGCTTATAAGAATTCAAGGGCAAAATACATGACACAGTTCTAGTGATAATAATGTTCCAGAATTTATATTTATTAATATTGCCTTCTTTTGGTCATACTCCCACAGGAAATCCTGAGGAGTACATGTCTCTGGCATGTTTTATCTTAGATAGTCCCATCCTTGCGGTATTGCATGCTGATAGCAGGACAGAAGAGTACCTTTGGAAATCTCTGGTCTTTATAGAAGCTGCGGATGACAACAAACAGGACCGTCAACACTCTGGGAAGACAATCCATCTACTTTCCTTAGTTATCATGAAAATGTCTTTTAGACATAGGTCATAACTGGAAACCTATAAAGGATGTCTGT
This sequence comes from Columba livia, assembly GCF_036013475.1. Classification (NCBI taxonomy): domain Eukaryota; kingdom Metazoa; phylum Chordata; class Aves; order Columbiformes; family Columbidae; genus Columba; species Columba livia. The sequence goes on from NC_088604.1 coordinate 59,386,847, forward strand.
GTATTAGGCACTTCCCACAAAGCCTGGTCCCTTGTGATTAAAATTTATCACATTGTTCTGCTGGTTACAAATACTGCTGATATGTGTCATTACTGCAGAGCACTGCTCATAACATTTTGACTTTACTCCAAACATTTTTTTTAAATTCTGAGTTTCCCATAAAGACTACACTCCTGAAGTTTTTAAAGACACCCATTGCTTTAAAGTTTTAAAGTTTACGTTAAAGGTTGTTAACTATTTTATTTTCCTGTTAAACTTCACTTATACTGACAAATAGCTCGATCGGAAGTTTCACATTCCCCTCTGTGGTCCCTGGGATGTAGCGAAGAGCAATTATAGTGCATAAAATCATACAGCCTTATCAGTTTATAGGACAGTTTATAAATACTTCAGCTTCTTAAAAGCTCTGTCTTGACTACAATTGGTGCCACTAACATTCTATCTTCACGATGCTCTCTTCGAAAGGCTTGCGGGTTTTGCTTTTTTAAAAATTTGAAACAGATTTTTAATTTGCTTGTTTACTGGAGAGGAAACACAGCATAATAATTGTTTTACTCTTGCCTCCTTGCTGAAGCGAGCTTATTTGTTGTGAGCGATGCTAGATCTCTAGCCTTGGGCAGCAAAATCCATTTTTTGCCAGTCTTTCTAAGAAGAAAAGGTTTACAATATAACACCATGTTGTTTTTCTGTGTATGTATGTGCATACACAAGTGTGTGTACCTCTGTCCAACCCCTTGCCTTTAGCTGTTGAATCCCTTTAACAATTTTAACAAAATATGACCAAGCAGCAGCAACTTCACAGACAAAAACAAAAATCCAAGTTTCATGGAAATAGTTAGTTGACTAGGTAGAGAAAAGAGATTGTATTATGCTACTCCTGAGGAGAAGGCTGATGCCTGACCTTGTCTCTCATGGTACACTAAAAAACCCACTTCATAATGCAAATCTTCTTTTTCTTGGCTGCTTCTGGACCTTCTCTATCCACATCTGGAGCATGTAAAGAAGGACAAGTGTTTCCTTTGCCCCGTTTGTCCTGCTGGAGACAGAGGACTGTAACTGAGTATTGTCTACTCGACTGGTACCAATTTACTTAACTTGCACAAGTGGGTCACAGATTCCTAGGCCCGTGCTGTGGCATTAGACCAGGTTGGGCCTGGATGCAATTAGCATCCAGACTACGCTTCTGCATTGCGCAAAGCGTAGCTCTTCACTAAGCCAACCCCTGTCCTGAGCTCATAACTGAGGTGTAAAATATTTGAGCGTATGCTCAGGGTTATGCATCTGTATCAGGTGGCTTTGGGGACTCTGCTGATATGTCTCAGGTGGAGATGTGGACAACTGAGACTTTGCTTCCTGGGACCTTGTCCCATGAGGCCCTGTAAGGAGTAGCTGAGCCTCGAAACGTACAAAGACAGGACAAAATAAAAACAGACACTGCAAAGTAACCTTCATTTCAAGAAGTATCAGTCTGCAGGCATGGACAACGGAATGTTACATACATTAAAATCTTATGTAGAAACCAAGTAAAAGCCCATCTTTTGCAAGCAGCACTTGCCATGTTATTCTGAGAAGCACCATAGTAAATTTATTTCTTAGAAAACTAATTTCTTTAGTTGTCACTCAGCTTCTCATATCTGCAACATGCTGTCTCATCTATCTTTATCTATCTTTTCTACTTCTCCTTACTTTTCTTCCTTTGACCAAAATAAATTACAGTTCCCATCAGAAAGACGTCTTGTCTTGTGCAAGGTAGGGAGTACTGCACAGGAAAAAAAAAATCTGAAAATGACACAGATCTCTGTTCCATCTGTCTTATTCTTCTCACTAAACAATATATTTGAGAAATATAAGAAAAATTAAAACCAAAATATAAAAGTTAAAAACTAAAGATAAGCTGTGTTTTCAAATATCTGAGCAGAGAGACAACTGGCTCTTCTTGCATCTCTGGGTTTCACAGCATCTTAAAACAAATGAGGAAAAAAACCCTTCATCTATGCTCAGGAAATGTAGGTGTTCCCTCTCCTTGTTCCCAGATGGCACCACAGCAGTTTCTGTAAAACTGGTGAAATTTGAAAAATCGTTTTGCTGATGTGTGAATAGGCTGAAGCCTGATCCAAAAAGCATTAAAGTCCCTCTGGCAGGACTGCCAATGCCTTCAGAGGGCGTTGGATAAGGGGCCACAGAATACTCAAAAGCACTGAAAAGGAAATTAGTTTCCCCTGTCATGCCCTCCTTGCAGCAGTTCCCACAAAGAGCACAGCCTGCTGCCTATTTTGACAGAAGCCCTGGAAACAGCATGTATAGTATTAGAAAGCCAGATGATAGAAGGCGCTGGATTTTGCCCTTTGATACATTTCCAGTAGAAATGTGTTGGTTCCCTTCCCCTAAATATTTTTGGATCATTTTCATGTAGAACTAGGGGCCTTTACAGGGACAAGCATCCCTTCTCCCTTTACACCAAAGGTGCTCCAGAGCGATGACTGTGCTGAGCTCTGTTGAGAAACATGGCAGAAGGTGCCTTGGGGACAAAGGCTGCATGGTGGTAGGGCCAGAAGGTCCAAATTTCAACTCCATCCAGAAACAATGGGGACTCCCAGTGACTCAGACTGGAACAGGACTGCCTTGAAGAGAGAGTAAAATAAGGTGGACGTAAAGAGAGGGAAACTCTGATCCAGGCTGGGTTGCATGGGGGCCCCCAGCACACGAATACAAGAATTCCACTGGCCTTGTGATGTTTTGAAAAGTAAACTATGGAAGAAAGACCAGAAACTTCAAAGAAATTCCTGATTTGGAAATTGTCTGATGTAAAAGGTGTTAGTGTAGAGAAGGGTAGAGAAATAGCCTTTTCTCAAAGGCACTCTACAAGAGGTCAAATGTTGGTCTGGCTCATATGGCCATTTTTTCCAGTTGTACAGTATATTGTGTAAACTAAATATAATGTAAAGATGCAAAAGCTTCCAGAAATGTCATCTTACAGACATTTGCTTGGATGCAATCCATGATTATGTGAAAACATTTACTTTGAGATCTAAAAGCTATGGGTTACGTGGGTGTTCTGTACATTTTGCATTGGAACTTACACTATAGAGCCAGAGAAGACTGAGATTCTTAATTTGAAATTACTTGCATTGATATACTGGCCTTTGCTGTACCCAAGTGTGAATGTGGGTGAATATATGTGATGGAAGGAGAGGATAGTTCGTGACCTATTGGAAAGAACTGATAGAAACCTTGACGTGTGGCTGGGAGCCCAGTCGAATTTCTGCTGCCAATCTCATCCTTCCCATTGCCCCCACAAGTGGGTTACTAGAAAATATTTAGGCCAGGATAAGGGTAGATTTTTCAAAAAGGATGATACTTTTGTTTGACTTTTGAGGAAGGCTTACCAATAAGTTCTCACATGACAGGGCATGCATGACGTCAGGCTGAGGTAAGGTTGTGCCCTTCAATGGACAGAGTCTAGGAAATGCCTTTTCAGAGATCACAAATTAATAGCGGAGTTATTGTCTTAAATAATTACCTTGAAACTCCTGCAACAAGCACCAAAACAACCTGCAATTCAGACTTCACTGTTTCTCAGTCTTAAGGATGTATTTGTGATAGCTGGACCGAGCAGCTGTGCTGCAGGAGCAGAAAGTTGCAGGGAGTGATGTACTTAATGTATCAGGACTTGGTGAGTCATCTGGCTCTACTCTTGAGACCATTGAATTTCTCACTTGTAAAAGTATATCAATATCCCTTGATCATTTATACTTTGCTTTATATTTAATAAAAGAAAAAAGTTAAGAAGCAATCCTCCCTGTGCAGTCAATACCCTAGAGCTGGCTGTACTAGCTCCAAGAATTTCAACTGTACAGCCACATCATTTAAAGCTCAGCTAAATAGATCATGGCATCATGGTTAAACATACTCTCTGGAGACCTCACCTAGTGTGATTATAGAGAGTTGTACTACCATAGGTAACGTAACAGTTCTCTTGTAGCCAGCTGAAGGATCTGCAGCATCAGGTGTCAAGGTGCCCTTGAAAAGTACTCAGTAGTCTTCAGCAATGGCCAAAAACACATCCTTGCTTCTTCCAGTGGTTTTGGACCACAAATATTCCTAACAAAATCATTCCCACAGACCACCTGTACAAATCCTGAGAAGTTTGCTCCAATAAGTGAGAGTAAAATTGGTTTGAAGCCAATTTGCATCTCTCTGTCATCATGAATGAATAGCAGAGGTACTGGAGGAAGAGAAGTTGTCTTCTAGCAAAATGTGTTTCATCGTCACACCCTCAACCTAGAAACTGGCTGGATTGTTACGCTGTCAGTGTTCCCAGCCATGGCATGGGAGAAGTAAGAGTTTAGGGTTCTGCAGCTTTTTGAAAGACGTCAAATATAAACAGAATTTCCAGAACACAGTACTTTTGAGTGAAATGAGCACTATAGTAATGACTGAAAACTGAAAACAGTGAAAGAAGTGGGAAGACTGATTTAATTAATTCCCACAAAATATCCAGAAATCTCATTTGGATGATGTTTTGGAACCCTTACTCCTGGTGTCAGTGCAGCTGCATGTGGGATAAGCTGTGATGCACATTGTACCCAGGGACTGGGATCCTGGCCCTTTGTTATCTACATGCATGGGGCCATGAAGTTTTAGCAAGATTCAGACTCTTCCAGGCATCTGGACACAAAGCAGATTCAAAAACTGTAGTCTTAATATCCTGATGATTAAAACATGAAAAAGTTCACATTTACTCTATTTATAGCAATAATAATAATCTAAGAAGGTCATGAATAAATTTTGGCTCTCTTCTAGTCAGAAGTTTCTTACCATTTGTGTTAGTAGATATGGATTCACACAAGGAATTTATTTCAGCTTGAGAAAGTCAGTCACATGGCTTGGCCAGTGCATACTCTTTTTCCTAGTATTGTTTATTCCAAAATGAGAATCAGACAATTAGGAATTGAAACTTCTGCATTTTGTTTCTTTCGACACCAGAAAATGCAATTTCCAACCCAAAACCTGAGTAGCCTAAGGAATATAAAATCAATGAGACAATATATTTTCTGATGTCATAGCTAGAATTTCTGTTAGCAGTATGAATTTGGCCAAATAGCTTTTTTTCAAGATGATGGAATAAATGAAACAGAATGGGACACAGTAGAGCACTTTACTGCATAAAAATTGATCACCTCTTCAAATGCTGGTTGTCAAGAATTCCTATTCATGTCTTACTTTTCCCTTAGTAAAATCCATTGCATCACAGATATCATCAAAGGCACCTCTGCAATTACTGGCATTGCCACTACTGTATCGCAGTTATCTGTGGAGAAGAAGGTCAAAATTAATTCAAACCCCAAATTCATTGCTTTAATGCATTAACCACTTGTCTTTGCAACACTCTTGAGCAAACATTGTTTACTCCACATCTGCAGAAACAGGTCCTGGATTTCCACTGGAGGCTGTGTGAAGATTTAATCATAACTGTGAAAACTGGCAGTGTAAGTGTCCCCTTTCATTTAGTGAATGTATTTGCAACAGGGAAGGGGGAAAAAGGGGGCCCAACTGGCAGGAGTGAATGTTTTGAACTCACATTATACTCAGGCATATACGGATTCAGTTTCTAATAGAGTAGGCTAAAATCTGTACTGAGGCTTTTATGTTCACTTTAACATTTTGAGCCAACATTAGCTGAGGTCACAGCTAAAATAAAACAGTCCTGTTCTTCATGCCCCAAGAATATCTTCAATTTTTGTACCACAGATACAACAGAAATCTAATACAAATTAAAACTTTTTAAAATTTTTTTTTTTTTTTAATTGAGTGGCAGGGAGAGGACAGCACAGGGACTCCTCCTTCTGTGGTACTTCAGGCTTATTTTGGTTTGATGTACATGCAGCTAGAGCCCACCACATCAACTTGAAATCTCCTGATGTCACAGTGTATTCTTATTTGCTGCATGCTCCTATTTCAGGAGCAGATGGCTGCTTCTCAAAATTGATATTTTCTATGGAAAAAGTTCTACGTAACATAGCAAAAAAATTACCTCTAGAAATTAAGAAATTAATTAATACCTGAATGGCTCACTCACTCTCTGCAAGGAAAATGGGAAACTGAGGAATAAAATTTGATCATATGGACTGACACTAGCAATACTGCTGATGGACATGAATCTCAGAGGGAAACCACTGCACCTCTATATCTAGTCAGTGCCACTGGTAGAAACACAGGAAACAGTAAGGGGAACTGCGTGTAATTAAAACCTTTACTAGTTGAGGGTTTCTGTGGTTTCAGTTTTCCAAAATCATGACCCCTGCTTGTCTTGGAATTGCATCTGGATTTCAGTTCTATGTAATTTCGTCACTTCTTAACGGTGCCAACCTTGTGTTTTCACTACCTGTATTGTGAAATTTGGCATTAGTATCTGCAACAAGAACAGCTTCCATTAACAGTGATCAAAATAATCCTTAGAGTGGTAAAGAGTAATTTGTAAGCCAAATGTATCTTTGACTCTTGAAGACCTCAAAGCCTTAAAGGCAAAGCCATCTAGTTATCACAGCTGATAATTGCCTACAAAATACAGCAACTCAGAAATTACTAATGATTCCAAGTTATATTTTCTCCCTAATTTAAAAGTGGAGTAGAAAAATTACTCTTTATTTTGCAATTTATCCTCTTAAATGTTATTAATTAGGCATTTTAATGTTTGTTTTACAGTTACTGCTTCATGCTTTCAATGACCTCTTTGCAGTTTATAAATTTTCATGCATTTTACAATTATAAGCTTTCATTTCTGGCACCTCTGTCTGCTTCCAGACATACACTTCTATTGCCCACGCTAGTAAAACTTTCTTCTTCCATCAGTACCACAGAGAGGTAGTTAATTCCTTTAAAGTGGGCCAGCTCAAGACCTATGAACCACCTATGTTCTCTTATTTTAAGGAAGCTTTATAAGTTATGCAGTCCTGCTCTAATATTAAGTTTAGATCCACACCTAATATTCAGCACAAAGAGACTGCATTCATGTCAGTCAGTGCAATCCCACTTGTGTCCATGCTGCCTGGTGAATGCACATGTTCCCTTTCCACAGCGGCTTTGTTATGCTAAAACAAACAAACAATCAAACACCAATAAAACACAAAAACAAAGAAACCACCAGACTTCTTTCTTATTTACTCAGTTACAGATCTAGGCTTACCGTTTATAGCAGGTCACTCAACTATACGTGGTCTGTGAAAGGATGACCAGGCTATGAACTAATCGACAGCCAAGAGATGAGGTCAAGGCAGGCCCCTAATCAACAACACATTTTAATTGCTTGCTCATTCCCTATTTTTGGTTTTAGGTGACTCCAGTGAGGTTTCTCCAGGGCTGTGCCCTGGTACAGTTGTGTCAGCTCTTCACTCCAGGAACAACTCCTAAATGCCTCAGGATATACCACTCCTGACCACCAGTCAGGTGGCCATCACAACATTTTGGACCCCTGAAGTGAAAAAGCATTTACAAAAGGACCTTTGTATTTTTTATATTTTATGGCCATAGGGGACCCATGGAACTATTATGACACGTGGATGTGGTCCATCTAATCCAGAGCAAGCAAGGCCTGGGCAGGGCAGACACAAATTTGTGCATACTTCTTGGATTCCTTACTTTCTTTTACTCAGCAACATAGATATAGCCTACAGAGTATATCATTTGGTGCTGAAGCTCTCACCTTTAATATCTGCAGCATTAATAATTCTAAGATTTTTTCTGTACCCCGTGAGAAAACCTTTTCTTTTTTCCCCCCTTTCACTATTTTTTCCAAACAGAAATGCTCTCTATTTACAGACTTAGTATTCTTTTACTCCAAACCCTTGACTTCCATGACTCTGATAGATCATGTTTTTCTCAACTCTTTCCTGAGCTTCTGTCTTATCAGGCTTCAGTGCAGGTCATTAGTCTCTAATGAATTTTATAGGTAATCTGGAGAATGTTTCTAATAAGTTACAAAGATTCTGATAAGCTCTTTATTCATTATCCATCCTAAAGCTTGACTCTCTGGGGGCGAATCACTTCTCAAGGTTGTGAGGTTGTTTAATGCCCGCGTATTTATTTCTTAAAGGTTAATAAGAGCAAGCTGGATAGCTTGTAAAGAAGTAACATAATAGCACCCATTGTTTAGAACCAAACGCAATACTGATTGCAGTCAACAGAAAGATGGAAAGCTCCAGTCTTTCTACAACAAAGTTTTCTGAGAACAATCATGAGTGCATGAAGCTTCACATAAAATAGTAACTGCTCTCTTTTCAGAGAGATTTTCACTTCCTTGTGTTACATGCTGTACAGAATGGACTGAAGCAAACGATCCAGATAACAATAGGTGATTTATCCCTATGTATTTTTTTTTCAGAACAATCTACATTGAAGTCAGGCAGCACTTATTTTTTACCCTATCCAACAAGCTCTCTTGGTGACTGGTTTGTTTGTTTGTTTGTTTTAAAATGTTCTGAATCTTGAAGCTGTGAATTGGGGAAAAATATAGTTAGTAACAGAGTCTATAACTGATCTTAGTTGGGAAAAGAAAATTTTTCAGAGTTTGTTCTAGTGAGACATCTAGCTGTTCTTGTGTGGTAGTATCAGTTTGAAGGAGAAAGAAAATGGTTGCATCCAAAGCTGAAAGATTCAGATACAATTATATTTTTATTTATCAGTAAGAGTAAACTGAACAATCACATCCTTGTCAAGGGCCCTTTAAGTCTAACACATGCCTAAACTCAAACGCACAGGTTTCAGCAAAAATAATCAGATTATTCTTGTCCTAAAGAGTTAACTGCCTTTCTGGAGTAGGATCTGTGTAGGAGAAAAAGGGCCAAGTCTACCCAGCTGCAAGCCTAGCGAGCTTACGCCAGGTTTGAATCTGCTCCAGGAAAGATAAATGTCTACATATCCATAATTTACAGGACTATAAATACCAAGAACGCTGCTGATGTCATACTAGAGTGCACAATCCTCCATCAGGTAACATTTCCGTTGGCTGTGGGACGAGTGCCTTTTAGAAAAGGACTACAGGACTGATCTGTCGCAGCTTATTTCAAAGTTTTTTCATTAAAACTCCCTATGTCCCAGTTACTCTCAGTTTTCTCATTGACGGTTTTTAGTTTAACAGTACTTTGTTATTACATAGTGTGGCTGTACCAGCTTTAGCATTTGAAAGATTAAATGCTGCCTATCATGTTATCCACATGGGTCTTTGCCATGGACCCTTTATTGAGGTTGCTAAGGACTAAATTTTGGCCTGACCCATTCAGTTGTTGGGCACACAACAGAAGCGTGGCACCTGGAAGGGAAGACAGGCACAAAAGGGCCAAGTAATATTTTGAGCTTGTTCATGGTCTGAAGTTACTAAATCTTAATTAGTTAATGACTGCATTGTTTCCGGTTCTTGGCATGTTCAAACTGTGCCTCCGAAAGAGAACATAAGAGGTCAAAAACCTAGACATCACTTCTTCATTATAAGGATGAAGTTTAAAAAAGTGCAGGGCTTTTATTCTGAAACTTATTATGCATTCTTTATTTTGGCAGGTCTGAGATAAACCAGCAAACATACTAATGAAGACAAGAACTGTCCTGAGGAAATACCTCCTATTAGTTAGTAAGCAGACACAGTGGCCTGGATTAGGAAGAAACATGACAACATTGTTGAAAATGAAGATGTGTATCCTAAGTGAAGCCAAGGGGTTCGTGGAAGCCAGGGCTGTGTAACCTGCTGCTGCACATCAGAATTCCAGGAGAGGAAATGAACCTCACGCATGATGAGAGCAATAATACACTAGGGTGAGATAAATTTACTTAACTGCGTTTCATCTTAGAAATTTTAAAGCAGCATTTCTGTACTGAGACTCCAGATCAGTTGTCTGATGCAATTCTGCCTTCCGCATGGAAAGATGATTGTCAGCTCTCTGGTTCACTAACTTTTATCTCCACTGATAAATGTGGTCAGTTGTTGTCAAAAGCCCACTTTTTAATTGGATATGTGAACTGGACCTTGCATAACCTGGCAATGTACTATCATCCCTGGACCTTGTCACTCAGATAAAACCATCTTGGCTTCTTCAGGAATGCGGGTGTTCAGTGTCTACATTTTTGGTATTTGGAGGGGAAGATCACAGACACGTGCTCTGATACAAGGAGAGAAAAGTTTTGGTTTGGTGGGAATTTACCCAAAATAGGCAATAAACAAGGAAATCACACTTGAACCCAATTAAATACAGTTGCGTAGCTCCCATGTTGTCCCATTGGAACTGATTTGTTCATAGGTCTGGAGGAAGATCAAGTAAGGCCAAGAAGGCCCATACCGGAGAAACGCTTCTGTCACTCAATCTTTCCATGTGCCTCCTGGGGAAAAGAACTTCAGGATTTCACTAAAGAAACTATGCCAACAGCTGCCCAATCTTTCCTCACTTGTGGTGGGTCCACTACTAGTAGGAACTTGCCAGCATTGTCTCTTTTTCGAATAAAGCTCCAAGAGATATTCTAAGAGAATATCAACTGCTGTGAAAGCTGGAGTTCATGAACTGCATATTTTTCCTTCCTTTTTGTTTTGTCTTCTGGATTTCTTTTTAGATGTTGATTTATCTGTAGCTGGGAAATCTCCCAGTCTTTTTAAACACTTTAATTTTTGTTATGGAATTGCTACAGGTCTGTATGAGGGTCAAAGTTCCCATCACAACAGATAATACTTCAGACACTCCTCCTTCAGCCTCGGACCAGCTTCAGCTGCTCCCTACAGAGATGACAGTTCCAACCTAGTCCTAAGTCCTTGCCATCATACCACTGCTACCAGGCTGTCCAGTGAATTCTTCTCACCTAGAACTACTTAGGATAGCCAAAATAAAACATATAGTTTCACATATATGTTATTGCTAACTTAGCCTGTTTCATGGGAAGTACTCACACAAGATGGAGCACCAGAATATCTGAAAGAAGCATGCCTTCCAGCAGAAGAACAGTGATGAGCACCTGGAAGACAACAAGGGCAGATCCCATCTCCCTTAACACAGCTGGACCTCGAAAGGACCTATGTCCATGGCTGAATTATCTCTCAATGCATTTGAAACCATTCTAAGCATTCACCAGAGAAAGCTCAGCCTGCCCCTCACTCACAACATGCTGTTGCCTTCTCATGCCTCATCATGATGCTTTTGAGTTCCTTAGCCCTGTATCTGTAAGATACACTTCACAAGTTAAGAAGGACTGAAATCCTTATATTAAGACCATGGAGTTCTGAAAAGACAGCTTCTGGGAAAGAAAAGTTGCCAACTTCTGCTCATCAAGAGCACTCTCCTAGTGTCTGTTGTGTAATACCACTGCTTGATGTGGTTCCAGGGGGTAAAATCATCATAACCAGAAGAGAGTTCAAAGAAGGGAGACTGGTAATTTGCCTGGTCTTGATTTGACAGTTACATTGCTTAATTCCTAATTTATTTTGATGTTAGTTTTACTGGCCCAGACTGAGTGATAGTCTGGGGCTGCTTTGCTGGGTGTTGATGGATTTAAGTTGTTGGGCTTTTCTTTTTGTTCTTTTTATCTATTTTGTTATATTTCAGTTTGTTTAACTAACATAATAAAATTATTAAAGAAGTTAAATAATTTCTGTCATTGAACAAAATGGCCCAGAACCTCTAAAGAACTGAGCAGATATCGTCCAGCCAACATAAAATTCTATATTTAAATTTTACTTCGTAAACTCATTTAAATCACATGTTCTTACATGTTCTGTTGCTTTAAAGTTGTTTCCTTTGAAACCTTGCTTTTTATGCTTCTATGCAGGAAATAAGATAAACTTGTTTATTTCATTTGTCAGTTTTGTGTTTCTGAATTTCTTCATCAAATCTGTTATCTTCTTTAAGTATCGAATCCTTGCCCAAGTTATGTGCAGAAAGCAGAATGGTTTTACTGCTGTACTTGCAGTGCTGGGAAGCAAGACAAGAGCAAGCAGAGGTGCTGAAAAAGAACACATTAAATGGGCATTTTATTTTGGAGACAATACTACAGGATGAGAAAACCAGACATTTTTAGGATCATGGGATAATTCAGGTTGGAACAGACCTCCAGAGGTCAAATGGTTCAACTTTTCCAGTTCAGTGATGCATCACAGTCAAACACTTGCTTATCACTTACTGCTTTTCCTGGCTCTTTATTTTATTTAGTTAACTCTACTTTCTATCACATTTTAATTTGAACTGGCCTTACCAAGTCATTAGCATTCACATAATATGAGTACATTTTATTTATCAGTGAACTGCAAGCAGCTAAGCAGAAACAAGCAGTCTGTATGCTGGAGATCTGCTGAAATCAGCAATAAGGCTAATTTTCAAATGTGCATGTGAATGGGACCCCAACACGTGGAAGCCTCTCTCTTCTTGAGCAGTGTGGAGTTCTTCAAATTCTTCAGGATTCACAAAGGGGAAGAGGGTGATAGGACTCAGATAGTAACAAACCCAGATGAATAAGAGCAACAACAGCTTTATTTTCTCCCCCAGGGTGTCTTCAAGCAGAAGGTGATAGGTTAAAAAGTAGACAATAACTAGTTGAGAAATGTGCACTTTCAGAATGTTTTTATCATGTCATCATTCTCTAGCAATTAATATCTCCATTACTGTCCTGAAGAGGGGAGACGTTTTCTACTATGTAAATACTGGTAAGGTTATCCATAACTTTTGTTCTTTGGAAAAGAAATGCTATACATAGATTCAAAAAAGCTGGCCTTATTTGCTAATGCCTGATTTTCACCAAGTATAGATGTCTTTTCCGAGGTCAACTTTACTGGTATCATTTCTTCTGCTGTAATGTCTTTTATGAGTTTTCAGAGGTGAATACCAAAATTGTCTCCAGTTTCATGAAAGTAGCAGGGAGTGGATGCAGCTATAGTGTAAATGAAGTTACTAAGGTTAATCTTGACCAATGCTAGGAAGAAGCCTCCTGGCAAGCCTGTGCTCAAGCAGTCCACAAGCATATGAACTGTAAGAGAAGTGTTCAACAACATGCACTGACCCTCAGTGAAGCAAGGCTGTCGAGCAAAACTGGGCAAACTTCAACCCCATTACATTGTTTTGTATTGTATAGGTCAGCCTTCCTGTTTCTGTTTACATGGCTGCCAGCTAGAAGTGTTAAACTGGCCTTTTCAGGCTGTAGAAAGGAAAAATATTCCCTTCGCTGCTTGAACTTGGGGGTCTAACAGACCCACCCTTTCTGTCTAGGTGGCAGGAATTTGGGATCTGGATTGCTAATTTACCTTAGTGCTTGTATAATTTATATCACAAATCCATATTGGTTAATGCCTAGGACTCTACACACAGAAACAGTCCGAATTTAATAATGATTGTAACAGGATTTTAGCATTCATTAACGGTGAGTATTTATTTCTACCATAAGTTTTCTTTCCCATGCAGAACACACATACATGTGGATGCATTTTTAAGGAGTTGGGAACTATTCAAAACAAGAGTTATTTTGAGGGTTAGGAAATAGCTTGTCTTGCGGCTGCCAAGTGATTTTGGAATAACTCTTTGCATGATGGAGTGGAGGGGAAAATGGAGATAAAAACATCAGTCCTTCAGTTCAAGGAGACTACATGCTTGAGAAAAGGAAAAGAAAGAAGGGAAAAACTATTTCATCTTCTTATGCTTCTGCATCCAGATCTACCTTTATTTTCCATTCTGAAGCTGGGAAGACGAGTCACATTCCAGTCACATTCTCCTGACTGTGCCCCTTGGCAGGCTAGACAACAGAGAGAAGCAGCCCTTTGTCCTGTATTTTCCCCTCTTCCACCTTGAGCAGGTTTGAAAGAGAGAAGGAACATGTTCCAAAAGGGGTATGTAGAAATGTCATCAGTCACATTTAAATAAGTTTATAAATGTACAAAGTAGCTCTCAGGGCTCAACATAAGGTTGAGGTGAAACACCTGATCCTCATCCAAAACTAGGGACCTTCAGCTGGTGTAAATTAGGTACCGCAATACATCCCAGCTGAAGCTACAGCACCAGGATTCATCTCCACAGTCTGTAGAGTTCCTGACTTATATTTAGTGTATTATAAAATGTTTGTAAATAGCTGCAATATGTGACCACTGAATAACAGTGAAATCCAGTCCTCCTTTTCTGCTTGCTTTATATTTTAAAACAGGAAAAAAGGATCCTTTACCTTCAGCATACTTTGTTCTTTCTTCACAGGGTAAGTAGCTATCAAATTCTTCACAGGGCCAAATGAGATAGAAACTCTTAGGATGGGCAGAACACTTGCTGTCTCCAGCCTTGCACAGAATGAATGTTACATACAGATACTTAAGCCTTTATAATCCTCGATGCTGCTTTAATTTAATATCTTGGACCAAACTGGGGGGTAAACCACAAAAACAACCCATCCCCCTTCCTTTCCTTTCTTCTTCCTCTTGAAAATGAACACGTATTTTTGAGAGGTGGAATAAAACTTTTGCTTTAGTGGTGCTTACCTGAGGCCAGGACAATGTGTTATAACTTCCTCAGAATAATATTTTTGTCTTAAAACACCTGAAAATACAAAAGATTGGACATTAATAGTTATAAACATCACACTATAAAATTGCTAAAAGTCAAAGTCATGCCATCTCTTTTGTTTTCTAGATATTATTATGCTATTTGAATCAAATCTTGGTGACTTCTTGTCTCCCAAAATTATCCTTTGCCCCCAAACATTAAAATATACTTTCTAAAGGTGGATGATACATTTAGGATTGTTAAACCAAGCAATTCTGTGGACATGTTAATTTTGAAATATATATTTAGTCGGATTTTCAGAGTAATTTGTTTTGAAATACTCTATGTTCCTCCCCCAAAGTTATCTGGAAAATTAAGCTCTGGGATAAAGTTTATCAGTATGAAGTTTTCAAAGGGAAGACAAAGAAGGAGAAAGAATACAGAGCTGAATGAAGAACAAGCAAGCAAACCTTTTAAAATTGTGCTTGAGTGTAAGGTGAATGGCCACTACTTGGTCAAACAAACCAGTCATCTCCTTAATAACAGGACACATAGTTTATGGTGAAATTAACTCCTTTGCTTCACCATTAACAGGCAACATCTTACCTGGATGTTGCCGCAGAGCCAAAAGTCAGGGAGAAGAAAGATATTCTAATTCTGCAAAGATGTAGGGACAGGTATGTAAGGCCTTGAAAGAAATCTCACTGAGCCCTTTCACCTGGCATTGTCAGGCCAGGGGAGATGCTAGCCTGTAAGAAGCACACTACATGGCATTTCATGTTATCAAAATCAACTCCCATGTGTGAAGTCTGACCTGTGGCAGACAGAGCCCTGTTAGAAATTGTGGGGACAGTCAGTGTGGAGTCTCACTCAGGCCTAGCATGCTGCTTACAAAGTGAAGCACTCTTACCCCTAGCAGCTGCAGCCTGTTTTCACAAATATCTGACAAGTTTCTTTGGGTCCCTGCCAGTTTGAGCTGTACCCAACACTTCTGTCCTTCCTCTAGCTCCACAATCCTTTGTAGCTGCTGCTCAAAACTTATACATGTACCAAATGAAGCTCCTTTCCTCTCCGCAATGTGCAGACATGTCCTCCCACCCCCATTAATTAACCCATGAGTGGCTTCATCTCCACGAATCTGTGACTTCCCACACTTTATCCCCCTCATTCAGCTTAAAGACATCAGCACATTCCTGACTTCATCACTTGTTAACTCCCTTTTGTTGACGGCCAGTGCATCCTCTCTCACTGGCCTGCTCTGGTTTGATATGACTTGGACTCTCACGCAAGAAGTCTTGAAGGCTGTTTATATGCTCGATTGCTACTATGGTACATAAAAAAAAATCTCTAAAGTTATGTTTTAGCACTACTTCTGTATCCAGAATTGGGAGGCTTTCAGACCTTCTCAAGCTGTGTTGGCTTGCTGTCCCTCTTGCAAGCACCTGACAAGGAGCATCAAAGCCTGAGTGAGAGCAAGACCTTTGCTGTTTTCTGTTTGATTACCAAATGTTAATCCTTTGGCAAAACACCAGAGGATTTAATAGAAGGTGGCAATAGCATCATTAAACAAATACATCAAATGACAAGTTTTCCTCAGCAGATATTCCAAAAAAAAAAGAAAAAAGCATGCAATGCAGCAGATTGATGCATCTCCAACCAGATTTTTAGCTATGGTACCACACTCTATAAATTATGATATTTATATATATTTTTGGAATTTAACTCTTTATTTGTATTCTAGAATTATAGAAAGTATTTCAAGAATCAAAGGATTCTTCAGAGACCATCTGCAACTCTCCCCTGCCTAAGTACAGGTTCAATTACATCTGTTTCATTTCAGACGCTTGTTCAACAGGTCCTTAAAAAAGATCACTGCTGAGGATCCTCCAGTCTTCTTTTGATGGAAGTCTCCTCTATCACTGAAATAGACTGCAAAGTGCTTAGCATTGCATTAAATTAAGAGATTTTAAGCTCTTTCCTCAAAGCAGCTTGTGTGGAGGTATACAGGGAGAAGCAATAGCCACTTGGAAAAGAAGTCTGAAGGACAGGAAGCTAGGAAACTGCAAAACTATCAAACACTGAAAAAATCAAGGTAGTAGTATTCTACAAAATGTCAGGCACATCCAGCTTGGAGATTCAGAGGAAGCACCCAAATGTCTTACTGTTCATTGGACTCTAAACCTCTTTGATTAAAAGTACTTAAATGATCAGACAATAACAAGCGCTCCCATAACATTTCTTTTAGAAATCTTCACATTTCAACCTTAATTAAAAACACTTAACTTGAAGTAATCAAAACTAAAGTTCCTGGATTGAGGCATGTTTTAAGGTCAAAAATGAGTTCTTAGTTCTTTTCACACTACACAAAAATATTCCAATAATTTCTTCAACTGCTACAACCAAAAATATTGTGCTCTCAATTACATAACATTATTCTGGCTGATTTTTTTCAGTCGTTCACAGGAAAATATAAAGCAGTCAGTATTTGTTTCTAAATCAATAACCTTGAGTTAGCACAGCTATCCAGGTCCATAGTCATTGAAGACTCTACTTAGGCAAAACGTTTGCTGACCTCATTTTCCTTTCTTAAAGAACTAACTATATTCACACTTGAAAGCCACTCCAAAATAAATTGAATAGATGGCATTTTAAAGCCATTGCTAGACCTTATGTTTAATAGGTACTTTAGTACATGATCTGTTCCTCTCCAAACTAAATGGTCCGCACCACTCCAGTGCTTTTCAACACTCCTTATGTCCAAAGGACTCTACATTTCATACAACATCACTTACTGTGTTTCTTGGCCCTCAATATTTATTGCACTTTTGCAGGCATTTCTCATATCAATGTCACCAGACCAAGTTGGTACTGTTATTAGCCTCTCTTTCTGCTGTGGGTTCTCCAGGCTGCTTGAGGAGGAATAAACTGAGTCTGAACAGGGTCACCTCAAGCCATTCCCTTTCTTTCCTTTAGGCCTTAGTTTCTGCCAAGGGCTGGATTGGAAGGAGGAAGAAACACATATGGGAAAGCTAGCAGTCCTGCCTGCTGGTTGCTAAGAAGCCTGCAGACAGCTGTAAATTAGAGCAGCCTGTGTCTGTTATATTTTACAGCAATGTTCCTTTGAGCAAGCCAAAACCCAGAGATGAGAAAGAGCTGCTTGCTTTGGGTTGTGAACAGAGGGGCATCACAAAGTTTTAACCCAAAGATCCTGAGCAAGTTTTTTTGTCCTTTCTAGACAAGAGATTGCCAGGGCAAAAGTCTGAGGGCCAAGTGGTTGAACATACACACCTTTCACTCCAAAAATTCCCTCTGTTTCTAGCATCTGCTGTGATGTTTCTCAGAAACAATTGCACTCATGATGCCACCAGTTGTGACAGAAACTAGAACTGCAGGAACAGGTCAGCATCTGCCACGCAGTTTGGGGAAAACTTCCCAAGTGGAGAAGGCATGCTCAGACTGAGGTCCACATCTCAGTCAGGTGTGGAACATGGATCATCTTTGTTTTGCACTCCAGGCAGCTAAGGCATTTACCTCTCCTGTCATCTCCCTTTCAAACTTCCGGAACATTCCATTTCGTATGCAGTTGCTAATGCCATATTTTTCATGTGATACTGCAGAGAACACCAATCAGAAAGCTTTTGCTGATGGAAATTTCACATCTATAAAGTGAAAGTGAAGCCTGTGCCCTCAAAATGCCTGCTTACAGTCTAGGTAGATTTTGCCCTATGTATAGTCCTTCACATTTTAATTCATTCTGCTTCCTTTGAAACCAACCGCAAAACTTCTAACTAAATGAGAGTTGCATGATGTTTGTGACTTGTGTGCTTTCTGTCAAAAAGAATTGTGCTCAACAGTAAGAAAAGCTCTCAACATACCTGTAACGTACATTTGCTAGAAGCAAAAGCTGAATTTGATTTCTGATGATTAGTATGTTGCCTCTTCATTGTAAAATTTAAGTAACAATAACATAAGCCAGCCCTGTTTAAACTCTTGTTTATAAAGTTCAAGTAGCATTACTTTTTTTTTAATAGCTGGCCTAGAATAAGCATTAAAGTAGCTTTCATACAACCCATAATGCCAAAAAATAAATGCAATTCTGCACATTCTTTCCTGAGAGCATCCACAAATGACGTGCAAGGCATACACATTGGCCAGAGGCCATAAGCAAAAGCATTGTGTTAAAACTTTCTATGACATCAAGCCAAAAAACTACTTAGCATTTTTATCTTGGATCTCAACTGAATTATGAATTAAATAACCAAATCAAAACAAAAAGCATAAAACACACTACATCGCACAACTTTGGCTATACACACAAATACACACATGCACGTAAGTGGTGTGGATCTGCAGTGATTGATATAACCTCAGAGTGTGTGTGTGTGTGTGTGCATCTGTGTGTGTGTGTACAGAGGGAAAAATAGCACATTCCCTTTGACAGCAAGTGGATTATATCCCAGATGGGCTCCCTCTGGTGTTGAGAAGACAACATATTTCCCCACTCAACTTTATTTCTTTGTGTCACAGATTCACAGAATGGTTGGGGTTGGAAGGGACCTCTGGAGAGCATCTAGTCCAACCCACCTGTTAAGGCAGTTTCCCCCAGAGCAGATCACAGAGAAATGTGTCCAGGCAGGTTTTGAATGTCTCCAGAGAAGGAGACTCCACAACCTCTCTGGGCAGCCTGTTCCAGTGCTCTGTTACCATCAAAGCAGTCTTTCCTCATATTCAGATGGAACCTCCTATGCTTCAGTTTGTGCCTGTTGCCTCTCATCCTATTGTTGGGCACCACTGAAGGGAGTCTGGTCCCATCCTCTTGACATCCACCCTTCAGATATTTATAAACATTGATGAGATCCATCAAGAAGGGGTTTAAAAAGTGCCAAATGTAATCATGGTATTAATATGGCAGAGTCCCTTGTTTCACATAGACCCTTAAGGATGGGATAGTATAGCTTTTCTATGATCTCTCATCCAGTGTTCGTGAATACTATATATGGCACATGCATAAATATGCACAAATGTGTGTATATATAAATCAGTGCACTTTATTACACTCAAACAGTTTTCCATACATGTAGACATCACTTCTAACCCTAAAAGACACAGAAACATCATACTGTGAAACTTGCCAACCATAAGTTGGCAATGTAACTATTCACAGTTAAAGATGATAAACCAAATGCCCAGAGAGTGTCAGGCCTCGCAACAGCAAGGATCTGATTCTCCAATGTGTGGAGCATTTTTATGATGACACTTAAGCTCAGCTCACGCCAAGACTCTTGATGAGACCTGTGCACTCATGCAAGTCCAGCCTAGGAACCATGTGTGGAACTCCAGCAAAAGGAGGAACACACAATTATCTATTTTTATATTGAAGCATAGGCAATGGGTGGAATTGGTTTTGGCATGAACATTAACTAGGCATTTTGATATTCTTCCACTTTGTTTACCACCCATTTACCACCTTCTGCTGCATCTAAGGCGGTAGTCCTGCAGACTACCCTGTCCTGTGCTGCACAGCTATCATTCAACATGAGAGTGCAAGTATCATCCTTTACGGTATTTCCCATATGGCAAATGCTTAACTTTTGTCATCTGGATGCCCTTTTGACATAAGTCTGTTTGGTTTTTGATGCAATCCCTTCCTTGGAAAAACATCACTTCCCTTTTTGTCCTGAGGTGCCAGGAGGTGGAAGCAGTGTGACCCCAGCTGGGTTTGCTGGAGGTGCATGACCCCCTTGCAGCCACAGCACGTCTCTCCCTGGCTGAAGTTCACAGCAGAGTTGGGATGCTTTTAACAGAATGAAACAGAAGGGAGAAGGAGACAAGAAATACAGATTTCCAATGGGTGTTCACAGATGTTTACTGACAGCAGAGGAGTAAGGAGACCAGCCTCGGCTCCCAGCCCAAGCGAGAGTGTGTCCTCATGGTCCTAGACCTTTGCTCCTGCTCCCAGCTTGCCCAGCTTCCCCTCTCCTCCTCCCCAGTTCCTGCAAGCCCTCCCTCTCCATTTCATTCCTCCCTTCCAGCCCATGGTTCATTCATTGCCACCCACGCCCTGGCTCCTGCCTCCTCCATCCTCACACCCTGCACCAATACATATTAGCAGTGTAACACTTCGGCCAGATCCTAGGCCTGGTAAAAGCAGGAGAAAAACTCACATTCACATGAGTGGCGTTCTTGGATCAGGTCCTGAATGCACAAAAGCAAAGCTGATGTTAATTTTCCTTTTCCTCAGACAGTGCTGTTAGAGTTGGCATGTTCTCCTTCGACTGGTGAAACAAGAAGCAGGGGGTGGGAGCTGGGGGAGCAGGAGCAGGGGAAGAACAGAAAGGATACGTAAAAGGAGGAATGATTGCACACATGTGCTCCGCATTCTTCAGCTCAGATTAATGTTTTCCTGTGAATTTAATTGGCTGCCTTCTGGTTTCGGCCAGATGACCAGTTACATTTCAGGACAGCTATAAAGTTGAATCTAAATGAAATATTTGGACAACAGGAGCCAATGTCTGTGAAGTATTCCAGAAAATTATTAAATAAACAAAAATACTGGAACTTCTAACTGCAGAGCATAATAATTGTTATTGTTCATTCCCATGTAGTATTAAGTCCTAATGCATCAACTCGACTGACAAAAAACCCCACAAACCATCCAATTGTAACTTTAAAAAGTAAGTTGTCCTTGCATCTCCACCACATGGATGGCAACACAGCATTTCTCAATGAATGATCCAGCATCATTAGCTGGAACATTTACAGGGTTTCACTGAAAATTATCTAAATTTAGATCTGTTTTTTATTTAAATGTTCTCCACCCCCAGCACCAAGCTGTTGTCAAGTGGCACTGAAAGAAAAAACGGTGCTAGTGGTTAGTGTGGTACAATTATATTTGAGTCTCAAAGGTGACAACAGGCTTTTTACTGCTGTCTTCACTTGGATGAAGATTTAGTAATTTTCACCAAGCTGTCTGCTCAGTTATGCTGGTGGATTGACTCCAGTGTGGCCAATTTGTGTTCATGGAAGTGTCAGTATGATCAGCCTATGGGCCAGGTTCTCCCCTTCCTGCCCCCTATTTGGGCTGATCTGAGAATTCATCATACGCAAAGGAAAACACTCGGTTGGCATCAACTCAAAACAGCTCCCTCCTGGGCCAGCTACTCTCCTTGCTCTGTGTGGGAGAAGACATACGGCACAGGGCATTTACTCATGCCTTGCCAACTCTTCACTGGCTTGTGGCATAATCCACCAGGGAAAACTTCCCAGATACAACTCACAGTCTGTCCTGGCCTCATGAGCGAGCAGGACTAGCAACACAAGAGAGCAATGGGGAAAGCAGCTCTTCCTGCCTGAGGAAAGCTACGCATGGGGTTAAAGAGGTCTGAATGCCTCCTCCTGAGTCCGCTACAAAACATCCTATCTACCCTGCATACTATGTCCCAGGAGGTTTAGCAACCAGGCCAAGGCAACTGATCCCTGACAGTTCTTTTGTCCCCAGTCTGACCCTCACAAGCCTGTGGCTTTTTGAATTAGGAAAATAGACCAGGACAAGATATAATGCCATAAAGGGCTATGGGGTTATATGTTTCACTGTTTAAATAGTCTCACTGCTGCTTCTCTTCCACAAAGTCTTTTGAAAACTCTCTTAAATTTCCAGACGCACCTCTCCCAGTGGAAGGTGCACCAGTGCCTGTAGCAGAAACCAGTTCAGGGATCAAGCACACATGCTTTATTCTTTTCCCTAGTCTTTGATCTTTGTTTCCCTCTTTTTCACATTCACCAAGATTTCCTATCCAAAGATTCTTAAAGAATTAAGTCTCAAGAAATACCCAGGAAATTCTTCTTGGTGCCAATTCAGTTTCTGTTACAAGAATGACACACTGCAGGCTCAAAACTTTCTGGTCTTCCCTTCACCTCAGCTGAGGACAGAATGAAAGGAGCCTTCCCACAGAGGAGATTGGCCAGCTCAGTCACCAGGCAGTGGAGGGCTAGATAAAACCCAGATTTCCCAGATTACAGGAAAAAAAAAAAACAGAGAGAGAAGTTATTGGTGTCCAAGGTGCTGGCAGTAGCCAAATCAAGAGCTGGGCAGCAGAGGCCAGGGAGCATAACAATAACTAAGCAAAGAAAATATTATGTGTAACCAAAAAATGAAAATATTATTTGTAATCAGATCAGAAAGCATCATCTGAAGCAAATGTGGTTCAGTGCCAGTGGATGTTTCCCTAGAAAGGGTAATGTTACATAAGACTCTCAGAACAATTAAAAAGGCAGATCATGGTTTCTTGGCTGTGATTCATTACTCCAATCTAGCTCCACCATCTTTTCATGCTTCCCTGGATCTGGACAGTGTTTGACAGAGCATCCTCAGGAAAGTGGTCATCACATCAGCGAAACACCTTGAATATCACGAAAGCACCTTTCAGGAACAGGTCTCAAGTCCCTTTATCAATCGTAATTCATAAGTCTGTAACACCAGAAATATGATATCTCTATTCATTTTGGCCTCTTATACTTGCTGAATTCTCTTTGTAAACAAAATATTTTAGTTTAATTCAGTTGACAACAATGACAAATGTGGGTCCTCTACAATTCCAGGTAACAGGCCATTTCTCATCTAAAAATTTACCCAGTGATCCTTAAAAGCATCTAGTGGGAGTTACCGTTTCACAGGTATTGGAAAATCATGTGCCTGTCATTTCAAATGACAGCAAATGTAAGCAGTTGTATTTGGAATGATAACAAATTATAATCTATTTCTCAGAAAACCTTTGTGTGACTCTGTTCAGACCCTATTTCTGCTCAGGAGGCAAGCTGACTGAAATTACCTCTAAGTGATACATATGCGCCTAATTACCACCCCATTCTCTGCACTGTCTCTTGACGGAAATCTAGGGTTGCAAAGGCACAGCAAGAATGAGAGCCAACGGCTGAGAATTTAAGCTCAGCGAATCTAAACTGAACTATGATGGAAATTTTCTAACAGATGGGGTAACTGACCATAAGAACAGTTTGTGGAGAGTTGTGATGAATTCCCTCCACCACTCACAATTCTTAAATCAGGACTGGATGTTTTTCCACTAGATAGACCAAACAAGAATTAAGTCAGAGAAAGCTAATGGCTGGGTTGTAGCAGAGGTCAGACAAGAGGATACCAAAGGTCTCTCTCGATCTTACAGTCTTTGAGTGTCCTAAATAAAAAGTTCAGGGTTTGCAGATCATACCATAAATCCTATTCTATTTCAGGCTGCTTTCAAACTTGGGCAATGAAAGAAGAGGGAAAATAAACAGATGCTGCAAAGCAAAATCATCTGAGTGATGAACAAAAAGCCCTATCCATGCATCTGTGGCAGACGATCTTCCCAGGGGTCTGCCTTATCAGTGATCTGGTTTACTTTGGCCTATTTGTCAGTGGCAGAAGAAGAAAACAGCCCCAGATCCTGATAACTACATAGAGCTGATTGTATCATGCAGTGATAATGAATTTGAATAGCTCTATTAGAACAGCAGTGTGGCTTGAAATATCCCTCCCCTTTTCATGGATGGTGGCTTTTCTGGGTTGTCACTTATCTAACAGGAGGGTGTTTTTCTATGGCACGAATTCTTTAGAAGCAGAGAAGTGTTAAGGGATTCCCTCCTTGCTTGACAAGGATTACCACCCCTTGGTCATGCCAGTTCAATGGCTGGGGTGGCTGAACTCCAAACCAGACATGGGGAATGGTCTGATTAAAAAAAAAAAAAAAAAAAAAAGAATTGAAAGAATTGAAAAAATAGATGTCTTTCTCCATTTTTCTCCATTGCTTTGAAAGTAGGCACTATGACAAATCTGGTTGGGAGCACAGCCACACAAACAGTTGACTCATCACTGCAGAGCAGATCGTGAACTTTGTGAACTCTGACGTTGCAGGGAGGAGGACAGGAAGGAACTGTGAGGGCAAAGGGTGTTGTGAAGATCTCTTCAAGTGGGTCCATCACCACAGGGGTTTTCATGTGGAAGAACCATGCCCAAGGTTGCAAAATGTACTGCTTTATAAAGGTGCTCTTAGAGAAGGGCTTATTTTGGACTTTTCTGGAGCCTTAAAAGCTGACAGCTAATGGCCTATTTCATTTGTTAGTGTTTTCCTGTCATAAATTCCCTGTCACGCATTTTCTGAATGAGAAGGGCTTGCTCAGCAATGTTAAAAAGGCCAGGAGAAGAAATGAATGTTACACCCAGCTCCCTGGCAACCCCTGTTATTCTGGCCCTTGTGCTCCCATCTCCACACCACCTGCACGCACAGTGAGGAACTGTGACTTCTGGGGGTGTTTGGGAGGGAAACTCCCAGAAGAAAGATTTCTGAATGTCCTTAAAGTATCTGCTAGAAGGTAAGAAGAAGAGGGACATGGAATTTTACACTACTTGGAACTGCATTTTCAAGATCCTTTTCACTATTTCAATCCCCAAATGTAGTGCATACCTTGAGCAGTGAAGACTTTTAGTATACTGGTGCCACAAACAGGGTGGATGTATATGTGAAAGCCTTGTAAAAATAAAAAATTAAATCCATTGCTTGCAATGGAGAGTTTTGCACTAGTAATTCAGGATGCGATCTATGTCTTTGTGTTAGACACTGCAGAAATTGCTATAAGGTCCCTCATCTAGACAAGTTAAGATGGCATGGATGGGACAGAAAGACACTGAATGAAAGAAAACCTATTCTTAAACTCGTTTTGAGAGGGGAAGCTAATGTGCAATGCAGCTATACAGGATTTACTCATGATCACATTGCAAATGTCTGGGCATTAGGATGTGAACCTATATTTCTTAAATGCCAGCACAGCACCAGAACCACAGCACTCACTTTTTAGGAATTGTAGATTGACCTCACTACATGTTCTTAGTAAAAATGACAAATTACAATCCCCTATTGGCACCAAACCTTCAGACATGTCTACACGAAGTTTGAGTTCATATCAAACACTTGAATGGTTGTCACAGTCTCTGGTGGGAGTAGATATAAGCAAATAGTCTGGTACGCTGTGTCTAATGTTGCCCTGTCTCTTAGGTGTCAGAAGAAGAATTAAAACCACCCGTCAGATAACTGGTCAATTATTTAGTATTTCCTATGTTTCAAAGGGAGTGTATTCTATGCTGTAAAATATGAGGTTGGATTGCCATTATCATGATCTTCGTTTGCATAGTTACAGATGTTGCTGATGGTCATAAAATTATCTAGCTCTTTTAAGAGTCCACAATATATTATCTTGATGACCACTTATGGCAGTGAACTCCAAAGATTAGCTAAATGTTGGGAAAAGTGGGGATTTCCTTTTATAGGGACAAAATTTACTACCTTTTAATTTTACTGGGCAGGGGTATACCTTTCACAGTTTAGATTACGTGAAAAGGTATGTCTCATTTCTCTAATGGAGCAAAAATAGTTTCAGAAACCATAAATGCAATTTGATACTTATAAGACCAAAAACTGCACTCATTTGCCAAAGTATAAAGCCAAATGAGACTTACAGCTCCTCACATTCTGGTGGCCTCCTGGAATGGGTTTGCATCTCTGACACCACAGCCTCCCTGCCCCCTCCTCCTCACCACCATTCCCCACCCCCTGCCTCCAACCTTTTGCTTGTCAGCACTAAGCTCTGTCCAATTATCCACCTTTTCAAAAGTGATTTATTTTCAGGATAACCTAATAATGTCAAAACCAACACTGTTATGCTCTATCACCCACCAGGATGAGCCAAAGAGGGAAGGGGGAAACTGTACTGATTCACTTCGCCTTGCACTTTTTACCTGACGGGCTGATGAATTGTACAGCCAACAACTTAGGAATAATTTGGTCAGGTTATCGTAAACAACTCCCTTCTACTCCTTCACACTTCCTAATAACATTGCTCTATAGCAGTTGCAGCAATGCTCCCTACCTCCTGTTTCAGAGGTAATTATTTTTTTCATGCGGTTCCATCTCTGCTGGTGAGGCATTACACAAGCTGACAAATGTTTTCGGCCACTGAAGCAATTAGGTGAAGTTTGCCAGATTGTTTGTCTTCCAAAGCTTTTGTTAACAAAAATAAGAGCTCTCTTGGCAAATTCTTTTTCATCTTATGAGGGGGACTGGTTGAGTCTCAACTATAAGACATGCAAACTAGGAGTGTTACCTCCAAAAGAAGCATTTTGGGAAAATCACAGACTTGTAGATACACAGTAGATACACACTCTGCTCCTGTTTTCTTCCTTGGAAGTAATAATTTCCACCACTGGCTTTATCCCTGTCCACCTCTACCACGTGCATCACCTGGCTGATGCTGACAGAAGCCCATTCAAGGCTGTGTGGTTTTTGGGGTTTTTTGTTTGTTTGTTTTGGGTGGGCTTTTTTTGTTTGTTTTTGTTTTGTTTTGTTTTGGTTTATTTTTTTGTTTGTTTTGTTTTGTTTGTGTTTGTTTTGGTTTTGGTTTGTTTTTTTGGTTTTATTTGCCAGTGCCCACCCAGTTATTGAACAGTGAGCTGCAGCACAAATGATGCAGTTCACCCCCCCTCTGCTCATTTCCCAGTTCAAATGTGGCACATGGAGGAAGACCTTCCTCTCCCCCTACTCATGGCTGTGCTAATACCAGGCAAGACTGCACAAAGATAGGTGTTGCTTTGAAAAATATTGTAACTGCAGCTGAAAGAGGGCTGGAAGAACTTACTAATATTACATTTGTTTATATATACAGGCAAAAAATCTCACGAACTCTTGTTCCATGACTGTGTTAAGTCCTTCTTTGGTGCAACAAGACAGTTCACACAGTGGCAAGAATGTCCTTAAGGCTGAATGAATATAAGGGCTTGCAGCTCCTGGAGAACATGGAGAGATCCCTGTGTTCTGTTTTAAGTAGGAGTCAGCAGATGACTTGAGATAATCTAATTTGTGCAAGGAATATATTTCATTTACATTTTGCTCTCAGAAAAAGTGAGAGCACAGTAAACAACATCTTATCTATACCCATATATTCAGCTCAATTCCATGGAGTTTTGCCATTGACTCAATTGGAACAAGATCAGTCTTTAATCACTAAAAAAACACATTTTTACTCTTGTTCTCCAGCACTATGCAATATATTATGTTGGAATGGAAGAGACTTTTTTAAGAAGTGCACAAACATTCTGGCATATTCTTCAGGATTTTGGATAACAAATTTCTAGTGCAATAAATTCCCCACTCTATAGCAAAGTCTTACATGCAACCATTTTGTAAAAATTTCCTTTATGGATTCTTTTCTCAGTCATGGACTAAAGAATGTGTTTCTTTTTATTTCCTGACACCATCAGTATATTCTTTTTTACTTAAAAGATTGAAAGGAGAAAAAAAGTCAGCTACTCTATTTCTTTCCTTCATGAGGAAAATTTAAAAAGACAAAACTTCTTAAATAAAATTCAGTTGCAATCCAAAAATAGGGATCTGAAATGAGTCCTTGTTACTTATCCTTGCACTTAGCTTTATTAAACTTACATAAAGGGTAGAATTCTCTATTTTATACAAGTAAATAATCTTAACTGTTTTCTTCAATTATCATCCTGGAGGTATTGTCCATATTATGCATTATAAGACTAAATGAGGAAATGGGCATCTAGAATCATAGAACCATAGAATGGTTTGGGTCGGAAGGGACCTTCAAAGGTCACCTAGTCCAACCCCCTGCAGTGATCAGGGACACCTTCAACTACATCAGGTTGCTCAGAGCCCCATCCAGCCTGGCGTTGAATGTTTCCAGGGACGGGGCATCTACCACCTCTCTGGGCAACCTGTGCCAGTATTTTACTATCCTTATTGAAAAAAATGTCTTCCTCACATCCAGCT
Source organism: Columba livia (assembly GCF_036013475.1). NCBI lineage: Eukaryota > Metazoa > Chordata > Aves > Columbiformes > Columbidae > Columba > Columba livia. Next base: position 59,415,162 of record NC_088604.1, read on the forward strand.
TGAATCTCCTCTCTTTTAGTTTAAAGCCGTTACCCCTTGTCCTGTCAATGTCACTTTAAATTTTCAGTTTAAAAGAGTGTTTCTTTTTGGTCCTTTCTGAAGCATTCCTTCTCTTGTATCCCATACAACGACTAACAAAGCTCATTATATTGCAATACATTAATATAAAGCAATTTGCTGATTATCATGTACAGTGTATGAATGGCCGGCGAGCATAAATAAAAACAAGGATAAAGTGTAGAACCAAGGAGTTCCTGATTAAATTGCAAACATTGATCCACTTCTTATTGCCAACAAAATTTCCTAGACAAGTGATGAGGAACCATAACAAATAAAATGTTTCTGCCTTTTTGTTCTCACATGAATGCTACCAAAAACTGCTTTTTAATTAACCATTTTACCTGGGATTGGATCCTGATGCACTCATACACTACCACTCACTGAAATATGCTTCTTTGCTTTGTTAGGCCTTTCTGTTAGGTACTAAAGTATCTGAAAATGTGTCACCAGTCTGACTGTCATGAGGAGCACTTTGGGTTGGGTTAAATTACTGTCCCTCATTCTGCTGAACTGTGAGCAGAGTTATCTGCCCAGCAACCTATTAACCTGACATAAATTATCAGACAAGGCTACCACAACAGGAGGAAGCTGAGGAAATGTGTGCGTTAGCAATCACCAAGCCTATTAAACTGCTCCGAAATCTCACCCTTTGAATTCACAATTTTTCACGTTTTGGCTTGACCAAGAGGCAGGTTGGTGAAGCAAGAGGATCTGTGGGGGTGTGAAAAGGATGACCCCGGCAACAAAATATTGGTTTTGCATCAGAGGGTATCTGTTACAGGAGAATTTCCTCTGGCGCCAGCAGGTATTTGAGTAGGCCTCCACATGGATCCCAAAGGAGGGAAGGAAATAGAGATGGAAGTTTTTAGAGGGGATCAAGATGTTAAGCCTTAAAACTGTTTGAATGACCCACAATGACTACCTGCAAGGCTTTTGTTGGTGGGGTGCTTGGGGGGCTAGGGTTGGTTTCTTTTTCTGTCACTTCTTTTTTTTTTTTTTCTTTGTTGTCTTCTTTTTCTTTTCTTTTTTTCTTTTTTTGTGCTGGTGTGGTGTTCCAGCCAAAAGTGCAGAAGGGCACTAGCAAAGGAATGCAAAATCCATCCCCAATCACTGATGAAGAAAATCATCTGATCCACAGCAGCCTCTTTTTCTCTGCACTGGGCACACTGATCATACAGCTGATCCTGAGAGCTCTTTGGTGAATTCCCAGGGCTTTTAAAAACACTGTTAGTGGTACTGGTAATGGAAATCTCAAAATATCACAGGCTGGATTGATAGAGTTTTACCCTGGAAGTAAATTTTGGCACTTACTTTTTCCCCTTGGGCCTGGGGAAGAAAATCTTCCTTGGGGGTCTGAAGGCTGATTCATTAAATCTGAGCTGTCTGCTGAAGTGCTCAGTAAAAGTGACTCTGATTTATTTGGATTTGTCACTATAAAGGTCTCTGGAGACAGCTATTTATCCTATGGGATTCTTGACAAATTGGCTGAGCAGTCTGGGCAGTCCAGAGGGAGGATGGTCTTCTCTGACCCCTCATATGGCCAGAGAACAGGTAATCACTCCCCCAATCATAAACATGCACAGAAATCACGTTGTTGCCAAGACTTCTCTGTCCACCCAGAATTTGGTCATCTGTGGCTCAGATCTATGCTTGATCTCACCAAAAAGCAAGTCTGAGTCGATAGTCTATAGCTACAGGAATAGGCAGGTAACAAAGGGCTCATGACATGAATTTGTCCTGATGTGAGTACATCCTGCTGAACTGGAGCCTGGCAAAGCTGTTTGTCCCACTGCAGGCAGAATTTATAAAATAGTTACCTGTAATGCAGAAGGATCAATCTGGACTCTAACTTTAGCAGTATCTTTTAACTCCTTCCCAGAAATGCAAACTAGTCAGGCATCCTTCTAAGTGGAAAAGAGACTAAGCACAGCAAGAAGAGGAGGAGGAAATCTGCTGCTGCTTTCTTATGATCCCGCTTGTGTGACTTTCCCCATGCCATAGTGTATAAGGTGGTGTAGTGTCCAGTGTCAGCTCTTGCCGTTAATTATCCGCTAGCCTGGCTGAGAGCTGTATAAACACATTATGGTCACTTGCACGTAATAGATACTGCAACTGCATCCATCTTTCTCTTTAACTCTTTCTGTCTGTCCTGCCTTTTGTGCTCCTCTGAATTTTACCAAACTTCTCAATAATGTACACTTTGTTCCAGTTTCTTCAGAGCTGACTTAAGCTACTGATCCATTTATAGTTGTCACAAGGAAATAAGCATCTTCACGGCATGATTAAGGCCGTTTAAGATCTACATTGCCTCTCAGATGCAGAAGAAATAAATTCAGGATGCCCTGTCCAGAAGTATCATTCCAAATAACTGGAATGGAGGTGATAAGAAAATAACAACTAAAGAGAAGTGCAGGAAAAACCTGGAGGAATGACAGCTTGCCTTCAGATTAGCTTGCCATTACTTAGTGATTTTATCCACCTGGCACGCAGTTCTCCTCCCTGCTCACACCCCTGTGGTGAAAGACAAGTTTGGCTGATGCCAGTGTAGTAGCCCAAGACTGAAACATTCAAACTGGAGGAAACCAAGTTCAGTGGCAGCTGAAAGAAAGTATGGCAGGATTGAACACAGTGCGAGGGCAAATTCTGCGGCAGTGACAGTCCTTTGCAAGGGATGCAGAGGGATAAGCTGGTCTCAGCCTGGCTGACAGCAGAGGTTTCAGGCCCAGAATGAATCATTCCAGATTGTGTTCAGCTTAAAATGGTGTGAAAGTAGCTAAAGTTCATGTTACAACCTCAGAAAGAAACACCATAGACTTTTAAAAGGCACTGGGGGAGGGGATGAGTCCTGGAAAGGTAACAGCAATGGTCTCTTTACTCTACTTGGTGGTTGGATGACTTCAACCCGGGGGTTTTGCCTGGCAATCTGTCTTGCTAAAAGTCAGGGTAAGATAAACTGTACTCTGTCTCTGATTTCTGCAAGAAAGAAAACAATTGAACGACTGGTCATTCATCACTGAGCCACCATCCCCCCTCTCCAACACCTTGTATAGGGTTGTATATCCTGGTGCTGCTTAGCTTTCCTCATCCATTTCTTAAAAAGAAAACAAAAAATTTCAAGTAGAAAGATATGTATTTTACAACTTTCCTGTAATAAAAATGTTTCACAATTGAAAGGAACAGATCAATAAGGAAATTACTTGGCTATTGTTCTAGTTGCTATATTCAACTCTTGTATCATCACATGCCACTTAGGTTAAAGTAAGATTAGTATCAAAGTAATTCCTTTTTTAACCCTGCCTCTACAATTGTGTTCATAAATACATTTACCTGTTCATAAAAACTTGCAGTGATTTTTGTGTACTGAAGATCTCCAACTCATCTCAGATGTAGCTTACGGACTTACAAATGTGTCCTTTTAACATTCAGCTGTGGAAAGCAGAGAATATTATTTGAGAAGTTCCTTTAGCAGCTTGAATTAAACCAGCTATTTAAATCACTGAGAAAAAAACCCAGATGGAACAAACTGCAAAAATTACAAATCTGTTGTGAGACAAGCAGACTGAAAAGTGGAAGGGTGGCATACAAAGATGGGAAACAAAAGTAGTCAAGATATATTTATGTGGCCATAGGAAAAAACAGTAACTTGGGTGAGAAGCAACAGCTAGGCTTGCTCTGGTGAGCTAAATGTATGTTCTGCTATCAGGGAAGCAAATTAATCTGTACTCCTCCTTCTAACAAATACAGCTTTGTGCTGTTTGTGGTACCAAGTATTATACTCTGTTTCAGGTGCTGAACCTGTCTGGATGCTTCCCACACTTGCAGGAAAAGATGCTTCAGAGCACATTAACCTGCACAAGGCAACTGCCCAGGTAAGTAGCAGGGGAGTCTTCATAAACCAGTGAGTTATAACAGAGGAACTCAAAAAGAGGATGCTGAAAGATGATGGGCTGACTTGTCTGCAGCCCCGTTGCACCCTAAGAGTCTGCATTTGCTCAGGATTCAAGGAAGACCCTTCATGGAAAAGACAATTAGTTACAAAAAGGCATAAAGAAGCCCAGTAATGGATTTCAACTCTCCTAAGGGAATCCTGTGTTTGTACTGAGGAAGGATTACAGGAAACCAAAGTAACACTTTATTTTTCTTCACAGAGAGCTTGGGGACTTTGGAGTAATTTAGTCAATGGTGATTTGCTACTTGTGCTATAGTGTTTCCAAGGATGGTACTCATGATCTGTTTATTAAACTTTTGGCTTGTCAGTCATCACTAACACCATCAAAACTCATTGCTTCTCTTCCTATAAAAGCAACTTTTCTGTCTTTCAGAATTACTACAAGGTTGAGGGACGAGTGCTTTCATCTAAAATCAAAGTCAGGCAAGTATCCATTTTGTAAGACCTGTGAGCATAAAAATGCACCAATGTAAACATCAGGTATCTGAGTGAAAAATGTTAATAGGCATTTCAAGAAATGTGGAGACATCACGAAGATATTTTAGGCTTTCAACATATTTGTAGTATTCTAGCATCAATCATTTTCTTGCAACTAACTATCAGGTTATTTATCTTAGCTACCCTTGGTGTCCATTACCACAGTGTCTAAGCCCCTCATAATGTTTCTGTAGGGCAGGGAAGTGTCCTCATCCCTTTTTTACCACTGGGAAGCTGGAGGAGAAAGAATCTTCCTTTTATAGTCACCTAAGAAGCCCATAACATAGCAGAAAATCAACCCACAAACCTTGAGTCTCTGGCTAGAACCTTAATCAAAGAAGAGTCTAACTCTCTTAAATTAGCCTGAATTTCATTAATTTGTACCATAAATTATAGAAGGAAGGCTTTGTTACACATATCACTGAGCCATTAATTATGTGGCTAATTCCACCAACACTTAAGAAAACAGGGACAATCCAGGGCTTGCATCCCAAAAAGGGCTCTGGCTACACACCACCAAGGAGAGGTGAAAAACTCCAGTGAGCAAGGACATGGAGGGTGGAGAAAAAGAAAGATGATGTGGTGCATTGCTATGGGTGTTTCACCGGGCAGTTCACAGCTCCTTAGTGAGGGTTTTGTGTATGTGGAAAGCCTTTGTGAGGAACTCATTCCCAGTGTTGAGAGAAAACTTGTGGAGGCTATGTCACACATTTATGTAATTTTTCCAGTCAGTGGAAATTTCAGTCAACACAGCTCATAGTGATCAAATATACATCTTTGTTCAGTCCTTAAAGAGTACAGATTAAGATATTTCTGACACTGCATTTTGATATATGGTAAATGGTATGGTATATGGTGTCTGGTAAGTTTGCTGTGCCATCCAAATGGCCTGTGTGACAAAGAAAAGCCTACCTTATTTTCATCCAGTGTGCAAAATTTGGATAATAGGGATCTACTGTGCAAAGCAGAACAAGCTGAAATGATACAGAGATTGAAATAAAGCATCAAAATGAAAATCCTTTAGCTAGCCGCAATATTTTTTGTCACCGTTTTAAATCAGGAGGTTTTGGATAACATATCTAGCTTCGTACCACCCTTGGCCGCCATCCCATCTGATCTTAAAACATGAGCAGATACATATCTGAGTCTCATACCACTCTTTCTGAAAAAAAAGGCTGCTCTAAGTGGTTGGTCCTTTGGAACAGAGACCTTATCTTGCCAGGAGTTTTTAAAAGATTGGCCTTTCTGCTTTGGATGAACTCAGAGCAGCTAATAGACATTATGGCACAAGCACGCAGGTCCTATTAGTCCTGGCTAGCAGAAAGTCTGATGGCTCATCTCTCTGTTTTCCTCCTTTAATCAGCTTTCCTTCTGGGTTAGTCACAACCCCAGTTAAAACCTAATACTAGGCAGTTTGAGCATCACCCTGGATCCACATATGCAAAGGAAAAGAGAGGAACAGGGAGGGGAAAGAGAGCAAGGTTGCCTTCACAGTCCATGCTCGGGGCTTTTTCTCCCCTAACTTCTGTAGTTTCAGTTCTTTGGTCCCTTCTCAGTCTCATGGGACTCCGCTGCAACCCACATTTATGGTCTTCTTTATATACTCTTCGTCTGGTTCATTTTTATAGCTAATTTATTTCCTCGAGATTACTTAAATAGACTTTTATTATGTGCTTTTGCAATACCACTTTCTAAAACAACACCATTTTCTATATGTATTACGAACTATGATACGCACCATAAAACCAGAGGACTGCACTGTGGCAAAGTGCCATGACCCCACTTTGGGGATGTTCCAGGAGCTTTGAGAGTGTCAGTTTGTGAGGCATATATAAGGCCTGTCAGTCAAAACAAATGCATAGTGACTGTGGTCTTTCTGTGCCACTTGAGTTGGAAGAGTAATCTGCTTTCTTCTTTGTCTAGCCAGCTGATGTTCCCATTTAAGATTCGTATACAACATACACTGTCTTCAGCCAACTACTGTGTTGAGTGAATCCCTATGTGAAATCGTACATGTGAGTAGCTGGATATTACCAGTTTGCTGCTTCGTTATATCAATATTTTTGGCCCAAATGTTTTCCCAGCTATGTATGGTCACTTCTTGGGATGTCACTACCATTAGGTACATGTATTTAAAGGTTTAGTGTGGCCAGCTATCAGACCTGGTAAAATACAAAGTCCCCATGACAAATGGAGTGCAGGGCCGCCAACAGCACAAACAGTGGCCAACTTGACTTCTAACAGTATAAAGCAGCCCAAAACAAGTCTGGGTCCCAGCGTGGGATGTTTCACTTGAGTGGAAACAGAGGATATAGGCCGACCTACTGCATTTAATAATGGATGCTATGGGAAACCAACTTTCAGAAGCTGTGAACATTTCAAGTGAATAGGAATTTCAGAAAATCTGTGTCTATATGTGTGCATATTATGCCATAAACCATACAAGTAATAAAAGCTCACCAGAACAGTTTACATTCCTCCTGCCACTCCCCTATAAAATGTTCTCTTCTCCAAATTTCCCTCTGAAGCAAAAATCTCTTATTTTCCAAAACTTTATCCAATGTGCTAATTATTGGAAGGCAAAAAAGATCTTATTTCTTATCAACAAATCATGTCTTAAAACCACAAAAATGGAAAGGATTAGCCAACAAAGAAACATCACGGAAAGAGATATTCAAAATAAAACAGTTATGTCTGCACTTTAATCCTTCAGTGATAATTTTGCATAAGATATATTGGCTTTTTTGCATATTTGTCTTTTGACCTTTGCATAAAAGAGTCTACAGTTTACAATGTCAACTATCTGGTAATATTTCAGAGATGCATTCTGGAAGCAGTGAATAGTAAATGTCCCTGCAGTAGAGATGGGAGAGGATACCTCTCCTCACTGTCTGCGAGTCTCCTTTTGTATGGGAATAAATGGGCATTATAAAACAAACATGACTCAGCCACTTAAGTTTGCTTCCTACAAGCACACAGCAAAAGGAGATTCACTTGCACGTCTGCTAAAAGTTAATTGAAAGTTTGGGCTCAGTGCTCATGTTGAGGATTAGCTGTCTTGTTTCTGCTTCGATAAACTCTACGGCTCACGTGTTTCGTGCTTCTGGTGCACTCAGCTTCCAGCTGATCCGTTCTCTGCAGGACATTGCTCAACACAGCAGCAGCACCAGAAACCCTCACCAGAGACCTGGCACAGGAGGGCAAAGTGAGTCGAAGCATCCTTCATGATTAGAATGCTGATCTTGTTGACAGTACCTCTCTTAGGTGTTAGGATATTTAATCATGACTTCATTTCTACAGAGGCAGCTACTGAAGTTCTTGTTCATACGGTTTGTTTTGCTCTATGAGCAGCCCGCTGATTTTTGTGAAGCTACTCAAAGTAAAATGTACCAGATGGCATAAGTCAGGGTGGTAGAAGTCATCCAGTTATTACATGTACAGGTACTCCCTGCAGTATACAAGAGCATTATTTATATGTGTCACAGATTTTTGTCATCCATGTGACAAAAAGGATTAAAATATAAAATCTGGAATTAAATATTTTGAGTTTCATAAAATATTTTTTCAATATCTACTACAGCAATTTTTTTGGAACTCTGTTTCCTGGAGCTTCAGTGTTAGTGGGTTTGTGAGATCTCAGGGTTTAAAAAGTCACATGAAATGGAATTACGCCTGCTGCATAATTTTCTACATACATTTTCTTGAAAATGCGGCTTATTTGCTGTTACATTTTCTAATCAGTAATCCATAAGACTGAAATTTTTCGATTCTAGGTATCAGAAAATATTTCAGACATTTCTAAATGAGAATAGAAGGAAATATTGTTGTATTTTTCCCCCACAATAAACTATGTGAGACAACAGTTTCTCAAAAAGCTCTGACTTCTTGAGGCTTTGAAGCAAGACATTGGGATTTCTTGGGGAGGGGTAAGGATGCTGGTATCACACACAAATATGTGCTTCTTGGGCCAGTTCTCTAGGACAGCCTTTTTACTCTCTTGGCAGTGACATTATTTTTTTCTCTTTATGTATTGCTTTATGTTATTTATCACAATGTCTTTTACCTTTCAAACCAAAGCTGTGACCAGAAACAGACACACAGCACCGGAAAGGAGCCGTGGGAGGGTTTCAGTGCCCTGGCCCTTCCTACCCCACTGTCACAAACAACTTTGATCCGTTTCCCCAGCACTATCCATCCGCTACAATGGACAAGACAGAATCCAATCACAAAACACCACAGGATTATTATATCATTACTAGTATTAATATTATTAGCACTAGTTATTAGCAGTATTAGTTATTAGTAGTATTATTTGTATAAAATAGTGTATTATTAGTATTATTTTACCTAAGTTATGTAAAAGTATTCTTCTGGAGTCCTTCCACCATTTCACTTATTTTCCAGGTGAGACCAAGAGTGAGCAGGAGAAATCTCAGGGCAACTAGATTATTTTTTTTTTATTTTTTTTTTTTAATTGCCACTTGAAAACACTGATCTGGCTGTACTTTTATTCCTGATTATTCTCAGACCTGCCTGAACAATATTCATGGTCAGCTTGCTGCCTGTGGGTAACTTGGTTATTTTCCAAATATAGGAAAATACCTGTATTGTACTTGGGTGAGGAGTTTTAAAAACAGCTACTGATTCCATTTTCCTCAGCTGTGGGTGATGCGAGGTTTTTCTTGGGTGACTGTTCAATATACAGTGAAAATATGGTGCCTTGATAAATGACACAAAACATTAAAGAAAAAAAAGCCACGCTACATAGAACCATGACACACTAGCAGAAATCTTGGCCTCGAGTTCCAAAGCTTTTCTCAAATTACTGTGTTATTCCAGCCCAGGGGAGGGAAGGTTGGAGGCATAAAAAGTGGAGCATTTTTTCCATGGTGAAATGTGTAACTTGCCATAGACCAGCATAAGCCTATGTGTGATAAGCCTCCCATCAAACACCCTTCAGACCAGGCACCCCGAATCTCTGCCCCCAACACCCCTGCCATGTCCGAAATGACTTCTGTCTTAGTGGGTCTCAATTAGATGTAAAAGAGATGTGCACTTTCCTGTGTAGCCAGAGCAATGCAGAGGAGAAAGTCATCCGCTGATTCGTACTGATGGTCTCTGTGCCAGTATTTCAATTTCCGTTTTGAAACATGAATGAAGAAGTCAGTTCACTCCAAAGTCCAACTTTAGCTCCATCTGTCTTTCCCAGCCAGTTATTAACCTGGTGGCTGCTCCGTGGTCCCAGCCATTTAACTGGAAAAGTAAGTGGCCACACCATTGCTGTGGTGGCTGCAACCATCCCAGCTTTACCCTTCCCACAGAACTGGGTTGGTCTCCATCCACCCAGTTGGTGTCCACCCCAAAGCAGGGTTGCAGTTCAGAATGAGAGACAGGAGGACTGGGCAAGGCAACTCAGGTGACGGGAGAGGAACTGAAACCAGGAGGCAGATAAGGGGTACAAGCCCTGGGCTTGCCAGGAGGGACATAAGGAGCAGGAAGGTTGGAAGAGGAGAGGTCCAACTCATGTAATAAACAAATAAGGAACTGGGAGCTACCTGGAGACGAGAGGATACAGCTTTTTAGGTCTGCCCATGCTGGACATGCTTTGGAGAGGGGAAATGGGACAATTATGTTGTTAAAAGTATGTGTAACAGCCTGTAGGTATAAAGGACTCAAGGCACATATTGTTACATGTGTGTGAGTATATGTTACACAAACACAAAAATCTCCAGAAAATGAATACAAAAATGTGTTCTGCGTCTCCACAAAAGTGTGTGGTCCATATTAGATCAATTTTACTGGCTCTGAGGACTCAAAAATGTATGTAAGTCAGTAAAACCTAAAAATGTGTGGCAGTTCTCAAGACTCATAACACACATTTAAGCATACCTTGGTTTTCAGAACACACGTTTGTTTTTAAGCCATTTTTAAGAAGTCAAATCATTCCTTCTGCTTTTTACAAAAAAAAATGTTTAGAAATTACTGAAGTAAAGTTAAGAAAACATGATAGAAAGGATGTGAGTATATATTTTTTTGTTGTTGTATTGTTATTCTAGGAGCTTCCGATGCTGAAATTTTGATGGAATTTTGTGCTCTCTGGTCATTCATGCTTAGAGACACAAGCAACTTCAACTTGATTTTCTGTCATCCTTGCACCAGTAAGAGTCTTGTAGCTCATTTCTAACATCAATCACTTGGACTATAAATCTCTGCAATGGATATGGCCATTTAAATCTCCACCTGCACAAACAATAATTAGGCCTAAAAAATAAGCAGGCTCATAAATCTCCATGCTGGTGATTAGTAATATTTTGGATCTGTAATGTGAATGTTAGAAAGAAAAAAAAAAAAAAAAAAACAAAGCTAATGCATTAATTAGGAGTGATATGCTGACAATCTGTTTAGTTTATACACAGAGAAAACACAAACAGGGCACAGTTAACATAACATGACGTTAGAAGTTAGTGAATTCCCAAGAGCCCAGGGCTTGGAGATATGCTATGTTAATGTACTTATCCTATTGTGAGTGGGAAGGTGTTATCTTCCAGCCAAACAGTAAAAAGCTGGTTTAATGCTGAGATCTGCCCTTTTTCTTCCAGCTTACATGAGCCAAGGAACCAAGATGGATCAAGAGGCAGGAAAGATTTCTTTGCTATTTATCAAAAATGACACTCTACCTCTTGCTGAAACTTTGATCTGCAGATAGTACATAGTGCTTGCCAGACATTAGTTTGGCCCTCCACAATTTCTGCTTGTTTGTTTGTGTTGCTTTTGTTTAGTGTATGTAGAAAACCCAATGTGACGCTCACTCATATCAGTAAGAGACTTTCCTTTGGCTCCGGTGACCTTAAATTAACTCCAAAGCCACTGCATGCCATGGTGACATCGCAGGCTGTATATTTTTGTCCAGACCTATATGAATACTCAGGTAAGCAGCTGCATAAATGGAGTTGCTCCTGCAATCAGATCAGACACTGTGTCCAGACAAGTCCAATGTGCAGATTGTGCTCAGTTCTTTAGCCCCCTCTGTTCAAAATCAGTGCTGCTGGGGCACCTGTGAGGTTTTGGGAAGTGTGTGAGGAGGAAAAGAGGTAGGGGAACAAGCTAATGCTTTACTGGCTTCTTTGGGCTCTACACATGGGTTTAGGAGAAGATTTTGCACAGAGAGGAAGAAGAGCTAGGCCAAAGTTAATTGCTTTTAAAAGCCTGCTCAGCAGAGACTGAATACACACGTGCAAAAAAATCATAACCGCAGCGTACATCTGCTCATTCAAACTACACAGCAACCTGTTCATTCACACTAGTGGTAAAATGATTGGGGAGGTTTGGTTTCAGAGGTTGCAGAGTACAGCCCAATGCCCTCACCCCTGCCGCTCCCACAGAAGGGGCCTTATCTCTCAGGCAAAATTCCTTGACTTTCAAGCGAGCATGAATCAGCAGACAAAGCACTCCATGGCTACAACAAAACGAAACGCTGACATCTGCTCTGCAACAACACGCTGAGAAAAGGGAGTTTTTCTCTGCGATCTCTACCATCCAATAAGCACCCCCCTTTCCTTCGTCTCAGCCCACGCCCTTGCCACCCCATTCACAGCCACACTGAACTGCCCCAGTGGCGCAGGGCTCGCCCTTGGCTTGGCAGGGCTCCATGGACCACCAGGGTCTCATCCGCCTGGCACACCTGCGGACGGGGCAGGCTCTGGGATGCTCACAGCTGGGGGGACTCAAAGAGTGAGAGGAGACTGAGACTTGTTGGAGGTCACCCAGGAAGGCTGGAAGAAGTCAGATCATCCTGCCTCCAGCCCCTGTGCTGTGATGGCGATGTCCACCCTGCCGGCTGGGCGGTGGAGCACTCTCTTCCTGGAATACACCAGTAGCTGGACAGGATGCGTTCTCAAATATCATCATTCACAAATCTCCCCCAGATTAGGTTGCAGGACAGCATTTTGACGGGACACATTACAAAGCTCCCTGGAAGGCTTGGCCGGTGGATCTACTGCTCACACTTCTCATGACCCATTTTGGCTTTCTTCAAGAATCATGACACCAGCTGCCTGGGTCATCTAGAAGGCAAGGAGGGGGAGAGCAACCCTGGGCTTGAAAGGGAAGTGGAGAAGGAGAAGAGGAGGAGTAGAAGGAAGGGGGAGGATAGAAAGACAGAGCAGGGGGAGAGAGTGAGTTGCTTTGCTCCAGTGGTGAAGATCTGAATCCCAGTTCCGAGCTCTCGGCAAAGGCTTGCCGGGATACCTCATTCCCTGTCCTGTGCAAAGGTCTGTGATTGGGGATGTGGTGTGCTCAGCGGGCAGGGCCCCTCCCCTGGGCTGGATCCGCCTCTCTTATCCCCCAGATAAATTACTAGTGTCCTCACTAAATTCCTCGGCTTTCTTTCTCTCTCTCCCTCTCTCACACACTCTCACTCCCTCCCTCAAACACAGGCAAAGCAGGGTAGCGAGGCGGGAGGGCGGGGATCTTCTCTGGTCTGGTATCGCCTTAGTGCTGGGGGGGAGGGAAGGGGAAGAAAATACTGGCGCCCCTTCTCTCCTCCACTGCCTTGAAGTAGATTTGAAGAACTGCCCTTCTTCCTCCCCCCTCCCCCCTTCCCACTGGTCCTTTGGCATCTTCCAGACCATGTCCACTGGGTCCCTCAGTGATGTGGAAGATCTGCAGGAGGTGGAGATGCTGGAGTGCGATGGCCTGAAAATGGATACTAACAAAGAGTTTGGGGCGTCCAACGAGAGCAACGAGGAGGGATCCAATGGCGAGAATGGCTCCCCTCAGAAGGGGAGAGGGGCCTCGGGAAAGAGGAAAAAAGCTCCCCCCAAGAAGAGCCCTTTAAATGGAGTGAGCCAGGAGGGAAAGCAGGTCCAGAGAAACGCTGCCAACGCCAGGGAGAGGGCAAGAATGAGGGTCCTTAGCAAAGCCTTCTCAAGGCTTAAGACCACACTGCCCTGGGTGCCCCCAGACACCAAGCTTTCCAAACTGGACACCTTGAGGTTGGCCTCCAGCTACATCGCTCACCTGAGGCAGATCCTGGCCAATGACAAGTATGAAAACGGCTACATCCACCCAGTCAACCTGGTAAGTCACAGCCTGCCAGGGCCAGGCAATTCATGTGCGTGTGCATGGGGAGAGGCGGGTGAGGAGCTGGGATGGGGTATGTGAGGGGAGAAACCTTTGCTGTGCTTCTCACAGAGAGTCTGATGCCAGTGGGGTGGCAAGCGGTACTGTGAGAGGGGACATGCTCCCAGCTGCCCTCCTGCCCTGTGCCCCATCCGCTGCTCCTGGCAATCCCCTCCAGGGGACAGGCAGGAGCCACACTGGCCACAGATAGGCAGGGATGGGCTTTACTGCCACAGGAATGCCTGAGAAACCTCAGCAGGTTGATGGCAGCTTTCTACTCGCAAGCGAGTGGTTATAGGAATTTGAGGAGAGAAAGGCATGTTTTAGGAAGAACCCAACCCCAGGACCCCAGGATTTATCCTTATTCCTCCTCTCTACTAATATTTCCTGCCATCCTCAAGTCCTAGCTTTTAAAAGACACAACTCATGGGGCTCTGCGTGCAGCCTCTTGGATTTGCTGGGTCCAGGATATTTCTCCTATCCATGTAAACTAGCAAAGGAAAAATAAATATCACTGTCGTTGCTCAGGGGGATTCTGCCCCAGGTACACTCCGCAAAGCCTCCCTGGGCTGCACGACATCCCTCCTTCTGCTCCCACTACCCACAGAAAGTTTTCCCCAGCAGCCCGGGGTCTCCCCAATAATCCCAGCTGCCAGAAACATCCAGTTGCCAGCTCTAAAAATATGTGCAACTGATGCAAATCAGCGATGGGCAAGATCTGCCTGGGCTTTTGAGACATACAGCCTTTATGTTGCCCATACGTGCAGACCCTGCCAGATAAAGGGATGGCAGAGGGGATGTGGGGAAGTTTCACTGGGATCCAGCTGTCTTTTGAGCTCCAGACTCCCCAGGCAAGGACATTACCTGCTGTGTCAGCTGATAAGGGCCTGGGAGATTTCTTTTTGTTTTTTATTTTTGTTTTTGTGTACAAACAAAATAGTCAGTCCAACAACATGGGGAAAAACGATAAAGTAAAACAAATTCAACACTCCATCCAAATATAGCCCCCCCTCCCCTCTCACAGAGAAACACCCAAATCTGCCCCCTGAGCCGAAGGAGGCATACAGCCTTTATGTTGCCCACACGTGCAGACCCTGCCAGATAAAGGGATAGCAGAGGGCGGCCGGGGGCTGCAGAGGCCGCCGGGCGGCTCCTGCGCCAGGACAGTGCGGCTGCGGTGGGCCCGCGGCAGGACGTGGGGCTGCTCCCGTGGGGAAGAGCCCCCAGGGTGGTGACAACCAAAGGCAGGGGGTGGCGCGGCGGGGTGCCCGCGCTGTTAGTGCCGGGGGAACGCGGATGCGCTGGGGATAGCGCAGATCCCTCCTCCCTCGCTGCCTCCCTCCCGGGGCGGATCAGCCGGGCTCCGGCGGCCCGAGGACACCCGCGGGGAGCCCGCCGCGGCTGGGAGGAGAAGCGGGATCAGCCGCCGGCAAAAGGCAGAAGGGTCCTCGTCGCAGCCAGCGGCGACTGCCCCGGCCCGAGCCCCGCTGAGCGCTGCCAGAAGCGGCCTCAGGCGGTAGATAGCGGGCTCGATCCCCCGGGGCGCTCCCGAGCTGGACCCGCTGGCGGAATAAGCGTTGCAATGTGCATTTTTCCGTATGTAACCCCCTTCCCACCCGTGTCTTTTCCTGGCTACAGACTTGGCCTTTTATGGTAGCCGGCAAACCCGAGAGTGACCTGAAAGAAGTGGTGAACACAAACCGTTTGTGCGGCCCGACGGCATCCTGAGCCCCGGCGGCCGGGCCAGCAGCGTCCCGGCGCAGCCGGGGAGCGGGCGGCGAAGCGGGCAGGGACATGCCGCGGCCCCGCCGCTGCCCCGGGCCCCCGGCAGAGCGACGGGCAGAGCCGCTCTCCGGGAGCAGAGGAGACCAAATGAGCCCTAGCAAAGACTCCACCCCGAGAGATCCCGACTCTATTTAACTTTATTAAATGCGTGTACAGTCGAGTGTCCTGCAACAAGAGCCTTGCTGGTTCAAGAGCTACTAGAGGAAAGACAGAGATCAAACAAAACCTACCACGTGTGTATCTTTTGTCTGAGACCTGTGAAATATGTAGATGCCTAGAAAAACTGACTTTGACAGTCATCTCTATGAAGTAATTCACCCTAAAGATATATAGATATATTTTCTTCAAGCAGGTTTTGCTCTATTTCTGTGAATAAACCTTCCTTTCCACTGATCACAGAGCGGTGTAATGTTCGTTTCCGACTCCCGGGCTCGGCGCGGGGAAGGACCGCGCCTCCGCCCGCCTCCAGCGCTCCGCGAAGCGGCCGCGCTCGCCCAGCGCTGTGCGGGGAGCCCGCCTCTCAGCCCCGGGCCGCAGGAGAGCTGCTTCCCCGGACCTAACCATGTGGAGCAAATCCCCGAGGAAGAGAGTGGCAGGGCCTGCAGCTCGTCCTCGCCGCGGGAGCTCGGCCCGGCCGCGATGCCCGGCGCCCGGGCGCTGCGGGAGCCACCCCGGCCGCTCCGCGCCGCTCGGCGCGGACGAGAGCGGTTATCTATGGATGAAGTACAGTCGGACGGAGGATCCCCCTCTGGCCCCGGTCCTCGGTGCTGGGAATTTTTAAGTTAAACATCTCCCCTCTATCGATCAGCGAGCCGTTGGGAGATGAGGCTGAGATAAACAGGAGTGCGGGACGCTCCCCCGGCAGCGGCCGCCGGCAGCTGATGCACCAGATCCCACCGCGCTGTTTAATGTTTCAGGGTTATGACCGCACTGTTTACAAGACGTCTTCGGTTATTTATACTGTTATTATTAGCAGAGGGGCTTTAAATTTCCGCTTCACTTGCTCTTTCAATAGCGTCCCTTGGTTCCGTTTGATACCTGAGTATTTTCTGGGGGAAAGCAGGAGCGGGGCAGCGCCCTGTCCGGGGGCAGCACGGCCACCCCGGAGTCGGGGATGCATCGCGGTCACCCCCCAGCCAAGCCCTCCGTCCCGTCCGGACGCCGGGGGGCGGCGGCGGGGACCGGGGAGCGGTGACAGCACAGGGGCCACGGACCCTCCCAGGAGCTGCCTCCCCCCCGCAACCCCCCGCAAGCTGGATTATGTCTCTTCTCGTGCCCCTTTTTCCCCCCAAAATAACTGGGTGAGGTGGCGCGTCCTCCAGGCGACCCAAATTCACCAGGCGGGTTCATGCGTGGGCTAGGTTTAATTACAGCAGCTCGCTGTGAGGCGAGGGCTGTGCAAACATCTCAGCGCTCGTCATGGAAAGGGCCAGGGCCTGCTGTATCGTCCTAATGGTTTAAAAGGGGAGAGCTGTTCAATTTCACTTTTTCACAACTTTATCTCCATCCTGCACAATTAAAAGCAGACCTCCTCGCCTGCCCTAGCCATACACAACTTCACTGTCATGAGCAGGACTGCGCCAGTCAACACACACAGTTGCACACCCAGGCTTGACTGATTTTACTACCAAACACATCACCTTGAACAGCCAGAGCTCTCGCTGAAGAGATGAGCTACCCTGGTAAATACAGTTGAAAGGGCTGATCTCTTCACCCCAGACACTAGGAAATTCAGGGGGAATTGTTGTTCTCTTAAACGGAGACAGAAAAAAGCCTTCCAATCTTGAACTAAGTGCAAATGACTGATACAGAAAATGTACAAATATCACTTTAACCACCCAAGTTACCCTCTGAATTCAAATGAACCATTTAATTTAATTACTCAAAGTCTCGACTTGTATACGTACTAGTTAATGCCTGCTCAAGACTCATAGCAAGGTGCTGTTTTTCTTCTAGAAAGCAGAAACTGATAGGCATCTGGGATGTGCATAAAATTAAGAGTTAAATTCTGAATATATATACACACGCTTTTTTTGCCACCTTGCTTTGCAATGCTTACTAACTGCAATCAGCATCCTTTGAACCCTTTTGAGCTATCCATATTCACTCTTAATTTGCCACCTGAAATGCAGCATGGAAAAAAAGAGAAGTGAGAAATGCGATAGTCCCCTGCGAAATGTGAGGAACACAGCCATAACCATGTGCCAAAAGCTGCGATGTAAACCGAACGGTAAGAGGAGGCTGTAGACCTGTAGACACTGTTAATTCTTGTGCTGCTATTCACTTTACCTACCAGTCTAGATTGCAGGCCACTTGGGGACTGAAATATTCCTTGAGCATCCTCCACCTTCCTCAGTCCTTGCCTCTAAGCAACAGTTCAGCAACAAACAAAAAGGCAAAAAGCAGCGAACAATAAACAAATGCAACCGGCAATATACAGAAAGGTAAATAACTGCTTTACTCTGACTGTAAAATAATTCGTGGCTTTATCTCCATTTTAAAGATAACAAGCATATTTTCCAGAGGTATTTACGTGTCTGGGAACCCTTGGTCCACGGCCCTGATAGCATTGGCAGTTGGCTTTACAGCCCAAATTTCTTAGATGAATTAAGAGTCCTACCATGTATGTCAGGAGAACAATAAGTGAAAACATTCTTCCCTGCTGCTGCATACAATTTTACATAATAATATTTGCAAACAGAAAATGTATGTTTAGTCTGACTGAAGCAATTGATGATTTTGAAAGGAACTTGCTAATGTGTTAAGGGAAAACAAGGAACCTGCTTAAATATTGATGTCGACAATTTTAAAGAAAATATTTTTGCTTTCTTGCTTTTCTGTACAAAATGATGCATTTTAAGATTTACCAAAATATACTTAGATCCCTTCTTCATGTGGAAACAAATCTGACTTGATTTATCTTTCTGTATCTACATGGATGTAGATGCAGCTGCATGAGTGTCTGTATACATTCCCTCCTAATAATGTTTTAACTCATTGCCTGATTTCAACTGAATTTGACAGAGGTCTCGAAGATAACCGAATTGCTATATTTTTTTTCTTTTGTGAAAACAGGCAGCTGACTAGAGAAAATAAAAAATCTTTAAGTCTGCAGCTAAAGGAAAATTTTTGACATTAACTCAGCCCTTATCAGATACCAGAGCATACAGAGTAGACTGCCAGCTGTAGATGAAGCTTCAAACGCTGCTTCAATCACAGGATACAAGTTCACAGAAAACCTGCTTATGGACCTATGTGTTTTAAGATTAGAAGTCTCTAAAAATAGTTTAGTCCCATCTGATTTTAATACTATTATGCTTTTTTTTTTTTTTTTTTAAGGAAACACAGTTTCGCCCAACTACTTCACAACCATTTTTCAGTTCAGCTGGAGACTAGAAAAATCCTTTATTTGCAGAGCTGCACTCAGTTTTCTGGCTCCTGGGCTTGGTGCTCATGTTATACTGCTTAGCAGCAGCTTTCACAGTCCATAAGGCCTTTAGGAGCAAGCATTTTTTCCGCACCTTACAGAAAAAACGTTTTAGGCTTATCTTATCCTCTTGCTGTGATGGAAATCTGCCAACCCGAAACACCAACATAGCAAGAAATCCACTTTACAAACACCTCCACAAAGCCTTGCTGTCCTGGGCACTGACTGGGGCAGCAGCCCCCAGGCTGCAAGGTGCACAAGGAGTACACACGCTGGATAGCTTGTTCTTTGAAGTGTCTGCAAGGTAGAAGGTTGAAATTCCCGGCTCACCTCAGCAACTAAAAGACACAGAAAATCCATGTGGTTTCTTCTGTAAGGAATCTGGTTTGAATCCTGGATATAATGACAGGATCACAAGCATGGGTTTGTTCGAAGCATTTATATCGGTAACCGCACAGCTGTGCCTGCCTAGAAACACATGCTTCCTTATAAATGAATCACATATACTATTCAAAAGGTAATCTTTCCTGAAACCCCATTGTCATTGTCATTCATTGTTTTTTGTAGTAAATATATACATATATATATATATACACACACCAAAGACATTAGCTAATTTACAGGTAGTAAGCCATCTAAAAGAGAACAAAACTCACATATATCTGGTGTACAAGTGGAGAGTATAATGTGATAAAAGTGCAGGGTATTTCTAGTTTCTGTCTAGATATCTGAATCTAGATTACCACTCAGAGTCTGCAAAAAGGGACAGGTTTTCAGAAGACATTTAGATGACATTGAAATGAAATTCAGTCTCCATGAAATAGAAATTTGTGGCAGCAAACAAGCATTCTGTAATTTCCATGTATATACACACCCAGAAATACCTCCGTATAGAATTTCCCCCAAGAGCAAATAATTCAAATTGTCCCTTTTCATTGCTGGCCCATGTAGCACTGACCATTCTTGTACTAAGCCTGTGCTACCAAACACAGACCCACAGGATAAAAACAACTTTGTGCTCGCTGTTCAGCTGTGGCTTGCTTCATGCTCTTCAGCCCAGAGTGCTTTATGGATGGGAAGCGGCACAACCAGTAATAATGGCTTTTTTGTCCTTAGTGCTGCCAAGCTACTTGTGTATTACGGCTTGGTGAATTTCTGCAACCCTGACCTAAAACTTATGCTCTGCAAGGAATGGAAAAAAACCCCAAAAAACCCCAAAACTTGAGTTACCTTTGCAAGGACTGCTGCCGGCAGATGCCAAACCCAGCAAAGTTCCGCAAGTAACTCATTTTTCTTCAGCTCACTTCAGACACTGGTGTATCTGAGCTAGCTGAATAAAAACAGCTTTGAGTAGGCCCAGGCATGCAGTCATCGCATTTCCCAACTGCTGCGTGGACATACCCTAGGGTCACAACAGTCCTGAGATGACGCATTTTCTTGCCTTAGGGTTTTGCCCTTAAACTGAAACTTGTAAACAGACCAACTGCGTCTTCAAGCTGATGCGCATGCGTGCACAGGGCTACACCGTCCTTGCACGGGCAGTGGAGAGATTCAAACCTCCTTGCAAGGAAAATAAGAGATCATAACAAAAGCAGAAGAATAAAAACCAATGCAAACTCCTACTTCACTTTAAATTCTACGAGACCATTTTCCTTAAGCAAGGACGGAAAAAACAACCCTTATTTACATCTCAGTCTGCTATGTAAACTGTAAGGCCATATCCAACTGTAAATACGGATTATCTACACACTCAAGTTTTCTCTCAGTTGTTTGCGTGCTGTTTAAGAATGGGGATCAGAAATGCTAGGGAAAAAAAGCTACACAGCCAGATGAGTGGAAGTGGGGAAAAAGCATAGAATAATCCCTTTTCCTCTGATTACTACTGCTCAGTCCTTGTGAAAGGATGGGCTTGGGAAGGGAGGAACTATCAGCAGCTCCATCACAGCCGGGTAGAGCCGGACCACCAGGGAGATGGAAAGCGGGAGGCTGGGAGCTGCAGCTGCCTTCTCTGGGAGGAACATCTGTGAAACCCTGGGCGGCAGCAGCAGTGGAGGAGGAGCGGGCACAGGCAGCAAGGGTTCCCAGGGATGTGCTCACAGAGATAACTGTCCTGCTGGACGGCTTCCCAGGCTGCTGCAGCGGCACTTCCCTCCCCCAGCAGGGATGAGGCAAAGACCATCGTGTGCGACACGCAATCTGAGTGTCAGCGCGGCCTCTTGCTTCAGCATCCTGCTGCTTGTGGTGATTTCTGACGGCCGAGCCGCCCAGAATGAGAACAGTTCTTCCTCATTGATAAAATATACTGTTTTGTTCTTATGTAGGGACTTCCATATGGCTAGCACCTCAGACTTAATGCAGAAATTAAACAGAAGACAGCAGATACCTTTGAGCATGTGCTGTCGCCTCATAAACAAATGTTTTTCTATAGGAGGTCACTACAATTTACGGATGGGAAGACAAAGAGGAGCAGAGCTGACAACTGACTGGCTGAAGGTTTACACGTTGGCTTGGTACAGGCTCAAGGCACCAGCTCTTCTGGGGCACAAACTGAGCAGATGTTCTCTCAGGGATGCTGAAATCTCCAGGGATCTTTGCTCTTTGAATTCAGCATAAAAATAGGCACAGGGAAGGATCCTCTCAGGCTATATATCTATCTAAAACAGGCTATGGACCACTCTGTGGCTCTGAGAGCCAGTGCTGTAGCTGGGATCACATCCACACACATCTGTGTTTTATTCCGCTCTCACCAAAGGGTGAGAACTGCCCCTGGCACACGTTATTCCCAAACTGTGCTTGGGCACTTTGTCGGATAAAGTTAGTCAAACAGACCGAAGGACTGACAAGGACCTTGCTAACAACTCAGCACTCCAAAAAATAAGCCTTTGCCTTGTGTTATTTATCAGTTTTGCTGCAGCCTGAGAAGCTAGAGTGATAAAGGTACTTGATGCCTTTGTCTTATCCCAGCCCCATGCTTTTCTCACTTGTTTTCTAGATCAACCTGCTATCTTCTTCTATGGGCCAAAAATTCTTCGTGAGGGCCCTCTTTGCTATTTGTATCTCATAACTAATACATTAAGAGTAGACATCACTAGAAGCAAGGGGCCAAGTTGAAAAACAAACTTAAGATGAGATTTAAACATTATATCCTAAATTGTAACACTGAAAACCTTTGTTCCTTTGTTGCCCAACTCTACTAAGCTCTGCATACATTTTCTACCTGAGTTGTGAGTTCTCTGATGACAAAATTTTATATATGTCCTCTGAGTAACTCTTTCTCGCCATTGCCAAGCAGCTCCATGTTAATAGTTGGGCAGGCTTTTTTTGGTTTGTTTGGTTTGATTAGTGTTTTTCTTTTTATGAATACAAATATAAAAATTAATATATATTATAAAATTAAGCAGAATAGTTTAATATTATGGAGGTGACTGAAGTACCACTGACAGCAGGGAGGCAACAGTTTAATAGTGCTGGCATGAGTTGTCATACTGTACATCATCAGAGAAGTGTGAGAAAGCACATTGGAGTTTCATCTGACAAACTTAAGCCCTGGAGCGAAGCATTCCCTCCCTGGTTGATCTCCTGCCACAGGGTTAAATTTGTTCCCTGCTGGCTGCAAGCCTGGGAGATGTCTCATACTTAACCTACAGTACCACATGCATGCAGCTGATGAGCGCTCCGCAAAATGTCATTTCTATGGAACATGGGAGATACAGTTGCTCCTAGGTACTTCCTCTTCAAACAAAAATACTTCACTACAGTCTTCTGCACAGAGCCCAAAGTACTTAAGAGGCAGCCGCATAAAACTCTTTATCTAGCCTTCACTGTGGGCTGCCTCAAGGGGCCGTCCATCTTTCTTCTCTCCTCTCTACACTTCTCCACAGTCTAACTTGCACCGGATTTTTATCTGACTGAAAACTGATCCTGCAAAAATGCAAAAATCCAGATAACCAAGCATTTTCTTCCGTTTGACGAGTTATTTTTTTTTACATAAACCTGCAGTTAGATCTGTGTAACAATATCATGTAATTGCACCTTTGTTCACTCTCACTGCTGTAGTTTATGGAACCAAAATATGTGCGGTGTCCTAAAGTTTGGTTACCCTCATTTTAATGCACTGGTACTGGTGGTCCCAAGCAGCCCATGGTGCTACTCTGCAGAATGTCCAACCACAGAAAACAGCCTCCCCGCAACTCCATCTCCTCTTTACTTCCCAAACAAGGAACTGAGAAAAAAAGGCACAGGAAAATGAAATCACGTAGTAAGAGACAGTGTCTGTGCCTTCCCTGTTTGAGTCAGCACAGTGTCTGTGAAGTGAGAACACGCAATGGGCTGATGAGGACACAGTTCCCACATGTGGGAAATCCTTCACACCTCAGACACCCCAGTGGGGGAAGCCATGGAGCCAAGTTAGAGTTGCACAGAGGGACAGAGATCAGGACGGGGAGAACATACGGACAGAATAAGCAGTTTTGTAACTATGTAGGTGTGGAATAAAATTGCAGGCACAACTGATAAACTTACATGTCAAATTAGGTAGACGCCAAATCACCTTATTTGAATTGCATGTCCACATTTTGCAAGTATATGTTTAAAGAGGCAATCTTCAGGACATGTCCCAGTCTAAAGGGGAAAAGCTCAGGCTGACAGAGCAGCCAAAACTTCGACATGGTAAGAGTTCATCTCTTCATCAGTAAAAAAATATTTCTTAATGTCCAGGGATGAGTGCACATTTCTGTGGAACATCTGCTAGAAAAAGTTGTATCCTGAAAAGAAGCAGCATGTGGAGATAAACAATGAATAAATATTTGCTAGAAGATATTTTGTGTTGAATTTATGTAGACCTTTATGAGTATGCTAAAAAACAAAACAAAACACACACAAAACAACAACAAAACAAACACGGAAGCTTGGTCAGAATTCAAGCAAAATCATGGTTTATAAAGCTTTCCTTCATAACTTGCCTATATAATCTGCTGTTCAGAAAAAAATAAATCAGCATCTGTTGTGATACAGCCATATAGAACTCAAAAGAATTGTCAGGGAGAAGCCATTAGAACAAATTACCCCACATTATCCGTGTTAATTGTAATGACTCAGAGCCTTTAAGCTGAAGTCTGTGAAGAATTATAACAGTCTTAAGACTCTCCATAAAAATTCTGGAGATCCCGCGCAGAGTTACTGAACTGTGTTAACAGTTGCTCTAAACTCCGACTTCTCGTTTCCAAAAGCTTTTTTCTGGCTGGAGCATCCTCACCTGGCTGCGGTGGATCCGTTTCAGTGAGAAGCCACAGGGCGGCAGCGCTGCCGCACATGCTGTGCAGCCAGCCGCCTAACGGGGAGGCAAAACCAGGGTTAATAAGCAATCCTGTCACTGATGTACCCGCAGCTGGTTTGAAGAGAAACAATTGTTCTTGACAAGTGAAATTAGCATATTCATTTCAAAAGTTAAACTAAATCTAGCAGAAGAAAACCTCCCAGCTCTGAAGAACTCAAATTCCATATTGTTCTCTCTATCCTAGTTAAAGCTATTCTGCTATCACTTTGGATGCACAAAGTACATAATTAAAGAGCCTCAGTTTCAGGAAATTGTCCACACAGTGAATACTCTGCACTACACACATATAAATATACATACATATACTTTTAATACAAAGACTGATGTGTCTTTATAAACCTCAAGTCAATCTTAAAACTTGATTTCGTTCTTCAGTCTGGGTGCTGTGTCCTTAACTGGCTGCTCTGCCACACTCATTTGTTCCTGTGTCTCCAAGTGAAGCACAACAAACAGCTCTTCCAAGAGAAAACTTAAGTACAGCTGAAAGGCAGCTCATCACAGTCTCTACTCCCTACAGACAGCATAGGTGAACAGTGCCGAATTTGGTGGACTGTCCTGGACAGAGAGAACCACTGCCATGCCAGATACCCCTGCTATGTCCTCACATCCCCTTCCATCTCTCCTCAAAGTACGTGCTACGTGCCCACTTTGCAAAGATGAAACAAGCTGCATGTTGAAAGAGCGGAAAGCTGCAGTCTTACTTTAGTCCTTTTAACATTAAAACCACCAAAAAAATTGCTGAGGGCCATACAGTCTTCAAGGGATTTTGGAATATTAGAGGCTTCTCAGTCACCTGCTTGGATCTTTGTTTCACTTGGGGTCAGTAGTTTGTTCCCACACCAAGGGTTAGGACCAGAGTGTACCACTGTGGACTATCCCTCAGCACCAAAAAATGTGGATTTCAGGAAAAAAAAATCTTTATAAAACATTTGCGAGACAAGAGACAGTGGTCAGAATCCTGCTGCAGCACAACATGCACGCACAGAACAGCAATAGTGGCAGCATTTGTTGCTGCCAGACATGATTGCTGGGTAGTGCCAAGAGCACTGCTGACAGCTTCGTTTTGGCCAGGGCAGCGATCCAAGCGTGTGTATCAAGTCTGAGGACAAGCAGCCTGTCAGAAACCCCAGGTAGCTGCTGTGAGCATTCACACCATCAGACTTGCGAACTGGACCAGGGCCCCTGCTGGTTTGCTGGCAAAGGCGCCACCCCGCACCATGTGGTTGGGCTCCAGACCTCGCCAGTCACCCAGAAGGCCACTACCGCGGGCCTACTGCCCACAGGCGCTCGGGCTGGGCCTTCCAGGGCGGCCCTCACCCGGGCCTCCTGCTGCACACACAGGAAAAGTTCACCAGCAAGCCCCTCCGCCCGCTGCAAGGCCGCGGCAGCTCCCGGGGAGCTCGGAATGAACGCGGCCGCTCGGAGCCTTTCACGACAGGCCGCCTGGGCGGGGCTGAGGTGAAGCCGCTAGCGGGCCGCAGCGCCGGGAAGCCAGACCCGCCGCGGTCACTGCCTGCTGAAGCCGCTGCGGGGCAGCCCGGAGCCACCCGCCTTTCCTCCTCCGCCCCGGGCGGTGCCGCCGCCTCCGGCCGCCGCGCCTCGGAGGGGCGGCAGACGAAAGCGGAAGTGCGCTGCTAGCGCGGCCCCCCTTCCTCCCCTCCCGCCGCCGTGACTTCCGTCGGCCGCTCTAGCCAGCGCCGCGTCTATGCCCGCGGCGCTGGGGGATGTTTATTGTCGCGGGGAGTGGGCCCAGGAGCCGGAACGCCGCCGGGCGCCAGCGGCGGGGCGCCTAGCAACGGCACCGCGCTCCCCCCGGCCACGCCGCCGCCCGACCGATCCTCCGCCCGCACGGTAACGTCTGCCGCCCGCCGACGGGCCACGCTCCTCCTCCGCGCCGCTGCCTCGGGAAGCCGCGGCCCGGCGGGACCTGCCGCCCCTGCCCGCGGGGACGCGGCCCTGCTGCCCGCTGGGCACCCCGCCTGGCACTCCCTCGCGCTGCCCCTTCCCCTCCCGCTGAGGCGGGAGAGGCGGCGCGGGGCCTCCCCGCTCCTCGCCGCGGCCCTGCCGGCTCCCCCCCGCCGCGGTGCCGTTCCCCCTGGGGCTGGGCGGGCTGGGGAGGGCGGTTGGTGCGTGGCTGGGGCCGCCGTTTCGGGGACGGGCGTGGGGCAGAGCAGCCTCCGGGAGAAACGGTCTGTTCCCTGGCAACCGGCGAGGCTTCCCCGGGAGACACCGGCTGCCCCCGCGTCCCCAAAACAACGTGCCCGGTGCTGGGGGCTTTGTAACCGCGGCGGCCCCGGGCTCGGTACCGAGGCGCAGGCACATCCCCGCGCTGCCGGGCGGCGGAGACCGGCGTGGCCGGGCCGCCTCCTGCCCGCGCTTTGTTTGCGCTGTGCTGGCTCGAGAAGTTTTCGGCTGGGGCTGAAACGGGGCGGGGGGAAGAAAACACTAAAAATATGGTTTGATAACCTGAGTGTTGTAACGCAGGTACATGTAGGGCTTTAAGTGAGGTTCCCGGCGGTGTGGGTAGGAGGAGTGCTGCTGTTTCCTCAAGCGAGACACGCAAATGGTAAACGTTTGACTGGGAAGAGGATGAGAGGCTCACCCCTGTTAAAATATTTGGTAACAGCAAAACATTTTATTTTCCTTACGATGTTTTATCAAGTTGGAATGGCCACCTAACCTGTTGGTTCAGATTTTTACCATAATTATGACAATTTTCCACATACCATGAAGACCTAAAGGATTGTTCTTAGTGCCTGGCGTTCAACTATTGCTGGATCTTATAACGGAAAGGTGGCACAAAATTAGATGCAAGTGATTCTCACTTCGAATGTAAATGGATCTTTTTGATGAGAAAGATTTGAGGAAAATGGGCTGTTGTTATGTATGTAAGGATATATCTCTTGGTTTTATTCTGTAAGCTGTCTAGCTTTATTTCTCCATCTGGAATTGTGTTGAAAGACCCCAGTTCCATGGAGATGCAGTAGGCTTATCCAAGAGATTTCACAGCAGGACCGGGCATTTGTATCCTACTTGCTTATGGTATAGCTGATACTATAATTCTGTTCATTGATCTAGTTGGAGGAATCCCTGCTTTGACACTGTCTTTATGCATATTTGGAAATTTTCTCCTTCTCCAAAATAGATTTGTTTCAGTTCTGTAGGAAATAGTCATGACTGTGCAAAGCTTGAAAGGTGAAATAATAGCTTCAGCATGGCCTTTTACTTTAGGGACAATTCAGCTTGCCCCTGTAGACAACAGAAAATAAAAGCACACCTCTATATCTGTGACTATAACTAAGAAAGTTGTTTGGGTCAGAGGATTTTTTTATACAGACAGTAGTAGCTATGTTGCTCTCAGTTCTGGGGAGTCATCCACCTACCACTGGGACTGTGTTATATCTAAAAATTCAAGCAGACTTCAGATGTCTGTCACCTCCAGCATTTCATATGGAGCTGTTTCCTGAGGGGCTGAACACAAATGTTAAGAAATGCATCTTCAGCGGAAGGATGCAACTGTCTCTCTATTCTCGTATGGAAACCTCTTATGGATATTCCTGTTAACTTCTTCAGAAATGGTTTTCAAACAATGGTCTGATGAATGCCTACTGGTGCAGTGATGGCTGCCTATACCTTCAGCTGGGCTGTTGTAACTCTTTGGAGTCAGTCAGTTGGTGAATTGCTTTGGAGCAAGGTTAAAAATAACCAGTAGAAGTTGCTTATACTTGCACTGCTGGTGAAAAAGGTGTTTATTAAACTGTTCTGACATTAACGTAACCATTGTTAGATATCCCCCATCTACCTTTATAGCTATGAGTTTCTCAGATCAAAGGTAGCCAAAAGCTTAAAATAATACTTTGTTTATATACCCCATCCCAAGTGCTTTTCCTCTCTTTGATGATGATGGTGTGGTTGGTTTGGAACTTTTTGAAGACAAAGAGCACTGGCTTTTTTTGGGTTGTAAGATTTCAGTGCAGTGTGTTTGTCTTCATGTATGTTTATATAGTATCTAAAATAGTATGGCTGTGGTCCTAACTGGGGATGTACGGGTAATGCATTGTTTAAGAACTTGAGTCTCATTCCTTCCTCTGAAGTATTTCTTATTCTGGGAAGTTTCTCTAGTTTCAGTGTAGAATACATTACTTTACAGTGTCAAACATCCTTGAGTTAACCTTTGGTTTTGTTCTTATTTTTACATTCATTATCATGTTTTACCTATCTTTACCTTTTTTTCTCTTTTTTCTTTTTCTTTTTTTTTTTTTTTTTTTTGTTTTTCCCCCTTCTTAGATTAATATTCTAGAGGTATCCCTGAAATCTTCGTTAAAAAAAATAAAGAACTAACTCTTATTAAGGAAATTTTAATACAGAGATGTATTTAAGCTTCTCTTCTTCTGTCAGGGTAGATTGTGTTATGCTGGTAGAACATAACTTGAAATCAAAGTTGGCTAGTTTCTTGTGCTGGAGAAAGCTGAATGAAGTATACAATTTGAAAGAAGTTTTGCACATATAAAAAATAAATTATTTTATTCTCAATTTTACCCTACTATTAAATTAACTAGCAAAATGTAATTTTACAACTGAGATTTGAACTGCCAGAATTCTAAGGTTCAGGTGAGAGAAACTTAGGGCAAAATTTGTCAGCAAAACCTAAGCTGACTCAATAAAATTGACTTAGGTATTTGGAAATCCAAAACTATAAAGAGCCACATGTTTGGTTTCTACTAAGTCCCTCTGTTCTGCGAGTGTAACTGCATAAATATGGAATAGTAACAGGCGTGTACACAAGGTTGTTGTTTGATCTAAAATGTCTTTTGTAAAAGCATGGGAGTATTATTTTCCCCATTTTGCAGATAGGAGACAAAAATGCAGAAATTCAGGTTTTGGGAAACAACATAAGGGGTCAGGGCTATGCAGCAGGGATACAGCAGGGTGTATCAGTAGCACAGAAGACAAGAGAAAGCTGGGAAAGAGGAGTATCAGGATGTTGTTTAGGACTCCTGTGTTCCGGCTAGTCCTGCTACTGGAGATATGTATAAATAACAACCTTCCCTCCCCACCTTCTTTATAAACATGTTCTTCAGATTTTATTTTTTTTTTTAATATATACTGCATGTATTATTGGTTTTTTATTAATAAAACATTTAGCTTTCTTCTGTTCTCATGGTTCCTATGAATTCTGATTTGAGACTTCCCAAAGAAAGGTAGCAGGACTTCTTTTCTCTAGATTTTCTTCTTTGTTGTCAGTATAGTGTAAGACGTTAAAATGAACGCTTACTTAAGGCAGAGGTTGTAATAGGTTATGCTCACTCACTGCTTGGACTGAGGTGTCCAAGCCTAGTATTTCTAAGCCATGCCTTGGAAGGGGTTAACATGGTATTTGTAAACTAAATGGGAGTGGGTGTGTTCAAAATTGTTGACATGTAGATTCAGGTTCTCAAAGAACACAGGTAGTATTTAGCAGCCAATAAAGAGTTTTATCAGTACAAATGAGAGAAACTTAGTAATTAATATTTGAAATGTTCAATATTTGAGTGAAAAGTTTAACAATGAAGTAGTGCTTCTGTTAGATCAAGTAACATTAAAGTAGAACAAAGGCAGCTTTCAGTATTTTTACGCTGTATTCAGACCCTGCTTCTATAACAAATTATGTCCCTTTTTAACTCAATGTCCCAAAACATAGTCTAGGATGTTATAGAATGTTAGCTGCAGCCGAAATGAAAAAGCTCGTCCCTAAATATCTGTTGTCTTGAACTTGCAGAACATGGCTAAGGAAAATGGGGGCACATTAATGTTGTGTAATTTTTCTGCCATTAAAATCTATGCAAGTAGATTGTACTCCTAACCACGGTACATCATAATTGCTCAAAACATCCTTACTGACAGCTCCACAGCATATTAATGTTCTTTTTTCCTGCGGATCCTCTTTTAATAATAGAGCTTTTCCTTTAAAATTGTAATTTTCCTCTCTTTCAAACACTTTCTCCTTTGTCTTGAATAAGCACGTGTCTTTTCTCCCTGGATCTGTTTAAGACAAGCCATCAGAGTTTTATGGGGACATTATTGTTCAGTGTTGTGGTCTGCTTGGAGGTTAGCAACCTTTCAAGGGTGTTACACATGGCAGTGTTATTCTTTCAGAATGTAGGGATTGAGGATGCCAGTAGAAACTTGCTGATAATTGGGAGACACTGCTGATTGGGGATATCTTGTTTTCTTATACGTCGGGCGTTATTGGGTTCCAGCAAGTGAACTTGGAGAGACCCAGGAGTTGGAGCCAGGGTGGAAAACAGATACCTCTCTGAAGATGCCACGGGTTCCAGCTCCTTGCTCTGCTGGCCCTGCCTGTGTGCTGTTCAAAATTTGCACATGTGCTGTCTTTGGGTCTGGTGCCATAAATTGCTAACCCAATCTGTAGTAGCCCATCAAAACCAGATGGGATAAGTAATTTCTGACTTTGAGATTTCATATAATTTTTAGTTCAGGGGAAAAAAAAATAGAAAAAGGATCTGGGAATACTAATTAGTTAGTTTGTTCTCTTCTTTGCTTACTTCCCCCCCCGCCCCCATGCATAGCCTTTGTTTTTCTGTTTTTCTCTTGCTGTTTCTCCCATCTCTCTTTCTGTGTTATCACCCATCTTGCATTTTCCTATATTGGAAAAGCCAACAATTGCAGAATAATTATTTCAACTGGGAACAAGCTCCACAGTAAAAGCAGCAACCATCACAGCATTTGAGTACATTATGCACATTTACCTTGTAGTTTATTACTTCTGTATTGTCAGTGAGTTTTAGGCACAGATACGCCTTGAGTAAGTTCCCAGTTAAGAGACTATGGCATGATGTTTAGGAAGGTGTAATCAGATGAAAATATTTATAATAACATTAATTTTGTATCTTGAAGATTTCTGATGTGGAACATAACACCAAAACATATAAAGTTATATAAATGCATTACAGTGTGTTATGTATGTTGTTGTTCTTGATGCATAGTCTCCTGCTTCTTCCATGGCAATGACGATGTACAGCATTTAATATATCTGACTATTTTTCTTCAATTTTGCAATTTACCTTCTGCTGTGTTCATTTTGGATGAAATACTACTAAAATTTTAGATTAATGTATCAAGACAATATTGTCTCTATGTCTTAGGTTATACTCTACTTAAGCTACTTCTCTTGGAGTAAAACTAAGGTTTTTATGTTGTTCTACAAAGAAAAATGCCTTACTGAACTAGCATTTTGATTTAAGTCCTTTTCACTGTATACCGATGTTCTTGCTATTTTCTCCTCTCTGTTCCCCAAATACTTCACCTGAGATTTATCAGAGATGTCTGCTGTCTTGGCTTTGGTGTGCTTAGAGATGTTGGGCAGTCTGGGGCTGGGCACCCAACTCCCTGTCTGGCGATCCTCCTCCCTGGTTGAGGAGTGTGTTGGGAGTGTCACCTTCAGCGAGCACGGGCCGCCTGAGTGATTCCTGGCTGGGCTAGGTTTGCTGTGCCTGCACTGTGCGGGTGTCCTGTGCCTTCACAGTTACTCATGCGTTTCCTCAGAAACACTTGATTTTGGTCTGCATGTACAAAATGTTCATTCTGTGCAGTTCCTGTGGGGTGAGAGGCCACTGTGGCTCAGCCCAGGCTGTTGGTGCCACCAGGACATTTTGTGTAGTTCACGTTATGCTATTATATTGGGAGGGATAGGCCAAGAGTGCTGGATTAAGACAGGAGAGCTGTGGTAGGAGGCTGTCTACAGGCTGCAGTTTGTGTAACCCTTGTTAGTTCAGAGTTACTCGGCAGGCTCGTTATTCCAACCAACACAGACGTCAAGCTGTTCAGAATTACACATTTCAGCAGTCAGAGAAGTGCATTTTCCTGAGGTGTCTGATGACATCCTCAAATGAACTGAGGAAAGATTATCCACTGGAGCTATGGAAAAAGTTTTAGTAATCTGTACTGTGTCTGAATATAGTTGGTAAGAGTTGTAACATATTTAACTGGCAAGTTTAAGTATTATATATGTATATACGTGTTATTTCTGTTAAGTCTGGCAACATGGCTTCGAACAAGTAACCTCCTGTTTTCTAGCATACTGGATGCAGACACCCCCCTCTCCACACAGAGTTAACTGAGTCAGAGTGTAGTCACTTCTTGTCTCATTTAAAGGACGGATGTATGCAATCGCATTAATAGGTAATTTTCAACTGGTGTGTTTAATTTTATCGTTTTCCTTTCTCAGGATGTGATCTTCATGGTGAGCTGGTGGGAGAACTGAGTTGTAAATCACCCCAATGGATGCGGACAGTGATGTTGCATTGGACATTTTAATCACAAATGTAGTGTGTGTTTTTAGAACAAGATGTCATTTAAACTTGAGGAAGATTGCATTAGAGGGAGCAAACGTGATATACAAGCGTGATGTTGGGGTAAGAGATTCAACATACCTCCGTTATCTGTTTTAACTAGTATTCCGTAAGCTAAACATTCTTCTGTCTGATATCTGTGTATGGTGGATAGAGGGGAAAAAAAAAAGTTGTATTTCTGTCTCGATAGGCATTAAGTCTCTCATACACTAAATGTACAGTAAGGGGTGGGGGTAAATATTGGCTTAGAAGACTGCAGCTAGAGGGGTGAATGTTGAGTACAAGGTATGTGATGAGGCCTCTTACACCTCATGGTAATAACAGTGATGGTTTGATCAAGAAAATATCTACTGATAGTCAGCAATGTGGAAGTCACTGTAATAAGAAAAAAAATAGCACAGTTCTCACAGCTTTCAGCTTTTTATTCAGAGGAAAATACCTTCATTTAATTTGTTTTGTGAGCACTACATCACTGGCTGAGATATTCCAGGTTTGTTTTACTTTTCTCAGGAGCTGAATTTTCTTAACTACTTAAAGAAATGAGGGAACAGTTCAAGGCTATCAAAACTAAAGGAATTGTTAGTGTAACAGTTGATTTGTCTAACAATTTATTTTTTTTTCTATATGAAATTAAGCTACAACTAATTTCCAGTTCTTGCACTTTTATTTTTCTTTTTAGAAAGTATTAATGAAGCTTAGGAAACCTAGGATTACGGCCACAATTTGGTCCTCAGGAAAAGTTATTTGCACGGGAGCCACAAGGTGAGTTCATGAAGATTTTTTTCTCTAGCTGTGAACTCTTGTATATTTTAAAACATAAGTGAAGACGATGGGAAGAGGCAATACTTGCCACTGTTGAGGTTCACCCACACTGGATCACACGCAGATCCTTGCCAAGCTGTGTATTTGGGAGGAATTTTTCTATGTGAAGAGTCTGCGTCAGACTGAGCTGAAATCTCAAGCAACATCAGTTCAGCCTTCTGGGAGAACAGCAGGGAAAACTACTCTATGAAGAAAATCCTAAAGATTTCATTTGAGAACTCTTTAAGAATTCTCGTTTTAGCCAGAACTTGAAGCTTGGGTAGGGATGACCTTTTTTGAGGGATATCTCTTACTGTTTCCCCCACCTGAATGTAATCAAGCTATACAGTGTTGGGGGATGGGAAAGAAGCAAAAGCAAACTCTGTTCAGATACATCTGAAACTCACTAAACTCTTAACAGCTGAATTCCTTTAAGATACGTCTGCATTGTGGAGTAAGGATAAAGTACAGTAGTAAATTTGCATATTTTCTGTATATGATCTCTGTCTGAAAATGGAGGATGTTAACTCCAGACTACCCATGATTGTAAGAGTATTTAGCATCATGTATGATCAACATAAGTCTCCAACTTCAGCTGGAGCCTAGTGCTAAGATATTCTTCAAACAGCTTATAAAGAACTTCATTTGGATATCTAGATAGTTAAAATGTAACATGTACAGTAGGATAAAATGAAGGCTGTCCATGTGATCGTGGTTCATGTTACATGATTTAACAGTTCATTTTGTAGTCTGAGTAGCTATTGTGGTATGTGTGCGTGCAAATATATACTCTTATTTCTGTTAATGCTAGATTCTTTTCTTTCTTGTTTATAGTGAAGAAGAAGCTAAATTTGGTGCCAGACGATTAGCTCGTAGTCTACAGAAACTAGGTTTTCAGGTAATTCTAATGAAAAAGGACTTGTATGACTCAAGAAATGCTGGTAGTCCATTTGTTACAAAGAAACAAAATGAGGGAGCATAACAATTTAGCAGTAAGCATGTTTTCACTCATATGCCCCTTTTGTGTCAGCATACATTTTCCAGATGCTGGTTAAAGAGAAGCTGGTTTATTTTGTGGATTTGAGTTTCGTTTGGCAGCTTAGAGTAGTACTTCTTCACTGGCTAATGAACAACAAAATTTGTTTAATAAATGAACCATCTACAGATGTTTCTTGGATAGAATTTACAATATCTTGAAAGATTTATTTGGAAGAACTGCTGAAGAATATAAACCTAAAGTAATTTGAACATAATTTTCCATCATTTCTCATGGAATAGCATCTTGTTAAGGGCAAATTTGATCCTCTTTAAGTGAGGGGAAAAAAGTGCCTCTGCGCTGTCAGGTTGTAACACCAGGCCAATTAAAATACTTAGGACATGGAACCCCTCTTTTTTTTTCCTGGGTCTGGTTTAATATTACCAGTCAAAAACACCACTTGCATTTCATAGTAAAGGTCAAAAAATGGCAACTTCAATGACTTAAAGCGACATGTTTTAGTATTCTAAAACTTCCTGGTAGTCAGTTGTGTTGTTTACCCACAGTTTCAGTTTATAGACAGGCAGTTAAATAGACACAGTGACTGTCCGTCCTCTGGCAAGGGGAAGGTCCCTTTGATTGTAATACATGAAGGCAGCAGTGACAGCCCGTCCTGGTAATGCTGCATCAGACCATTCCTGACACTCTTATACTGTCAGGAATGAATGCATTAGACCCAGCCTCTTAAAGTTGGAGTGAAACATTAAATCAGTGAGGTAAACACTGCACAAGGTTTTATAATTAAGTGAGCAGTTTAAGCTGAGTATATTGAAGATTAAATTGATAGTTGACCTTTTATAAGTTTCTAAGTTGCTTCACCTGGTAGTATACATCTAAAAAGTTTTGACTGAGGAATGGTCACTGTCTGTTGGATATTTTATTGTCATCTAAAATGGCAGTGGTGAAGAATAGCTGCAAGCCCGTAGTTTGAGCTGGGTTTCAGAAAGTAACAGTAGAAAAACAGCCTGCCGTACTGGCCACTGGAGATCTGAAACAAAACAATTTGCACCTTTTTTCTTATTCTTAGCTTTAATAAAAATGGTTTATAGCAACAAGGCATTAAAGACGTTTTTAAATTGTGTAAGATTCTCAAAACAATGAAATTTAAGCCTTTTCTCTGCTTATTTTGATGTTCAATCAGCTATTTAACTTAGTTTATTTTCAATTTAGAGGTGTTTAGTACAGCAATATGAGTTGTTTCTTTGTCTCAAACTGTACTAAAACCACAAAATACAACTGTGAAGTATGTAGTTCAACAGTTACTGTGCCATAGAAGGATGAAGTAACTGATTTGAGTCCATTAAGTACTGTTTAGTTTCCTGTTAGAAATGCATCAGCCACCAGGTTTTACTTTTTCTAACTGTTTTGCAACCTTGCTGTACACTGAATTTCTAATGTCTTTTTTTCGTCTCTTTTGAAAAGGTAATTTTCACAGATTTTAAAGTTGTGAATGTTTTAGCAGTGTGCAACATGCCCTTTGAGATCAGATTGCCAGAATTTACGAAGAATAACAGACCTCATGCGAGGTATGATAGGATTTTAAAGAATTACAGTCTTGGTATGTTTCTTAAGCTTTTATTTTTCAGTTCTAGGTCTGTATTTTTTTACCTTTTATTTTGTTTTCTAGTTATGAACCAGAACTTCATCCTGCCGTGTGTTACAGAATAAAAACTCTCAGAGCTACCTTACAGATTTTTTCCACCGGCAGTATCACAGTTACAGGTATTTTGATGTCAAAAATAAATATTTAACTTGTTGGGAATATTTAACTTTAGGATCAGTAGGTTTAGGAAAGGAGAATGTTGAAAACAGTCAAAAGTTGGAGGGATTTAGTTTTCCAGTGCTAACACGTAGTTTGTTTTTGAGTGAAAGTGCCAGAAGAGTTGTAGAGAAAGTGTTATTATTGGTTTGCTCAAAAATTACTTTGATTGAATGTAGATGGTCTGTTTTTTAGAAAAACAAAGGTGAGATAGGACTTGAGAATGCATGTATTTATTGGTTATTTAAAGATTTAAATTTCCTTCCTTTTTTTTTCTTCATCTTCTTAGTGCTGTCAGTTACACTGCATGTAGCATTGACATCGCTTTCATAAATACATGTTTCCAAATTGGAGATTTGTGGTAACATATAAGATAGCATAGCATTTTGTAATAATTGAAGGTGACCAATATTTGCAGTTCTTCAGACTTGTCCTGTCTTCTGTTAAAGCTCAACTGAAGGGAAAACCACCCCCTGAATCACAGGCAGCAGTGATCCCCATGTGATCAGAGACATGGTTGTCCTGCGTCTTTCCTAATTTTCATTGTCTATTTGTTGTTATGTTTGCTTGTGAGGTGTCTACCACAGGTTTCCAGATAAAAGAAGTCAGGTTTTTTTACAGAATACCTGTTAAAACGGCATAGAAGCAAAAACCATCCCTTTATATCACTTTAGTGGAAATTCTGTCTTGCAGTTGTTAGAGCTCAGCTGCTGGTATCAGAAGTTGGGTAGGGATTTTTATTTTCACATCTTAATTCCTTAACAAATACCTAGGCTTTATGAGGTATGTTTCTCAAAAGATATCAGACGAAGTGCTTTTTAAAGAAGATGAACTCCATCAAATTTGGTAATGTGAAAACATAGGGCTAAAAAGTATTTCAAGATTGCAGTATATGTTCTAAACAGAGCAACTGGTCTAGCCAAAACTAGAAACTAAGCTTAAAATAAATAAGAAGCTTGAGTATCACTGCAGTAATAAAAGGTTCTCAGCGCATCTTCTCAGCCTCCTAATGTGATTTAGCCTTTCTGTAAGGTTCTTATTACTCCATATATGGGACAAAATCACTTTCATATTTTCAGAATAGTCCTTTCAAATGTGAAGGGAAATATGGTAAACATCAATGTTTTACTTCCTTCTGGTTTACTTGCTACACTGAGTTTGAAATATGTCAGACCTCTGGTTTTGAAGGCTTCTGTTTTGCCTAGGCTTTTCTTCTAGGAGAAAAAAAAAAAAGGTCCCACAGTCTTATGCTTCTTGTTCTAAAAATGTTTTCAATTACTTTTCATCCTTACTCTACTCCCTCTCAAGTGCATTCAAATGAGGTTCCTTTAGACCATTCATGTTTCTGTAGTACTAGTACTTGTCATACCACTAATTCAGATAATTTTATTTGAGATACAGAATTAGAAATGTTAGGAAAAAAAAAAGCTGGTGTTTTTTTTAATTTTTTTTTTTTAATGGGACAAGTATAAAAAGATGTACAGTTACACTGAGAAAATAAAAAGCACTGATAATGTAATAGGAAGAAGTGTTGATTTTTTTTCTTCCTCCAAAATGAGTGATGAGGGGGTTGTTTTGGGGGTGTCTTTTGTTTCCTTCTCTTATACTCCCTGCAGTGATGATCCAGTCTTTCCATCTCTTGAACCCTACAGGGAGTAGCATTTTTTTCTACAATAATTATTTGCCCACTCATACTCTTGCTTTCTGAAGACCTTCTCTAGAACTTGCATTTCTACAGTAGCAGACAAATTTAAGGAAGGTGCAGCATCTACCCAAAAGGTGTGTTTCACCAGACTTGTTTTGGGTGAATGCTTTACTTGACAAGTTTGAAAATACAGGAAGAATCAGATTCCATTCTATTTTTTTTCCAACTGAGCATGTAAATTAAAACAATACTTCCTGAACTACTTAAGGAATTTATACCTTAAGTTAGTTAGTAAAGATTTTTGGGAAGCATTTTGAACAGTTCTCTGTGCTTGGAAGAAACTTCAGAAGCCTGAAGTGAGCTAAAGAAAAAAAAAGAGTTCATTGGCATTAAAGGTTGTGAGAAATTGCTGTTTTCGTTTATCTGCATCACCAAACTTCTATCCAGGATTAATTTCTTCTGGCATGTTATTGCTCACTTATTTTCAATTTTAATTATTCATTGCTTAAAATGGTCTAGTACCATTAAAAAGCATCACTAGTGCATTCTTCCTTTTCTTTCCCCAAATGCTCATAGATCAGGTAATCATTAGATAACCTGCAGGTGTTTCATCCTGAGACAATAACCCTTCCCTAGTTTGCAGGTTTTGTCTTGAGGTCAACGGTGGAGCTATTTGCAAAATCCAGATTAGAAAGTCTGTAATTTTTAAATATAAAATAATCTTGCTTGAAACATACTTGTGTTAAATTTAGCAGTAGTTTGTGTTGGTAGGTTTTTAAAAGAAAGGATAAAAGTGGCTGGGCTTTGAGTAACACAGATTCCTAGAAGATTAGCATAAGTAAAAATATTTCTTTTCCCTCTGGTGCCTCTTCTGGGCTGACTATTTAAGCCAGTAAGTGGGAAAGCACACAAGTTGTTATGAAATTAAATGTCAGTATTATTTATTTGTAGTCTAGCCATTGACCAGTGTAGAACGTCTAACAGATGTCATGCTGGAGTCTTGTCTTATAGGTAAAAGTGATCAGAGGAACACCTTCTTAAGTTGGGAGAAATGGGGGAGGAATTATTTTTTGCCTACAGTATAAAGTTGTGGTAGCTAAAAATAATAAGGTTATTTTAAATACACGATTGTTTTAATTTCTGATTCTGTGGTTTTTCTTTTCCTACTGCTTTTTTTTTTGTTTGTTTAACATGTCTCAGGGCCAAACGTAAAGGCTGTTGCCAGTGCCGTGGAACAGATTTACCCATTCGTGTTTGAAAGCAGGAAGTAAATTTTATAATTCACCACTTCATGGTTAGGTTCCCTAACCAAGCACCTTTAAAGACTGCTGCACATTGGACTAAAAGCAAAAAGAAAACTGGACCAACCATAGCAGAGGAATACAGACTCTTTTACTTGCTCATGGCCACAGTATAAACTCCAGTTCTTTTGGATTTTACTCTTAACAGTGCTGTATTGTAAAAACGGAAGTTTACAAGATATGAAATTGCTGCTTTTAAAAAGACATTCTATTTATTTTTGCAGTAATTTCTGTGTATTCATAAGCAAAGCTGTCACGATGTGCACTACCTTTAGAACATTTTTTTTTAGTTTGAGCTTGTGTTTTATTTGTGAATAGTCTTTTACATTTTTGTATGCTGAATATTGGGCACCAAAGAAGATGTAAAAGTTATCTTTTTCACCTGATGAATGTGCACAAATAAAAATTTGGAAAATATTTCTCTTCATACCTGTTCTGTTATATTCCTTTCCCTTTTTCTAATACAGTTAAAATTGTATAGTTGCAAATTAATTTGAAACAATGTAAGAATAGTCTTTTGCTGATACCTTCTGTTTCTATTTGTAGTATGTGTAAAACTTTGTGTGTGGGTTAGATTGAAATCTATAGTAGTTACGTATGTTTATCTGAGGATGAAATTTGGTTTATTCCAAGTTCTCTTAACTACATGCCAGATTTCAAGTATTTTCTTGCTGTTACATGAAGAGAAGACATTTCTAAATGTAAAGGTCTACAGCAAGTGTTTTCCTATAGATGATGAGGAAATCTTATCAACTAAAGAAGCTACTATAGAAAAACCAACTGCTTTGCCCACCTACTGGATGCAAAAGGAAGAAAGTTACTATGTGAGCTTCGTTTTTGAGAAAAGTGATGTGATGATGTGATGACCTTCAACTTGAGAAGATGGTGTGGTCATGCTAATCCAGCCCTAGCATATTGATGAATGATTAACACAGACCTTTTCCACCTTCTTCTCACTGTATAATATTTTCATGACAGGAGCTGCCAACAAGCAAAGAAGCTTGATTCTGGCATGTATTATTATTGGTATTAATCTTGGACTTGGAAGCCAGTAGGTGTTTCTCTCAGTAAGTGCACATTTGAAGCAGAAGAGAGGTGAATGCTTAAAAGTA
Source organism: Columba livia (assembly GCF_036013475.1). Lineage (NCBI taxonomy): Eukaryota > Metazoa > Chordata > Aves > Columbiformes > Columbidae > Columba > Columba livia. The sequence goes on from NC_088604.1 coordinate 59,455,320, forward strand.
ACTGCAAATGCTACTTTTAAAAAGATACAATAAATATGTATAAATATATGTATGTCTTTTTTTCCCTATCTCACTGAAGAGAAATGTAACACTGCTATTGTGTACTGCAGGTAATATACGGTCTCGGTGGGTGCTAAAACGAGTAAACCATGAGCTGTGACTGTACCAAAGTCACAGCTGTGGAAGAACGGTGGAAGAACACCCTGAAGAAGCAAATGCCTAGCATCATCTATTTTAATCTGTCTCATGGGATGGTGTACAAGTTGGGGCTGTCTGTAGTGACTTCATGCAGAAATTTTGGAAAGGAAGGAACAGTATGTGAAACGCCCATCCAAATCCTTCTGAACAAAAAGAAAGAAGCAACCATTTGCCACAGGCCTCAAGCTACTTATTCGTAAAAGCCCTTTAAGGGTAGGTAGGAGAGGACTTGTAACCATTAAATTACTAAGTTGAGTTCAACTGCTGCAGAACCCATGATGAAGAGCAGGGCCAGGGCTGCTTGCTGTATGCAAGCTTTCCAGTTTGCATAGAAGATAACGTGGATCTTAGCACTCCTGACACTAATGAGGATTTTGTTTAAAGATCTTGGAGAGCAATGGTCAAATCGCCATTAGAGAGCACTAGTGTGTTATCATTACAATTTTAAAAACAAAAAGCAGAAGATATTAAAACAGTGAACAAAATTGTAATGGGTTTTCCAGGAATGAAGTGTGGTCCTAAACTGATGGATGAGGATTTGGCCAGTATAACTACAGGAGCTGTCTTAGATCAGGCTTGCCTTTTCTTCTCTTGGATCAAATTATAGCACTTGAGTGCTACCAGTGAAATTCCGAGCCTTTTGTCAAGTATCTGTGTCTCCTAATTTTATCTATAGAGGAAGAGGAATGCTTTGCTCTTAGGTTAGCACTGTCACATAATATGAAATCTGCTTGTTAGATTAAAAATGAAAGGTAATAATAAGCTGTAATGTATTAAAATGGGAACTGTTTCTTTTGAAGTGCTGCATAGATCCATGTTGGAGGTTTAAGGCTGTCATAACAATCCATAAGGGAACCCAAAAGCACACTATTAAACTTGCAGGGTAGTATTGAGAAAGAGAATGATAGCAATTAAAAGATCCCTTGAAATATGTGCCCACCTGTCCCTCTAGCTGCAAGGGAGCCTCAGACTTTGTGACAAGTAGTCTTTAAAACTTCCGATGATGGAGGGCAGTTGGCAGCGTGTGCTTAAACTCAGGGCTATGTCTTTATTTCCTATCACTGCTGTAAATCAGTAGGTGCCCACCTCAGTGTGGAGTAAGCCTTGCTGCTGCTGATTTCTGCATCTGTGCATACCCTTCCCCATGCTCACAAGTTAAGTCTTTGCTTCCTTGGCCATGATGTGCTGCATCCACCCAGGCTCTTGCTATCCAGTCCTGCAGTCACCATGTGGACCCCAGGCCAGACAGTGTGCCCAGCATGCTGGCTTTTGCCTCCAGTGTGAGGAGTGGTGCTTTAAATTAAGCTTACCTGTCAATCAATCAGCTTTTCCTCAATGGCCATGTTTTCTAGAGCACTGTTGGTCTGTCGCTGGATTTTCCAGGTGGATCCCATGCAAAACTGCACAGCGCTCTGCTGCGGCACTCGCAGCACCATGAAAAGTTTATTTCATATTCCTTAGAGAGAAGGGTTGGTTCTATTTATAGAGCCTACTAAAGGCTGCTTTTTTTTCAGTAGAATGGTAACTGACTCGTTGCTAGCTTCTGAGTTGTCATAGCCACTAGATCTTTTCCTGCAGTTTCTAGCTCCATTTTATCATTCTCTGACTTGTAATTGGTGTTATCAGAGAAAACTGCACTTACACTTTCAGAATTGTATCCTGCTTTTTTCAGTCCCTTCTCGTGGGTTTTTGAAGCTCTGAATTCCAACCCAGACTCTCCCAGTTTAGTATTGCCTGCAGATTTAAGAAGCATATGCTGTTCTGTAATTCAGTCAATTAATGAAGATACTGAATAATTTTAGATCTGGGACAGACTATTTGTGGACTGCTGCAGAAATCCAAGGATGTGATTTGTAAGATGTGTCCCTTTGTTCTCTTGAATTTTCATAGCCAATGACATGGTGACTAGCAGTTCTGTCTCATCAGATGCGCAGGCTTTGTCACAAAAGACCAGTCCAATTAGGGCTACATTTATAGGGCTAAACAGTGCTAAGTCTGTAGGACTACAATTAAGACTATAGCTGGATTTATTTTAAAAGCCTTTGACTACAGCATCATCACGTTTTGGAGGTACGTGAAGCTATTAGGGTCTCTGCAGTTAACTCAGTTTTCGAACTCTGCCTTTTTCAGAAAAATGGTATTTTTACTTATTTGTTTCTGTGTTAAATAGGTGCGCATGGGAAAAGTTTAGAAGAAGTCACAAGGAACCCAAAATCCATAAGGTGGAGAGATGATTTCTGTGTTTTTTTCTGATTTTTGTGAGAATGCTCATGCAATTTATTACAGCAGAGGTTCAGTAAGCTGCAACACTGAGGAAGATTTTGCAGATGCCCCTTTCACTAAATGTGATGTAATAGAAATTTTAAATATAGCCTTGGATTGCATGTGCAAAGGTCTGCTATGGTGAGAAAACTGTCAGAGAACTACCAGCCAGAGCAAATGGGGATGCTATTGGAAGTGCAGGCAATCTACTACCTGGTAAAGTCACAGATCAGGAAGTGGATTAATTTCCTGCGATATAATCTCACTAAAAATGCGTTATATTACTTGATTTAATCTGGGGCACTTGTTAGTATGAGAATGATGTGGAGAAATTAACAGCATATTTGGAAGACAACCTGAGTCACCCTAACATTTCTTTTTCTGAAGTTGATTTAGTAGAATGCATGATACTGATAACTGTCCTCCAGCCTGAACATGAAGCAGGTGGAGGGGTTTCAGTAGCCATCAATGCTAAAAAACTGAGGAAGGTGCTAATGTGCAGAAACCCAGAAAATGGTGTGTTCAGGCCCTGTTTTTTGACAATATCATTTTACAAGTGCTCAGAACTGACAGTGAAATGCATAGGTTTTGTAAAAAGAAAATGTCACTTTTGAAAAAGCTTTTTTTTTTTTTTCCAAAAAAACCCACTTTGTAGTAGGTCCAGCCTGCAGCCCTTTGCTGGCAGTTGAGAAGTTCTAGATCTTTTGCTTTTCTTCAACAAATGCTTGCTAGGCTTCCAGGCTTGACACATGCTCATTAGGCAACACATGGCACTGACCACATATCCCATATTTTATTGTTCGTTCCATTTCAGTGATAGAATGTGTTGTTTTCTGTAGCAAAAAAAGCACAGGTGTTTTTCAAAACTATTCTTTGCTTGAGCCTATAATGGTAAAAAAACCCAAAACAGAACAAACAAAAAAAGCAATTAAATTCGTGCTGTGTATCGCAATGTGAACTAATCCTGAAAGTGCAAAAATCAGATACTGAACGGAAAAAAAAAAAAAATCCACCAAATCTTTTAGGTTTTGGCCATGTTCTGCTTCTTGAATTCCTCACACATCCAAGCATGAAAATTCAAGGTAAAATATTCAACTTTCTATGCATGAAACATCTACTCTTAAAAACTTCAGCCGACCCCTTTCCCTGCCGACAGAGTCAATCTCTGACTTCATCCCTCTTTGCATTTGGGTGCTCTCCTCATCCATGGTTTCTCTCCCACTTATCCAACCATGTTCTCCAGCTTTCCCTGTTTGCTACGAAACTTTCACGTGGCTGAGCTCTAATGCATTTTGCATCCTTTTTCTGCTTATTTGTAGAAGTTACAGGAATACTCTTACCTTTGCCAATTCCTGCTGCTGGAGCACAGAGTAAACTTACTGCTGAGGTCAGGGAAGTGCCAGGAGAGACTCAGTGTTATGGGCTCTCTCATGCAGGGGAAAAGGGACCTCTTCTCCTAGCCTCTCAGGGTTGATATTGGAACTGTAGATCTCAAACAAAATTCTAAGCAGGCTTCAATTTTTATTGGAGCATTCGGAGTCATAGAAATAAAAGTTTTCCATGTCTGTGAAAAATGTGGAAGCACCTGAGATCCAGTGTGGAATTTTAACTTGGGATGGGAACCTGCTGATTCCCTGTAGGGAGTAAGAGCAAAAGGCTTTAGAGCTTACTGATTCTGATGGGGCCTTTGGTCTGAGTCACCTGCATCTCAGGTGCACAGCCCCACTGTCTGTACATGTGCTCTGGGCGTGCTTGGTCTCTTGTTGCTTATAGACTATGTCAAAAGGGCTCACGTGGACCCTTATGAGAAGATTTTGCTTAATCTTTGGTACATTGTCTATGATAAAAACTGCATTTTGCAGAACCTTACGCCTACAGTCATAAGGATCCCTGAAAACAGCCTCGTCTTGTGGTACCCATGAGGTTATTGTAAGGATTGCTGGCTGTAGGATCAGGACAGGAAAAATAAGGCAGCCATAAAATGACCAGCTAGCCAGTGGCCCAGTGATTCAGAGTTTCACTTGTTTTAGATGACATGGGATCTGCATAGTTAAGAATCCTGCACTGTGATAACTGCCTACCTGACCTTTGTACCAAAAGTCCAACAGGGATTTGACATTGGTTCCCTTAAAGCTTACAATGCAGGAAAGTTGTGGTACAGACTTGGTCAGTAGGTTCACATTCTGAGGTAGCTAAATTTCCAGCAAATCATGTCCTTAGCCTCTATAGTTTCTCTTCAGGTTTTGAACAAATGGTGACTGTCTGAATAGACATGTTCCTATAAATTTGCAATGTCATTATCTAGAAGAGTGACCCTGTGAGAATCTGATCAGAACTGATCCATTTTGTTCAGAAGTAAAACTTTACCTAGATCAGTAAGCTACTCTTCCTTCTGTGCAGGACACAAGTGGTTTTAGTACTATGAGACAGCAAATGAAGTGGTATCATGTGTTTAATTCAAAGTAGTATCTCCACGCCAGCTGACGGTGTCAGTCTTGCTTCCTCAATTAAATGCTGGAAGAGATGCTGATGTGTGGCTGCTGAGACAGCCAACATGCTCTTAAAGCATGCATTTTTCTTTAAGCAAAGAACCATTTATTTAATTGCTAATACATATGTACCTACTGATCATTCTAACAAAATCTGTTAACCTTCTAAGAAAAAATTACCTTTGTTCTTTTATGGGAGGTATATAGACAGCCCTTTGTAGAGGCTTGTTGAGTACTTCAGGATACACTTGCTAAGCAACAACCAAGAATTTGACATAACTTATAATTTGCAGTGATTACAGTTTCTGAACTCCCTTTGCGCTGCCCTGTACCACACAATTCTTGCTTTCTGAACCCAAAAGTCAAAGTCTAGTGTGCCCTGTGTTGCAAAATAAAATTATTTTGGCATCAACTCTGGTACCTCCAGCTTCCAAATTTCCTGGAACTGGGAAGCCAAAGAAATCCTATCTCCTCTTCTGTAAGGCCATCCTTAGTCTACAGTAATTGATTATGCAAATGTCCCCCTGTTTAACAATTTTAATGTGTTTTCTGAGTAGCAGGTCACTGGCCCTGCTAGGAAATTGTGTGTAAACTTCCTCTTATAAGCTGAGCATGCTCTGTGGTGTAAATAGTGAAGTTCTGATGAACAAGATCCTTTTTCAAGTCTTGTTAAACTGAAGCCTAAAGTAATTTGTAAACAGTTCATACCCAGTTGTTCTGCACTAACATCATCCTTTACAATCCAGTTGTCCATTTTTGCTCCATAGTGTTGTCTTCCCTAACATACTGACAGTGAGTTGTTAACACTTTCCAGCCCCTTTTTTGCTAGGCTAAATAGACCTGTCTTGGGTGGGTTCCTCCTGTGAGACTCTTCCTTCTCCTTGGAACCCAGGTGTTCTTTGTACTTCTTCCAGACTGAACTTGTTGAATATGGCTAACTAGAATTGTGCACAATACTCCAATTTCCATTCACCTACTGTATGTAAGAGGTGAGCAACCTCAGGGGAGGTGAGGAATGGTGATTTGAAACACACGGAGCCAAGGTTTCCAGTAAGTTACAAACTACAACAATCTTTAATGTTGACTGCAAACTGCCACTGAAAGAAGCTCTACAAAGAAATGAAAGAGAGAATATCTTGTGTATAATAAAGATACCATGTGTTGCATCAGAGTGTGAGCATCGCTGAAGTTTCTTTGTTTGTTTGTTTGTTTGTTTTAAAAAATCAGTGTTTTGGTGAAAGCTGCTTTGATTGCACCAGGTCTAGTAGAGCTGCTCTTTCTCTCTCTTGGCAAGTTCCACTGGCACGAGTTTCTCTCTGTGCTGGCTCATCCAGCACAAGGGGCTCTTCACGTATTTCCTGGGGAAGAAAAACAAAACCAAAAAACTCATGAAGGTTTGCGATTGAATGCCGCTGGCAGAATGCTCCCCGTGCTCCATAGGCTGCCGCTGAGGGCACGGCTGTGCAGCGCCCCGGCAGCCGAACCCCGAATCCCCGGGGATGCTCCGGCGGCCCCGGCGCTTCCCCGCCTGCCCGCGCGGGGGCGGCCCCGCCGCACGATCGTCCCCCCGCCGGCTCCAGGTGCCGGGGGTTTGTGTGGTTCTTTCAAGAGGAGGGAAGAGGGGGCGCCCGGGGGCGCAGCGCAGGCTGGACCGGAGACGCCAGTTTCTCAGTGACCGCGAAGAGGGCGAGCCCTCCGGCTCCGGCAGCGCCATCAGCTCCGGGCTTTCTGCACTGCCATAATTGCTCTTAATTAGGCCATAAACAAGCTCCTTCAAGCCTGGCTGAGTCGCGGCGTTACCCATTAGAAAGAAAAAGTATTCTCTGGTAACCTAAAAAACCCAACCACAGGGTGACACATTGCACTAGGCTGTTCACGCCTTGGTCACTTCCAGTGTGAAAAAGTATGTGTCTTATTTTCAGTTTGAATAATTCTACCTGTGCCCTCAAGCCTTTTTCTCTGGGTGTCATTTGTCCTGCTGGCAGGCTGGCAGCTGGGAGAGGCCGAAGGAGTCTGCATGGCCCTGTCAAGCCTGGGCATGCAGATTAACTTGGGGGATGCTACCTCCCTTGTAGCAACATGCCACCAGCTGTGGTGATGCCTGACTCTCGCCCCAAGCCATCAGCACTGAAAAAAAAAAAAAGTCCACTATACTGTTTTCACTATACTTTCTTTATCCTTTTCTTGATTATGCTGGTAACTTCTGAGTCCAAAAAAATCAAGTGATTTTTTGAATATTTGAACAGATCTTTGAACAGATCAGGAGAGTGCTGGATTTTAAAAAACAGGGATGTTTAGGTTTTTTACCTCTTCTATGGCCAAAAACTCCTGAAAAGAATGGGGACAGTAGCAAACCGATAGTATTATAAAAATTGCCAGTTAATTTATGGTCAATGACACTTGCATTTGGAGATTGTGAGTACACAGCATGTGTATCAGCAGACTGTTTAATTCTGTTCTCCAAACTGATGTGCTGCTTTTGTTGAACTTATGTCATTCCAAGGGCCACTCTGCTTCTGAGGGGTGAGAAAAGACTGTCAAAAGACACAAAACCAGTTGGAATGGTTCGTATTAAAGGAGAAGACACATGGCATTCACGTCACCAACACTATCTCATTGCTCTTCTACCCTTTTTATGTGGTGAGATGGGAACACAAAACTCATGCTGGAAAAACCTTTTTTGAGTATGAGCTCATGGAGTCTACAGAGCCACAAGGCTCAGTAAATGCACAAAAAATGCCCATCTAGAAGAGCTATCAGAACTCACATGGAGACCTGAGGTATTTGAGATAGGGCCTCACTCCTTTCCTTTTTCTGCATGCAGATCAAGACGAACAGCCCTAAATGTGAGAACACAGCCCACCTCCTCTCCAGGAATGCCAGTCAGCAAACGTGCTGTGGAGCCAGGCCTGGCTGCAGGCATTCATAGAATCATAGAATTGTTTTGATTGGAAAAGATCTTTATGATCATCAAGTCCAATCATTAACCTAGTACTGTCAAGTCCACCTCTAAAACATGTACCCAAGCCCTCATCTACATGCCTTTTAAACCCCTCCAGGGATGGTGACTCCACCACTTCCCTGGGCAGCCTGTTTCAATGTCTGACAACCCTTTCCATTAATTATTTTTTTCCTAATATCCAATCTAAACCTCCCCTGGCACAATTTGAGGATGTTTCTTCTCATCCTCTCCTGTTCCTCACAGAGATGCTGGAAACACCACCACTTTTGGGCCAGTCCTTCCACACCAACAAAATGTGTACTTGGCCACCGAGATCAACACATGCCAGCTCAAGCGTTGAGAGAATCTGATTTTTCCAGAAAAAAAAAAAAAAAAAGAAGTTTCCTTTTTTCCTTTTTTGTTTTAGAATGCAGCATTGAAAGGCTTTATCGCTCTGGCACGCGGGGGATGCAGTCACAGGCTCAGTACTTACTGTTTAGCTAGTTCCATGGATATTTGCTCCAAAGAGCATCCTTTCGTCTCTGGTATAAACACAATAATAAAAGCCAGGGATGCTAGGCTCATTATTGTGTAAATGAAACACACCCAGGCCAAGCCAATGAGCTCTACAAAGGAAGAACACATTTTTAAATTTCAAATGTCACAAAAGTTTTTCCATTGCCATATTTTTACAGGATACAGCCCCAAATGCACAGGAGAAGTTAGAAAGAAGTTAGGCTGTTATTCTTGGCTCACTTATTTGTGCCTGGATATAATACGCAAAAAGAAGAGTGGTTTTGCTTTTTCTAGTAGTCGTTATGAAAGAAAGTGGAAGAACCCATATTGACCTGCTTATCATAAACCTATTGATTTATTTTGTTTGCGGTCACTTTGGATGGTAACAGTGAGCAGCCATTATTCCTGATTTGTGTGAAGGCACTGGGCTTACAAGTGCCTTGAATCTCCACCGTGTCTGGCTTTATTGCAAATTCTTTCATGGAGCAAAACCAAGCATATTTCACACTGTTGCTCTTGTTTCCAGCTAATCCCCGCCGTCTCTCAGTTCCCAGCATTTCCACTGCAAGTCCTGAGTCCTGGGCCAGAAAGGGACCAAAGAGTGAACTCCTGATGGGGCCAGCCAGGAGCTGGTGGCTTTCTTAGCCTGCTGTCCAGGGACAGGTAGGTCCTCAGGCTGAGGAAGGCATTCTGCAGCCATTGGAGGGTAAAGCACATACAAACCCAAGAGGGTGCTGCAGCCCTCTCTGCCTTTTTCACTGCTAAAACTAAGTCAGACAGGTGAAACATTTGTCAGTTGTGTTATGAGCTAAAAATTGTAGTTGAAGCTGTTAATTCACTTGGTGCCTTCTGTACCAGATACCCAAGTGCAGGTGCTCCTGGCCACCATGACCTCCACATGTGTTCACTTGAAGACAGAATTTCCAATTCTTCATTTCTGCCGTAGACTAGAAATGCTGGTAGTTACACTTCCATAAGTCCAGATTAGACCCAGCTAAGCCAATAGAGTTACTGTGGCTCATTGAAACTGAGACCAGAATAACAGCTAGATGTGCGTTAACAAGCAAAGCTGCACAATAGGAGGGAGGCTTCAGGTGAAACAGCTGATGCTGAGGACCCAAGGTCTCGTTTTGGGGACATTTCCTTAGGAATAGCTCTCATTTGCTCCAAGGACTGAGCAGGTATTGGCAGCTGGAGTGTATTCACTGTTAATTTTCTGGTTTAGTTTGTTTGGGTTTTTTTGTTGTTTGGTTGGTTTTGTATTTGTTTTTTGTTTGCTTTGTTTTCTTTTGCTTTGTTTTGTTTACTTTTTCCAAAAGCTTGTGCAGTTCAGGACGGCCCTGTGATGCAAACCAAAGGTCAGGGAGTGGGGGAAACCAGGTGATTTTCTTCTGAAGAGGACCCTTGATCTAACTAAAGTGCTAATGTGGACACAATGAGTTTGAACTGGCATATTTTTCCTAATTTTAGTCAAGATAGTAATCAGGGGGGTTTCTCTCTCTCTTTTGAACCCCACTTTAGTCATAGAACACACTCATTTTCAAATCTCTCTAAAAAAGCATGTAGCAGGATGAAAACCACCTTGACTTTTTGTGGGCTGATTGCCTGCCTCTAGTGGAGAGTGATGTAAAGTTAAAGGAAATCTGGAATTTCTGTTCCCTTATATATTTTGATTTTCTACACATATTTTCCTCAGAATAAGACTGAAAACTAAAATTTGCAAGACTACTTATGAGATAAAATAGAAAAAATATTTGTCAATCAATTAATTTTAACATCATCATTTAACCTTCTCCCTTGCTTATCATCACATTCCAAGTTACTATACAGACCTTTCTGTAAGGCAAATTTCTCAAAGCCAGGACATTCCTGTGAAAAGGAATTATTTCAATAGGATTGTCTTTAAAAATATTTGATCAGTAAAGCTGCAGTCTAATCGAGAGCAGAACTTCCATTGACTTCAGAAAATGCAGAACTAAATCCTAAATATTATCTATTTTCAATCTACTAAGGAAATGGTGTTTTAAGAATCGGGATTCACAGCCTATACAGTCATTGTGCAAGGTGCTCTGATAAGGAGCATCATGAGGCTATTATTACTAGCACAAACTTAGAAAGATGTGGTGGAAACGATGAAGTTACACTAACAAACGGCATCGAAAAAAAGATCTGAAATTGGCTCCTGGGACACCATGGCTGCAATTTATAAATGTTATTTGTATAGGAAAGATTTATTTTGCCCACTAGGAAAATATCAGCTTGCAAAGACACAGAGAAATCTTACCAGTTACAGTCAAAAATGTCAAGGAGATGAGGAGATTTATACCCCAGTTCATGCTAGATGTCAAAGCCATGGCCCGTCCTCTGATCCCACCAGGGAAAATTTCACTCAGGACCAGCCAGGACACTGAAATAGAAGAAGGGAAAAAAAAAAAAAAGGTGTTGTCTTTGAAAGGATGACTTTCCTTGCTGTAAACTGAGGTAGTCCATGAGTTCAGGTGAGGCTGCCTGAAAGAATAAGGTGATTTTCAGGGTCAGGGTGAGCCCAAGCCCTCGAGGACCACCCATGCTCTCCAAGCAGCGCACTGCAGTCAGCATCACCCCGGGGCATCATCCCTGCCTGGCGCCCTGCGACCGGGCCACAGGTGGCACCAGCACTGCTGGGCAGTGCCAGCACACACGGAACCAGGGAAACTCAGAAAACATTGGAGACCCAAGCTCTGACTGCACATCTGTGTAGGAAAGGGAGCCCCGACTAAATAACTCTCCAGTGACATAATGCTAATAGAAGTGGGGCAGCAAACCAAAATAATCTCCAGCCTCGGAGTGGCACTGTGTGTTTATGCCGCCTTATAAATCAACCTGCCACGCTGAGGCAAGTTTGCTATTCCAGCTGTCTGCTCCGTATAAATGAGATTGCTGAGGTATAAATGAAGAGAGAGGGCCTGATTTTTGGCTCCTTCATGTCACACCATGACACAGGTGATCTAAATGCTGGTGTTGCTGGCCCACAAAAACAAATCCAGTCATGAAGAGCTGGCTGTGCAACCACCTTGATAGCAAGGGAAGAAAAGAAAAAGACACTACATTTCTGCACCACTCCTGTTTTTTTTTTAAAAAAAAAGAAAAAAAATAATAAAAACCAGCACCCCCCTTTTGCTCATAAGTGAGACGCGTTAGCAAGAGGATAATGCGTGGAGAGGTTGTGGGTTAGCAGATGACCACAACACAAGAGCAGAGAGATGTATGTGGATGAACTGTATCTTCAGACCCTAAGACATGGCCATTATAAATTGCTCCTGTGCAATGTTGTTTCTGCATAATGACAGATGGGAGATTCCTCAGGACACTGACACTGGACAATCTTCAAGTTGGCTTTTAAAAATAGACTCCTGTACATCTGGATGTGCATCTCGGTGGAATATCTCTTTGGATGCTTATAGGATTCCTGCGTGACAGTACTGGTAAAGGTAGAAAAGAAAAAAAGACATGAAGGAGACTATGAAGGACCAACTGAAAGGGGAAAAATAATCTCTGACCTTTGAGTCAACAGGGCAGATTAAAGCAAACTCTGTATTTCTTTGTACCACAGATTTGAATCCAATAATGTTTTCTGGAGCTTGCCAAGATTTCATTTATTTATTAATTTATTTATCAAGGAAAAATACAAAAAGCTTCACTCCCACAGTGGGAGTGACCTGTCAAAGTGCTGGTTTTATTCTGGAGAGTCGAGACCACACTGCACAATGGCCTCACACTGTTACACACGGCCAAGCGGCGCACAGCTGTAACACAGCCGCCATGTCTGACAGCAGCCCTAGAAAGGCTTTTCTTTCTTTTTCTGACTTGGATCACAGTAATGTTTAATACACTCAATGCTGACGAGGCAAACGTTGCTCTAAAGAAATGCCCTGAGCATTTTCTGGGGGGTCTCTACACATGGCAGGTGGCAGAGGGGCAAAGAATAAGAGAACTGGCTTCTCAAGCAGGTGTTTTTCCCTGCCAGGTCAGCTAGCCCTGCACCACAGCAAAACCAGGCCCTGGCAATGCATGGGGATCTCCTTATTGTAATTTGTCCGCCTTCACCACCAGGACTGCCAAAATGCAAAGCAGCAAGTCCATATGAGCTTCAGCAGTGTGACGGGCACCAGGGTACGGTTTGTGCCACACCTGAAGTGTGTGGCAGTGCGGCTGCTCCAATACTGTGCATTTTTCCAAGGACAGACTGGCCCTGTCAGGCTAACTATGAGTTGTCTGGGGGTTTGAAATGTATTATTTGCCTGCTAAGAAACCAAAAGATTGGAGCATCTGCATCAGCTGCAGTAGTGCCTAGCTACTCTTATTTCAATTAGTCATTTAGTTCAGACAGATCCCACCGACACACCAGATCTGTTCTTCATGTCTGCTAATGGTAGCTACTTCCTCTGGCATGGCTCTGACCTCTGTTTGGCTGGTGAGGAGTGGAGAGGCTTATTCCCCATGGAGAACAAGCAGTTGTAGAAATCTGAGACTTATTACATTTTATTTATTCCTTTCCCCAAGCTGAGGCAGCGATAACGATCGATTCTTTGCTTTTAGCACCTCTCTGGGATTGCTTTTACTATTTGTACCTTTGCCAGAAAGCAGCAGCTGCTGTAGGTATGGCAGGGATATGGCTTTCTCTTGGGGAGCCAGTAACTAGGTTCAGGCTCCCATTCATAATGACTGTGCCGTGTGCATGCAGTGCTGCAGAAATTTAACCTGCATGCTGCCAAAGTCACTGCGAAGTCAACTATGTGCTCTGCCTAAGCAACAACATTTTACAGGGAAAATCAGCCCATCCTTGTAAAGAGGATCCAGATAACCCCACCATGTCTCCATCCGCTACACATTCTAACATTATTTCAAAAAGATGCTGTGCCAGTAACCACGTTGCACACACTCAATAGGTTTCAGCATCTGCTCCAGCTCCCCTTGGCTGATATTTGTGGAACAGATGGGAAAAGAGCTGGTGCTTTCCAGATCAGATGGGGGTAAGAGATGAGGCTATGGGCTCAGCATGAGTCTCTGTCCTAGATTCACCAACTAGGGGATGTGTTCATGCAGTGGCTGCAGTTAATAACTCACCTTTGGTGACCTGCAGTGAGTTTTATGTTGACAGCAGTTAAGAAAAATCGTACACTTCAATGGTCTTTTATTATAGTATAATCTAGAGAAAAGAACATCCACTTCAAATGCAGAAGAAAATATTGCATTGGATCAGGAAGTTTAACCATTTCATTAAATATTCTCAGAATCTCGATGCCCTGACATTCCTTGCCTAAAGAGGAAGAGCAGAGGATTCAGGTACACAAACAACCCCTTGGCCAGGATGGTGACATTCACCTCTAAACAAAGCCACTGGCACTGTAAAGGCAGAAAGCAGAATAATAATGCAAGATTACAGCTGCTCCATTAAGGCTGAATAAGTTGCATAATGGTGCACAGTGCTGGGACTACATTTTAGATACCATAGAAGGTGGTTTCTTTTAGCACTTTAACTGATACTTAATGAGTGAAAAAAAGCAAATCTTGCGTAAGTGCTGAGCAGGAGTAGTTCAAGATGTAATTCACAAAGATGCTCTGTTATATTGGTTATAACATTTCAAATTCAATGTTCTTGTAGAAATGGAAGATCCAGTACCCTACCACATTTTGTTTCAAAAGGAGAAAAATTTTAGAATAACCCTGCTTTCTATAAAGAAATTAAAATGATCAGGGTAAATGCTTTAATGGTGTTATGGAAAATGTTTAAATGACCTTATTAGAGCCTTGAAACACAACCAAATAAGATAAAAATAAATAGATCAACATAGTTAAACAACTGAATGAAAAAAGCTTTTAGAAATAGAAATATGCCTTCTGTAAAGGTGTATGCTGTGTCCAACTATGGAACTCGCTTTCACAGGATTCTTTGGGTATGAAAAACATTAGTGGGTTAAAGTGTGGGTTGTTGAAACATTATTTCTCTGTATGTGTGGAAAAATCCCTCAAGGACTATTATTCACAATAGTGAAAACAAATGCCCAACAATTTTCTTGGAGTCCCTAAATTACTGATAGCCAGAAGGACGCACTGTGCATGCTGCATGTGCCTTTTCTTCTGTATTTTCCCTTGGCATCTGCTACTGGCTACTGTTGGAGGCAGGGTAACAGATTGATTGAGTGGCCCTTTTGTTTGAGCTAACATAGCCAACTTAATGAGCTTTACATTTGGGCGCTAAGCAAAGAGATGTCTCAAACCCTCACATTATTTCTTCCATACTTCCTAACTTTACAGCTATGTAGTAAATGAAAAAAATATTTTCAAAAAATTAACAGACATCAGAGGAGCAGAAACATCGGAGAGATACTGTGAGACTGAGGGTACTCAACATTCAAGTGAGGTGCGTGAATGAAAAATGTCCTTGTTTTGACCTTATTCCTGCCAGGAGGCAGAAGCAAATTGGAAGCTGCTCAGCAGCTCTCATTAATGAAATATTGGATTCCCTTGGTATTCATTTGTTGCTTAGCACTTTTTCCTTTCCTATACATGCATTGTGTGAGATCAAGTTCTTTATGGTATGATTTAGAAAGCAGCCATCGCAATACTTGAAAGAATTCAAGTTTCTGAGGTATAAACTATGGAAAGAGATTAAGTAGACTTTACAGCTTAGGAGGGAAGTAGGCAGAAGTATGTAAGACTTTGAAAGGGAGGACTGGGTTGTTAGCAGCAAGAGGTCCAAGAGAAGATAGGGAAGGGATTATCCCACCGGCAATGCAGGCAGACCATCTAAGAACATGTAACAAATGATCAGTACTAGGGAAGGACGCAAGCGAGCCACTGCAAAGCTGCCATGAGAGGAGGGAAGTCAAAGGACACAGCTAATGACTGGCTTTGCCAAGACCAGATTTTTTTCCAGGCTTATGAAACCTCACAGGTTTTTCATTTACCTGGTTTCTGACTCTGCTGGGTATTAGCATAAATAGCTAGATGGCTAACTACTTGTCCTGGTTTTGCTAAAAACAAGTTTCTCTTTTAGTGAATTTGCCTGTCAGCTAAAGCCTTCATATTAACTGCATTTTCCTGGAGAAGCAGACACGTGTTTTGGTAAACCTAGCAATGGAATGCAAACTTATTGATAAGCAGGGATGGACATCTCGCGAGAGGGGCTACGAGAAACAAGAGACCAAGAAACTGACCAACTGTGTATAACATTCCATTCACTTGAATACTTCATATAAAGTGGGAGATCACGAGGATCTCGTCCCTTTTTTCCCTTTGCCATTTTCCCTTCTGCTTATGGCCGACATTAGAAGAGGACCTTGCTAGTTGTCCCTGAAAACTGAGGCCTAGTGAGAGACTGAATCCAGCTCCGATTGGCTGCAGAGTCCAATCCAGGACTTCAGGTGCCGGCTCTGCAGTTGCTGAGACTTTCAAGATTGGTTTTGTATATTTTGTATTATTTTCTCTATTCTTATTAGTAGCATTAGTAAAACATCTTTAATTTTTTCCAACTCTCTTCACTCTGTCCTTCTTTTCCTCCCAATCGCCTCTCCTTAGTGAAAAGGGGGGAGAGGGAGGGGGGAGTGGGGGGGGGGGGGGAGGGGGGGGGTTAACAATACATCTGCCAGGGTTTTATTGTCACCCCGCAATCTTAACCCTCGACACTACTTCTCACAAAAGGCCAGCTTCAACGCTAGTTTGCCTTGATTTCAAATGGCATATTGCAGGCGATGGCACAAACCTTTGCAGTGTGCATGGTGATGAGGTGTGTACCTATGAGGGCAGATGGCACTGAGGCAGAGCTGGGATTTGGGGCAGGGGGGCTTGCTGCTGAAAGGCACCAGCACTGTTCTGGCACCCACACACCCACAAAAATATGGCCCCTGCAAAGGCTTTTGTAGTATCTCTGGTGAAGGAGGTTTAGAGGCGCTGTCAAAAGTGAGGAATGCTTAGATTGGAAAGAAGAAAGGGTGAGAGTGAGTTTGCCCTTTTCCAAAGCAGATAAAAGAGGTAGGATACAAGAAAAGTGGACTGAAACTCTGCCCATGGTTTTGTGCAAAAGGCCAAAGCAGAAAACCATGACTGGCATTAAAAATCAATGAATCTGCTTAATGAAAGCCATTTGTCTCTGGCTCTGGCCCATAATATGAGACTGAAGTGGCTGCTCAAAATGAATAACAGGCAAATATGGAGCAAACAAGTGGCTATATTGCTTTGGAGAGTGTGTAAACTGCCAACAGAGTGCCAACCAGTCAAGTCAAACCCTGTGTGTGCCCATTAAAAGGAGAGGAATTCCTCTATTGCTGAGCGATAGGGGAGTCAGGAGAAGCCTCAGCTAATCGCATCTCTCTGGCTGCATCCTGATCTTTGCAGAAGAAGGCAATATATACTTTCCTATGACTTCCAAGGCACTTCTCTATGAGAAGCTTTATGACCACTGGTTGAAAGTTACCTGGTACCATTGGTGATCAAAAAAAAGCTGATGTGTTGTGGCAAATCTTAAATTATTTTTCTTTTCTTGTGGCACACTGTGTTTGTTTTTAATGGTTAATTCTTTAGGTTGACTCCTTGAAAAAACATACGTTAGGACAAGTGGGATTTAATTATTTTATCTCTGAGGCTGTACTTAAAAATTGCTGTCCAGTGTTTGTACTATTTGCCTCACTATGTAATAGGCTCAACACTCACATGTGCTTTTTTTAAGGAACTTTCCAGTGTACCATGGAAGTCACCCTTCACTGGCACCTCCTCCAGTTTATGTTAGAACAACAGGAGCATTTTGGGGGAAGAGACTTTGAGACCAACACTTTAGCTCCTTCCCCCGTTTTCTGGGCCAGTTGAGAAGTAAGGCACTGTGACGTACTTCACCTCTGATTTTCCCCAGCTATCCTTCCTCCCCTAAACTTCTCACCACTGTGAGCCTGCATTTTACACACTTTTTTTTTTTTTTACTGTTGTAATTTTTATTTCCATGAACTTGAAAAAAAAAATGTAATGCCTGGTATACATTTTCAGGTTTCATGCAAGCTGTTAAATGTATTCTTAAACCTGTTTTCAGTGATCTTCAATTACCATCCATTTTTCTGCTTCAAAGAGTAGTCACAAACCAGAAGGTCTTTCTTATAGGCAGTGATTCCAATATGAAAGATTACTGGGCAAGAAATGATAGATGTATAAAGTTCTGGGAGTGGTAGAATTTTCTTAGTTAATGTGATTTGTGGCCCATCTTGTGCAACAACAGTACTCAGCTGCAAATACATCAGTTGGATGCATCATAGATTTACTGTGGGCAGGTATGTAATAGTCTGTACATATTTTCTGGTCCCCTAATAGAAGCTGATTTGAACTGATGTATGAGATGACAATTCTATTTGCAACTGGATTTCACAGCCACTGTCTCTCTCTCTCATCTTTTGCTATATACTGTCCCATAAAGGCAGAACAACTTGGAGGGCAAACAGAAAGAAAAAAAGAGAGAGAGAAAAAAAACAAAAAAACAAGAAAAGAAAACAAGCTTTCAAGGGAAAATGTACTTGTTATAATAAGCTTATTATAATGATACTGTAATCAAAAAAAGGCCTTTTAATTAAAACCTGAAATGTATATTCCTGTTTGTAGTTGTTTATTTGTTCAGAATATTGAATCCAGGATAATCCTCTAAGGCATTTTCAGAGGAATGACTGCAGAAGCCAGAGGGTCTAATTCATGAAGAAGTTGTGCATGAATTAGTTCAGATTATCACATAATTCACTTTTTAAAACCCAGCTGGGTGGGGTAAACAAGCCTGTTTTTCCAGTATCTAAAGGCCAATGTTGGTCCTTAAAGGGGTGCACAACAGAAAATTGCTGTTGGGACACTGCAGTTTGGGGCAACTTAAGCCTTTGCTCTTGCAAAACAGAGGTTTGTGCATATGCTTCAGAAAATGCCCAGTGGAAAGGATATGCAACCTGTTACAACACTGATGTGTTTGGTGAGAGGCCTGCAATGATCAAGCCCCTCACTGGCCGCTGCTGCTCATGCTTTACTTCAGTTGCTGCTGAAGGGCGGCAGCAAGGAGGAAGGTGTGAAGGCTCTGGGCCACCCAGCACGTGTCTTTTAGTTCTCCTTTGTTCATAACAGTTTTCTGGCTGAGGGTGGATTTTCAAAGGCATCAGCAGCTGGAGGTCCTGCTGTGCCCCCTTTCCCTGGCTTTCCTCCCTGAGCTCAATATGACATTGAAACTCAGATGCTGTGGAGAGGAACAGTCTCCTGACTCCATGCACAGACTTACCATCGGGCCATCCCCTCTGCACTTGGGCTGCCAGTCTCCACCTTCCTCAGCAGTGACTGGACATTTTTACCTTTCTACCATTATTATTTTCTCACATGTTTTAGTTTGGTGATCTTTACAAGTGAAATAAGATACAATCTTTGCACTTGAAGTCCTACTGACAGTTCTAGTTTTTGCACAAAGCTGGCCCAAGATCAGATTCCCTCTAAAAAATTCCTCCCAACTCTCTCTCCCAAGGGAAACTGGATTTTATGAAGCTTGACATATGCCCCATCAACTTTTTTACACATTTCAGTGTCACAATGATCTTCTCTCCAGAACATGGTCAAGGAAAACAAATGTAAAATCTTTCGTTGTCTTTGATATGACTATCAAAGGCCACTTCTACTGAACGATTAAATGCAACACTTGGCCTACAAAGTAAGAAGGGCAAATTTGGCTGATGATACACAGCCTTGATTATCGTATGAAAGCTTGTAGGAGATGGTATGCTAGACTCACTTGACAGTGCACCACTTTACAGAATATAATGTTCCTGTAGAACAAAAGGGGATTGTTAGGCCCAATTTCTAGTTAGAATTGCAGCAAGATTAATTCTCTAGAACTTCTTATAAAGTGGGTCTGGAGGTAAAATGCTTTATTTTGGCGAGCTAATCTGAGTCACTAACTAACTAATCACTAACTAATCACTAACTAATCTGAGTCAAACTTTAAAACTATGCCTAATTTTAGGCACAGGAGCCATTCCTCTTAAGCAGCACCTTTGCATCATTATGTTTATTAACATATAACTATTACTAGAGAGATATTTATATAATCCAGAGCACCAAGATCAGAATATTGGCTCCAGTCACTGTTTAAGTGGACTGTAGTATGCCAAAACACAAGTAGTCCCCTGCCTTTTCTAGGTAGTTCTCAGAGGGCCAAATTTTGTGTTCAGTAGCAGCAGATTGAACCACTGTCATTGCAGAGAGACGGGAGCATTGGCTGGGGCATGCTGCTGTGGCTCCCTGTTTTCACAGTACCAAGGTCTCTGTCTTTCAGAAGGCAAAGCCCATGGCTTGATCTGCCAAGACTTTCCCTCATTCATATACTTGAAAGTAAAATCATGAAGAGGAGCACAGAAGTCAGTGGCAATGATGTCCTACATTTCAGTTATGGACACCAGTACGCAGTTTAAGTTCAGCCTTGGCGTTGAAAAAGACTACTTTGCTTCTTGCAAAATGGAGTCCTAAAATATTTAGGAAGAACCTCCCAGTGACATTGCCATGTCTTATTACTGTGAAAGATATTTTTTTCCTTGTTGTGACCATTTTCACACCTAAAAAAGCCTTCCAAACTTGTAGGTTCTCTCAAGTTAGATAACATTAACCTATGTGGCTGGTATTTTTGAAAACACATCGTGCAATTTGAAATTCTGTAAATCAGCATCCAGCTATCCAAAAAGATTCTAAATTGGTTTGCACTTCACTACCACAAACATTCTGTGAAAAGGCAAACCAGTTCCTGGGGTAGCCGACATGTTAAAAAGGGGTTTTAGATAAACCTTGTCTGGGGTGAGGCAATAGAAAAAGCAAGCAATTCACAATCCTTGTTCTATTTTTCATTTTGGTATGTCTTGTCTTTCTACTGCAGCTTGGTAGTGTACAGCTGATACAGTGTAAAATAAAGGCCTCATGAGGCACCATTTGAACAGAACAAGAATAATGAACTAGATAAATACTAGGAGTGTCATTTTCAAACCACATGGATGCATGCATTAAAAGATGATTCAGTACAAATGAACAGTGCTAGGAATCTTGTCATAAAATAAAGAATTCAAGATCACTTTTAAATTGAGAAAAATAGGACTTTTGTGTACTGATCCTCAGTGAAACATGCACATTTCCAAGGCTTATTATCCTGGTTCAGATCCAACCAAATATTTAAGCACTCGCTTATGTTTGAGCACTTGATTTAATCCCTACCACTATCTCTTTTTCCAGAGTAAACCACAATACAATATAAATTTGATGCTGTTCATTTCTGTGAAATTTAAGGTCAGGCCACAGCAGCGCTGCAAAATGTAGAAGCTCAAAAAACCACATTGCAAACAAATGTCATGCAAAGCAATGCTGAGCATGAATGCCTGTTAACAACAAATTTATGTGCATTATAAATTAATATAATAACCACATGTTTTGTAAAAGTCTGAAATATTGCTCTAACATCAAAGATATTGATGTGAATTCTAGACACTCATACCTTTTACCCGTGTTTTCCAAGCTAGTGCAAAGCCATACAGCTTACAATATTTCAAAATGCAGGGACAAAAACCAGAAAAGGTCCTGCATATAACTGTGCTAATGAATCATGCTTTAACTCAGGTAGTTAGTTAACCAAAGAATCACAGTAGCAGAGTCAAGGGGACTAAATTTGTCTCCAGGGTAATTCACTGGGCTTTAGGGCAATGTTCCAGGTCTGGGTTTTGGCTTGCTTAATTGAATAAAATACATAAAGAAAGACCACAACAGACCACATAAGATTGCATAAGGAGAGTGATGGACTGAAAGAGAGATTTACTTTCTTCCTCACGCCCATGGATTTCACTTTTCTTGTGAGCCCTTGAGCTTTCTTCCATCCTCCTTGATCCTTCTTGCCTGATCTTTCTCCCATCTTCCCCACTGTCCCTGACATGGGTTTAAAACTGCATTTAAATGACCTCAACAGCTCACAATAAAAGGTAGACAAAACAAGTGGGTTTTTTACATGGGAACAGAATAATAGAGTAGTTGACTTGGAAAGGATTTGCAATAATCATCTAGTCCAACTGCATGACCACTTCAGGGCTGACCGGAAGTTAAAGCACGTTATGTGTGAAATGGTATCACACAGTCTAATTCAGCTTCCTGATCACCCTAAACTTCCTCAGTAGGTGGTGAGGAAAGGAAAGGTGTGCCAAAGGAGATGTCAGAGACCAGGGATCTGAAAGCCCATGTTAAGTGGGGAGAATATTTCCCTTTGTTGATCATCTGAGGAATCTGGCTCCCACATCAGTTAAATTTCCAAACACGTTGAAACATCTGTTCCATTTTAGGTATAAATTAGCTCAGTTTTAAAGCACCCATTGAGGCTGACATAAATTTAACCCGGATATACTCAATATGGCAAATCTGCCCATGCTTAAACTAGAATCTCTAGTTTAAACTAGCATTTCTCATCCCAAACTTTACTTCATCAGTAAAAAAATATTCCCAAGGTTTTCCCCCACTAGGGGCTTGCCTTCACTGACTTCCCTGCAGAGGTTTTGTTCCTCACAGGGCTGTCGACCCACACAGAGAGCTCCCACAGTAGTGAGATGATGCATCACAGCAGGGCTTGCTGGAGAGTATGGTCATGGTCCCTTCTCAGGGAGACCCAGGCTGGGGAACACAAAGCCACGATCCCAGGTCCCTCATGTGGGAGGAATTTGGATAGTAATAGAATAGAATAGAATATGCAGTCATGGGCTGGCAGAAAAATAAATACATTTGGACTTTATGTATCTAATTGGTTTTGAGGATGATTCACAACATGAAACTGCCCTCAGCCCCACTTGTAGGTGCTTTTGTTAATTTTGATCCATACCTTCAGCATGAACTGCCATGATGTCAGTGGAGCTGATGTGATTTGCACCAGCAAATTATCCTAAAGTTCATTGACCAACTGCCTAAACACCTTTGCAGTTGATCAGAAACCTGTTTTAAGGACCGAGAGGACAAAGACCTCTTTTGTGCACAGCACCAATGCCATACATGCAGTCCAAATGCATGCACTCAACATCCCCCGATCAATAAAGGTGGTCCCTGCTCCACAACAAAAAATCCCTGTGATGGGCATTGATCTCCTTAAACTGCGCTATGTGTAAAGAGGTATTGCCCACTTGCTTTTTATTTGCCAGAACAAATTCGTTCTGGGAAAACAGATGCCCTGTTGGGTCCAGACTGAGTCTACACTACTTGCTTCTCAGCCTAGGACATGTTGGAGCCCCTCTGACTTTTGTTCAATAAGGAGAATTGCCCCCAGACCACACTGCATCCCTGTATTAATATGTGTGGTGCTACTGTCTCTTATATACTTACCAGTGAGATCATCCAGTGAAACCTCCTCACTCAGGGGATCTACAGGAAAATATGGAGGAAACTTTCTGTTTCAGAAAGGTTAGACCTGCCCTACAGTTGTTAAGCAAAAGAACTCTCTTGCACTTGCTCCATCCAACACCAAGAGTCCCACATTTGCAGCCTTATTGTGTCTGATACTCCAGGAGCTTGGCTTTTCTGGTTCATGCATTGCAACTGTCCTGGTTTTGCTAAAAACAAGTTTCTCTTTTAGTGAATTTGCCTGTCAGCTAAAGCCTTCATATTAACTGCATTTTCCTGGAGAACCAGACACGTGTTTTGGTAAACCTAGCAATGGAATGCAAACTTATTGATAAGCACGGATGGACATCTCGCGAGAGGGGCGACGAGAAACAAGTGAGCAAGAAACTGACCAACTGTGTATAACATTCCATTCACGTGAATACTTCATATAAAGTGGGAGATCACGAGGATCTCGTCCCTTTTCCCTTTTCCCTTCTGCTTATGGCTGACATTAGGAGAGGACCTTACTAGTTGTCCCTGCAAACTGAGGCCTAGTGAGAGACTGAATCCAGCTCCGATTGGCTGCAGAGTCTAATCCAGGACTTTGGTTGCTGGCTCTGCAGTTGCTGAGACTTTCAAGATTGGTTTTGTATATTTTGTATTATTTTCTCTATTCTTATTAGTAGCATTAGTAAAACATCTTTAATTTTTTCCAACTCTCTTCACTCTGTCCTTCTTTTCCTCCCAATCGCCTCTCCTTAGTGGAAAGGGGGGAGAGGGAGGGGGAAGTGGGGGGGGGGGGGAGAGGGGGCTAACAATACATCTGCCAGGGTTTTATTGTCACCCCGCAATCTTAACCCTCGACAGCAACATATTGTACCACACAACAGTGATGAGTGAAGGAGGTGACACCTCTTTATAAGAAAGGACAACACTTTTTTTGCACCTCAAGTGGTTTGAACAATGCATCTGGCAAATGAGATGCTCTGCAACTATTTTAGTTAACTCTGTCTTATTTAGTAAATGGTCATGCTTGGTCGTGGCCCTGACTAGAATTTCTCAGTGTGTCTTTTGTGTTAAACTAATTTCCAGGGTCACATGGAACTTCTAGCTTCGGCAATGAATTGGTTATCTACGTCCACACTGTACTCATCTCATTAGCTGGCACTCACTGTTCCCTGGGCAAGGCATAGCAACATTTCCACGAGGCTCAGATTTCTTGTGTCCCCCGCTTCACAGCCAGAGTGACGTTTCTCATGGGCTCTGCAGGCATCTTTCCCTGGTGAGAACAGTTCATACCCATTTGACCTTTCTGATATACAGACAAGGGTAACTCAAGACAAAGATGAGTGTCAAGTAAGTCCCCTTAGCTAATAACTGCCTTGAAACGCCTCTGCAAACACCCTTAGAGAGACGATGTGCTGTTCTGTGATGTGATGCAACACTGATTTGTTGCACCTACAAAATGTCCTCATAGTTGTGTGAAATTGAGTGTGAACAAGCAGTTGAATAGCAGTTCATCAAACATAATCCATCTAAAACCAAGCATCAGAAATAATTCTTTTATCTGGCCTAAGTGTTGACTATATAAATACAGAGCACCCTAGAATCAAAAAGTGACTAAACAGATTCTTGCTAGTCTGTGAATTCTTTTATAATGCAAAAATGGCTTTTATCTCTCACTGTCTATTTCTGAGCATTCATCACTGTGCTGCCTGGATGCTTTGAAAAATGGCAATAAATATATTTAGCATATATTTAGTTCATTAAAAAATCCATCTACTTCATGTAATTTGGAGACAAAAGGGAATCATGGACAAACACAATATTAATAAATGTCTGATGTGCGGATGTGGACTGTAACTAACCTTTTGACCAGAATCCCAAAAAAAGGACAGGAAGAAAAAGGGCAAAGTAATTAAAAAAAAAAAAATAGAGCTCATGTTGCATGATTTGCCCTATAAAGAGCACGCCATTTCCCAGTGGTGCTACATAGACTCTCCTTTATCCCCACAGAACATAATGCAACATGGACTCATAATAAAGTGAGTGAATTTGTTCCAGAAATGGCCTAATGATGTGGTGGGAAAAGAGCAAGATCTTTTCTGCTCTTTGTCCAAAAGAGGCTGATTTGATTTGTTACAAACAGACACATCACCGACACAGCTTTCACCTTAACCAGCAGGACAGGCAGACATTGCATGGAGTATGAGAATTTGCATTGAAAATATGGTGGTGCGGGGGCTACAGTGCTCTGTTCGAGGCTCCTGGGCACTGCCTGGCCACAGTAGCCACAAATCACAACTTTGCATCCCAACACAAGACTTTTTAACCACAATAGATCTTTTGCAGATTCCAACAATCTCTTGATTCTCTGACCTTTGCATTTTCTATAAATTTTCAATTTGAACTCAACATTGTGTTTTTAAAGGCATGGAAATGTCTTGAAAGCACTTATCTGCATTTTGAAATACCTGTATCTCTCCTGGACCTGGCCTTCACTTTCTACAGAAATGCATCTGTCAGTGTGAATTGCCTCAACATGGCTTTATCATACATGATTTTGACATGCTGGAGCTGAGACTGTGTCCTTTCCCAGTTGCCGTTGGAGAGCGTTTGTGCTCTTAGCCAAAAAAGGGGTCAGAAAACAAGCACGAGCCTCAAAGACTTCTCAAATTAGCCTGGCAAACACACCTCAGTTTCTGTAGCCCTCAATTAAGTAGATGTCGTTATCATTAACGTCACATCAGGCCAACTCAAACGATCAGGAACCCACTTACTGCCACGCCAACAGGAAAGCAGCTTTCAATAGGAGGCCAAGCCTGAGCATGTGCCCCTGCTTTGAGAGTTATTGAATGTGTGTTTGAAACGCCCAAGTAAGAGCTCAAGTAACATTTTCTTTTCAAGGCTGCACTTCTGGTTATGAACCTATGTCACCGAAGGCAGAATCCAACCCCCTCCTGCAAGGAAGGGAATAATGCTTCAACAACACGGTCAAGCTCGCTGCGCTGGCAACGAATGCTTATCTCACGCTGCTCTCCCAGTGAGTAATGTTTAAAATAAACAAATACTGCAGGGGAGTTTCTCTTAGTGCAATTGTTGGGTTGTACTCTCATGGCAAGTTTTTTATCATAATAGTGCAGCAGAAGTACAGGGTGTTTGCAGGCAAGTTTGAGCCAAGGCACAAAAGCACATGAAGTCTGTTAATAAATAACAGACTCTACGCATGTGGTTTTGCAGTGTGGCTTAAGAATCAACACCTTCAAAGAACAATAATAAGCAAGTGCTATTGAAACAAAACAAAAAACAATGAAGAGATTTAATTGCTAGTTCCTGGGAATGGCAGACATGTTCTCTGGAGAAACTGGGAACCCTACAGGTGTGACAGCAGCTGCAGCAGCACGTCAGTTGTACAGGGACGCAGCTTTGTGTTCTTCCCCTTGTGCTGTTCAGCACAGGTGGTGGTGATGATACTACGGTTTGGTAATGAACCACAATGCCTTGAATTTCTTTTGTATATTGAATTACTTTCCTGTATCTGAAGATTGCTATATAGCCAAGGAGCCAGATTCTCAGCTGGTCTCAGGCATGTTGGCTTTTCATGGATTTGATTGAGCCATCCCGTATAGAGGTCTAGAGCTCATCATTATCTTGGGTTTATGAGTTAGCAGCAGCAAACACCTCATCTTAACATTCCAAATGTAAGGACACAATAGACTAGGAACAGGAAAGATAGCCAGGGGGCACATATTTTTGCTGTACAAAGCTCACATCAGTTCTTAACTTCACTGAAGAGGAACACATGATTTCACTGAAGTGAAACAAGATTAGGCCACTGACTTCAAAGGGAAGGACCTATTGCTAAGAAGTACACCCCAGGCCTACCAGGACAGTCTGTGACAATTCCAGCACATATCATCGGAAAACACTGCTTTGCCCAGCTTCGGAACTGCCTGATGCCAAGCTGGACATGTTATCCCGGTACTTAATCCACCCATAAATAATTGCAAAGAGTTAGAAAAATTAAATACTTACTTGGTCCAAGGCCTATGGAAAATGCAGCAACATAAACAAGCAGGCTGGCCAGCGAGAGCCATTTCAGGACAATGGGGACCTCCCCACTTTCCATGTGAGAACCTGTTGTGCTTTTGCCTCCTGCCAAGGCAGTCCTGTTCAGTTCTCCTGTCCTGGCAACATCTGGGCTTCTCTGCATGTCAAATGATAGTCTTTCAAAGAGGTCCTTGAGACTCCCATTGGTGACACCAGTGAGGTTTCCTGGTCTTTGTAGAATTAAATCCTCTGGTGATTGGCTTCTACAGACATTGGTGAAATTCACATGTATGTTACGGTTCACTAAACCCATAGTGACCAACGATACTGCCATAACAGAAGAGCCAATACACAGAAAAGTTTTGCTTCCAACCTGATCCACAAAAACTGTGGCTGGGACTGTGCTGACCACTTTAACCACTCCAACTCCAGTAGAAGCCAAGCTGGCAGCTTCGTTGCTCTGGAACCCAACTGACTTCAAAACAGTTGATGCGTAAAATAAAATGTTGGGTTGCCCAGTTGTTTGCACAAAAAAGACTAGAGTGAGTCCTACCAACATTCGGGCCCTCATGTTGTTTTTTGAACTAAACAGGTCCAAGAAACTATACTGATGTTCATCTTTCAGGGAAGACTTGATCACAGTAAGTTCTCTCGTAGCATCTGATGTTTCCCGTAGCCTCTCCAGTACTTTCCTTGCAGCTTCATCGTTATTTTTCATGACAAGAAACCGAGGACTTGGTGGAAGGAAATACATGGCAATAGCTTGCAAGGCACCCAATGGAATCACAAGGCCAAACATGTACTTCCAGCCATGAGGTACGCTGGCAAATGCATAATTTGAAATATAGGCAAAGAGAATGCCTATCACAATCATGAGTTCATTTAATGATACGAGGAGGCCTCTTCTGTGCTGTGGGGCAATCTCAGCAATATACACACATGTTGCAATTGATGATAACGATATGGAAATACCTATGGCAATCCGTCCCACAATAAGTATCCCATATGATTCACAGGGCAGTAAAATCAGACTCCCCAACACAAGTAAAGAAGATGCAATAATAATAGCAAGTCTCCTTCCAAATCGGTCTATCAGGAATCCACCAGTAAGAGATGCAAATAAGGCCCCAAAGAGCAGGGAACTTACAATGATTTCCTGCTCTTTGCATGAGAGTGCTAATATGCTGCTCATCTGAAGAAGAGCTCCAGAGATAAGGCCCAACTCGTAACCCATCAGAAGTCCACTTACAGCAGCAACAGCAGAAGATAGAAAAGCAAATGTTCCACAGCCTGAAATGATAGAAAAAACAGAAAAACTTGAAAGTGTGACTTCTGCAACATTCTGAATACTAATAATAACTTTATTTGATATACCAGCCCCCCAAATCTTTTTGTAAAAGGGGAAAGCAGTTAGGTGCATACAAACCCAGCAGCAGTAGTGACATAAAAAGTCATTTTTGAAAAGAAAAAAAAAATTCAAAAGCCTCTTTAATTTTAATGCTTTTCTGTTCGTTATCTTCCCAATCAGAATTTAATAAAGTTTTTATCAGGCTCTAAAGAATTAAACTTTCTGTTTCAGAATATCATTGCAAAAGGCAACACTGACAACACAATCTTCTAGTAAGAAAGCAATTTTTGCCTTGAGGGGTTCTCAGTGTTTTTCCTGTACATAACTGAGGAATTCTTGTCCACCCAACATGGACAAGAAAAGCAGTAATTTCCCAGCCAAATTGCTTCAACCTTGACTTGAATAAGTAACAAGTTGAGTTACTCGCCACTTACTGATTCCTTTGCTTCATCTGAGGATGCCATGAAGGCTGCTGGTACCAGTGTTTTTATTTTGCTAAATGGAAACTTATCCACTGAGCACCATGCTGACCCAGATAGCTGGGATACTCAAAGAAACCAATCTTTGAGGTACAAATTCATGAACTTTCTGAGCTTTGCTCGTCACTAATCTCAGATCCTTCAGAATATCAGGATAAAATATTTTGCATAGTTTATGACAGCCAGAATGTCAGGAATAAAAACCAGATGGTGAAAACATAAACTAAATGGAGATTATAGGCCTTTGAACATCCACTTTAAAACAAACTCATTTTATACAACTGCGACTCATTGTTTATTGTTACAAGATAGATTTAACTGATCATATTTTACTAACTGTGAAGCCTTTTGCACCCTAAACCTTAAGGAATATATCAGTTTGTTATTGTTGGTCTTGTTCTTTCTCCCAGCATGATTTTCCTCTCATCATGATGTTGGCTGCCACACAACTAGGAAAAGAGTAAATTGACTTCGGATTTTCCGGTTAGTTGGAGAGATAGGACGTGTCTGAGGAGAACTAGCTTTTGCAGTGTAACAGAGTCCATATTTCAGTTAATTCTCCTGCAACAAGCGCTTTCCAGCTTGGCTGGGAAGTGGTATATGGTCTAATTGAAAATAATACATAGACTTTGTTTATTTTCAGTTTATTTTTCTACGGTGTTAAGGCTCTTTGATCATGCTGACTGCCTGGAGTTCCTTGCCAATAATTTTTGAGCACATTGGTGAGGACCAGTCCCATTTGACAGAGAGTATTACATTTCTAGAGCAAATGGTGAAAAGAGAGGAAGAGTGCCACCTTAGCAGTAGGTCTGCACTACTAAAATAAACAGTGCCAGAGCCCAGGCCTGGACCTTGGCGTGAGGCCACGTATCCTGCAAAATGGCTGGCATGTCCCTGGCACGGTTGTGCCCGACACCACCTCATGCTGTCCTAACAGTTCCTGGAGGCAGCTTGGCTCACAGTGCAAGTCCAACATCAGAGCCTGCAGCCACTACGCAGGAGGACGGGTTATTTTGGAGGGTAGCAAGTGTAGTATAGCTGTGTGAATATAAGCTGTGCCTCCAGGGTCAGGGGAGATGTGTAAGTCCATTAAGTCTCTTAAGATAAGTATCTTCTGTTAGCTCCCATACTTGGCTCTGGGTTTGCTCCCTATGAGCCAAGCAGAAGACAAGTGGCAGCAGCCCCAAGCAAGTGACTGCACCACATGTGCCTCAGCCCCCTCTGCCCCTGGGCTCAGGGGGCTGGCAAACCAGAGACAGGCAAAAAACACATGGTTTGGTTATGATGATAAGGGCATGGGGGAAATGGGAGTATAGTGAGAAGTCTTTCAAAAGGTGGGGGTGGATGGTAGATTTATTGCAATGGAGGTGGGACAGCTTGAAGAAAATGTCAGAAATAAATTGAAAAATGCTCCGGTGACGGAACATTTTTATATATATATATTGTTATTGTCCACGTCTGTATTGCACCTAAGCTTTTTGCTTTCTTTATGGCTTCAGTATCCAAGATCATTGCACTTATTTTAGACAGAGCATGGGTTAGGGCAAGGTCCCGCTGTACTTCCTTCCCACACTGAACAGCACTTTGTTGGAGGTACTACTCCCTCCAGTGAAGCTGCTTTGTGCTATTTGCTCCATCCTCCAATGCATGCATGCAACTTAAGTTTATCATTGCAAAACTTAATTTCTCCCTCCCCTTTATACTTTCAACTTGCCTGCTTCCTCATTATTACTAGATCTGGAAAATATAGCCTGCCAATGAAACCTGGCTGGAAATCAGGGCTGATAACAACAGTGTTGTGCTGAATGAATGGGCCTTGAGTATTAGAAGCTACACTGCTAATTTGATCACAGTGCTCTTTCCAAACTACTGCTCAGTGCTGATATTCATGCTTTCTTGGACATCTCAGTATTTTATGTTATTGGGCTATTTAGATTTAACCTAATATTTTTCTTTATATATTATGAAGCCAAAAGACACCACTGCAGTCATCCAGTCTGACTGTCATGAACAACACAACATAACCCTTCAGACACGTTTAAATGACATTTTACTTTAACTAGGCCATTTAAAATATTCAGCTTTGATTTTAAAATTGCTAGTGGTTGAAAGTAAATTGCTTTAATCATAAATTGTCCCAATGGTTAATTGCTTTCACTGTAAATTATTTGTAAATTATTTCTAGACTTATTTTCTGCAGCTTTGGCTTCCAGCTGCCAGATCACATTCTCTATTTGCCTGCGCTCAGCTGTGTTCACTAACTACAAAATTATAACCTGTCATCAAGTCATCCCACAGACCTCTCCTTGACAAACTTCATAGCCTGTGAGGCTTTACAAGTTTACCAGTCCTTTAAGTATTCAAAGCCCCATTCTCTGAACTCTTTCCAGATTATCAATTTCTTCAATAAATTGTGAGCTAGACCCAGCACTCCTGCAGTGGTTGCACAAAGCTGATAGGAACCTGACATAATTGTCCTGCTTCTGGTGAACATTTGCCTCTCTACTCATCGAGGAATTGTCACTGCAGTGTACAAGAGCTCATCTGGTACTGTTTTTTCTCCAGGACAACCAACTTCTTTCCTGACTGGATTTTTTCCAAGGCGCTGCCTTTCCTTTAAATATGGCCTGCCTTCTTGCATCCTAGCTAGGAATGCAAATCAGTTTGTGCTGGGATTTATTAAAACACATAGGATGGGATCAACTTACCTAACTGTGAGAATTCTACAGCATCTCCAAATTTATTCTGTAACCACTTGCAAAAAATAGGCACTTCTAGATGTCTGAAGTAGGTCAGATGCCTATTTCTCTCCATTGCCTATAAAAGGAATCTGTGTGGCTTGCTCAGATGCAGATGTCTAAAGTTAGCTGAGGGGAACCTCAGACAGCACATTCACTCACAGTCAGCAGGCCAAGCCATCTGAATTGCATTCAGCCAGCGACATATCCCATTTATTAATCACCTGTCACCTTTATCACCTGCAAATAATCTATTATTATCTTCTTCCAAGCAATTGAGAAAAAATGTTAAGTAACAGAGGAACAAAACCTTGAGCTTAAGACTCTCCAGCAGAAGCACAGTGGTGTAGGCAGTATCTCCAACTGATAATTTAAGATCTGTGTCCTACACAGCTTTTAGTTCTCTAAATGTGTGACTGTCAGTTTTGTCCTGGTTTCTGATTTAAAATGACAGTGCCAAGTCAAATACCTTTTAGCAGCCTGTCATCAACACTATTCTTGCTCTCCTCAGCCTGTGGTCCTCAGATCAGAGCAATGGGGTTGATTATTTATTTTTAAACCAAGAGGCTGTACAAACTGGGTGTGGAGCTTGAACACCTGCAAAGGTGCTAAGGAAGCACTCAAGACCATATATATCTTGCACCTCCAAGTACAGTGGCTTGACTGATGTCTCAGTATTTCTTTGGTTTGTTTTTACTGGGTCAACTGACATCCTTGTTCATGTGTCAAGTGATAGATGCCCGCAGTCTTACAGAAATAGTGGTGGACTGTAACTAAAGCAGACCCCTGAACAAAAAGCAGATTCTGATGAGGCAGAGTGAGATACATCATCTTTCTGCGTTATCAACAGCAAACTCAGCAGTTAACTTGGTGTCTCTTGTCCCTAACAGGCACTATTCTTCTAAGCAACATCTCTATATCACTATGAGGTTTTGTTGCAACTGAGGTACCTAAGACTTGCCTGCTTAGAACTGCCTGCCGAGTTAAACCCTGAAATCTCTGCTTCGTTTTCCTTCATGGCCTTTCTCCAGACAAAATTCCTTCTGACTTCAGCATATGTTTTGCTTTAACATTTCCAGATAGAGCATGTTGCAGTAGTTCTGCTTACAAGCCTTTTAAGTGTCACTTTTAATGATTTTGCTGGCAGTCCTTAGGCATTCCTGTTTTTTTTTTTTTAATTTTAAAAATTATTTTAATTTTTTTTTTTTTTACAAAAAAGGCTTCTTAGAGTGTATATTCCTCTTATTTTTATGACATGCCTGCAAAATACATGGCAGTGTCCAGCCTAGGGCAATAAAATAACTTAACTATGGCTTCCAGAGAGATTTATCCTTCTGCCTTCAACAAACACCATGGTTAACGAGTGTGTGGCTGGTATGCAGCAAGTGATTGGAAACTCTATTCTCTAGTTTTCCAATGTAAACAAAATGTTTTCTCACAACTGTTAGTCAAGTCAAAAGCAGCACTACTTGGCAAACAAACTTATCTTTAAGAACATTTGCTGGAAATGTTCATGAGAGAGAGAGAGACCAAGTGCAGTTGCTGTATAGCACAGTGTCCTGCTGATGAGACTGGATGGGGCCAAGTTAGTAAGGGTGTGCCCCTTCACTTATTTTCAAGTACACATTTGAGAAAATACAGTCCTTCCAAAGGACTGTGCATGTATTTTATTGGCATTACAGACAGATAGTCTGTGTCAGGGAAGATCTGCAAGCAGTCAGAGCTGGGAAACACCACTCTTCCCTCACTTCATGTGCAAGAGAGCTGTGAGAAGTGTGCCCAGGATCCCCTTCCAGCTCACCTTGGCAGTACCACGCTCCACATTAGTCCAGACACTGAGATTTCTGTGACGTAGTTCTTCTTTCCTTTCTCCTAAGAGAACATGCGTACAGAAAACTAGTGGGATGGAATGGGGAGGGAGATTACTCCTTTATACGAACATCTGTTTTAATAGGAGGGGATACAATAGTCTCTTCCACCATGGTGCTTTCTTCCATTGACTTTGATTTAATTTGAGGTGAGAAATGTCTCAGGAAGGGAACGAAAGGATTTACATGGGAAGTCGAATATATATTATTTAAATCCTTGGGGATTCTTTGATCTATTTAGATATTTGGAAGGTGAAATCAGGCCCTGTCAACCCTTGGTTAATTAGGGCAGGATAGAAAATCACGATGAGTTGAGTGAATTGCATAGATATGAATCTGCAACGTGGAATCTCCCTTTTTCAATAAAACAAGGCATCTACTTTTATCCATGGTAAATCTTAAAACTACAGCATCTGTATCTGAAAATTTTAAGCTATCTTTAACAAAATATTTCTTCTCCGAGTGCTCCTGACATGCAAGAAGTTTGCCTTTACAGGGAAATAGCATTTAAAATTTCTGAAATTGTCTTTAGAGGAGCATTTTGCTGAAGTGTATAGTGTGTGGATCACATAGTTTTGTAGGAAAAATATTTAATTGCACTTGTTGAAAATTGCTGCACAATTGAATCATGGGTTTGCTTCTCATAAAAGGCAATTGTCCTCTTTTCATTTCATCATGATCTTTAGATCCAGTAGCTGCTCAATAGGTGCATTTGTCCTATAAGCTAAGACACATCTATCCATCTGTCCATTTACAAGTCTGACATGAGATCTAAAGCAGTTACCCAACAAGATCTTGAGGGATGAAACACATGGTGGCTGTGGGACAAAGCTGTGTTGCAAGCAGAGCTGGAAAATCTTATAAAATGTTGAATTCACCCAAAAACAGTGCCAGGGCCATGTGGGATCATGATTATTTGACAAGTGTGACTCCTCCCACTCAAATGTGAAAGACAAAACCAAAATAAATATTTTTTTAATTGAACTAAAAAGCAAGGCAGAAGGAAGTTAATGTATCACACATTTTCACACACCTAAATTCCTGCGATGATGGGAAACATTGCATACTTCATACAGCTTAATCCTGATGAATGTATGGTGTGAGTAATATTCAGATTTTATGAACAAAATCCCTCTGACACTGACTGAGCGGCAGTGAATGCAGATCCTGGACAGACCCACCCTGGCTATCTCTCCATCTCTTAGTGTCCTGCCATGTATTTTCATTATGTCAACAGGCAGCCTGGTCCTTCATTACTTTAAATAGGATTTTGGGTTTGTTTTGTTACTTTTCAGTAAGAATCAACAAGTTATTTTAATTCCTAGCTAGGCAATTATAAACTCCTCAGGTTACTGCTTTAATTTCTGAGGGTAAGGCCAAGTATATAATTTGCATGTACTCTTCTAACCATAGCCCTTGTGCTGCACTAACTTTGCTGTTTGTTGTAACTGCTGCGCTTCCCTTTAAAAATGCTACCCTATAACCATCTGCATTGCTTCCCCCATACACTAAGGTAATGTTAAATATGTCTGCACACCGACTGGCTTTCTGTTCTTGATTAACCTCTGTTTCCTCTGCTTCCAGGTATCAGTAGATGTTGCTGGACTGATTGCTATTATGCTCCAACAAAGCATGTGTGCCTGTGGTATCTGAATATACATGGGTTAGTTAGTTTATTCATTTATAAGTGCACAAAACTTGCTCAGGACATATAGTCATTTCAGGCTGCCAATCATGCTTTCCTGTTTGGGTAAAGCTGTCTTGCGAGTGAGAAATGTCACAGTCATGGGTCATTTTCCCCTCGATCTGATCATCAGTGGAAGAGACTCAAGATGCAAAACTATTCTGTAACTTAGAAAAACTGGGCAGGACAGCAAAGGTGACGAGCTATAAAATTCAGCTTCAGCATTCAAATATCTTTGCATAAGAAATTAA
Organism: Columba livia; assembly: GCF_036013475.1. Classification (NCBI taxonomy): domain Eukaryota; kingdom Metazoa; phylum Chordata; class Aves; order Columbiformes; family Columbidae; genus Columba; species Columba livia. Next base: position 59,490,517 of record NC_088604.1, read on the forward strand.
ACAGTTGATTTTTCAGGGTGCCAGCACAGGAAACCTGTTTCTTCCTGGAGTGCCAGGGAAGAAAAGACAGAAGGGAGTCCCTTTGTCCCCCCATATTTTCCCCCTGCATGAGTGGGTGCAACGCTTGCCTGGCCTCCCTCCACCTCAGTGAAAAGGGCTGAACTGCTCCTGAACATGCAGTTCTGGACCAGAGCACTGTTCTTATCTTACACAGCAGCGGGTTCTGTGATTTTTCAGGTGACTGATCTTCAAAAAGGAAAGGGATTTACACAGCAGACAAGGGATGCACAAACAGTAGGACTGAGGCCTTTTTGGAAAAGTATCACATAAACTTTCATTCAAAATCCAAGCCAGCATTCCCCTTCCCTACTCACATTTTCCCCTCTCGTACTTTTTGAAATCGAGACAGCACACTGCCAGAGTCCCTGTGTTTTGCGAGGCTGTTCTCCCCCAGCCCCAAGCATGAGCTGCGGACACACGCTGCTGCTCCCCAACAGCAGCATTCAGCTCCTGCCGCTTTACCTGCTGCAGCCGGGAGCTGGTGGAGGTGACGGCGGCTGCTGCGGCGGCTGCCCCGGCTGCTCTCCTCATCCTCCCCTGCTCTCATCGTCCGGCTCTGCTGGCCGAGGTCCTCCGTGCTCTGCCCAGGTGCCATTGCCACCCTCTTTGCACCTTGGGGCAGGAGCACTTCACGGGGCAGCGGTCCTTCCCTGGCTAGCGAGGAAAGCGCAGGTTATTTTTCTCATTGCAACAAGTTGCTGAAGCTGGCTGAAACCAAATGCAAACCACCAAGTGGTTTGTGAAGAACTTTGTTGCTATTTCAGAAGGCTTTGCCCTTTGCGGTGACACAGGCTGTTGCTATTCTTGGGAGCCTATTGCAGGCGAGGGGAGGGCCGTCTGTCGGAAGTATTGCTTTTGCCTTTTAACAAATAGTTGCAGACATCAGACGTCCACGCACAGCTCGATGCACATTCCTTACTCAATAGCTTAAAGGGTTTCTCTCTCGCCGGCATTCTCTCTTCTGTCTGGTGTTCATATGCACAGGGGCTTTTCTGACAGAGAAGGCACTCAGAAGAGGAGAATTTGAAGCGTCTTTCTGCCAGCTGAAGTTAGGGCACTGATTACACACACATGGCATCACTTTGTTCTTGTAAATTATTAAAAAGTTGCGAGAAAGAGCAGAGAGGAGAAAAGCTATGCCCCCCTTTGCAGTCTGTGACACTAGGAGTCGCGATTTTTCACAGCACAGATGCACTTACTATTTTACAAGCAAATGAAAGGGAAGCCACCACCTCTCCTGTGGGAATTATTTGTGGGAAAACTGAGACTGTGACAGTTATATGCAGTCAAAGGCTTGATTTTGAGAGCTAGGAGTCACTCCATCCCTACTAGCTTTGGTGGAACTGGGGCTGGACTGCAGCAGCAGGGAAGGCTACAGCAGGTGCAGGTGAGTTGCCTACAGGGAGTGCCTGCCCCATCCTGGTCCTGGTCCTGGTCCTGGTCCTGGTCCTGGTCCTGGTCCTGGTCCTGGTCCTGGTGTGGGAGCCTCCGGGTTCTCCCAGCATAGCCACTGGCCTCAGTGAGGCAAATGGTCCAAACTATCCCCAGTGGGAATTGCTGTTGTATAATTTGGCAGTGCTGCAGGCTTCTTGTTTGTGCTCTTTCTTTCATTGCTTACTGTTTTGTCTTGGTTGTTTCTGTTTTAATGCACTAATGCCTGCAGACAGCATGGGAGGGAAGACAGAGGTGGGAAGTTGGTAGCTTTTGCAATATTTCCAGAAAGGAGAATTCCTAAACATTTATTTCCTTAAGTCAAGTAGGCATGATACACCCTTTTTTTGCCTTTTCTTAACGAGAAAATTTGACAAAAACCAGCATGACTGACTGCCCTGTCTGACAGCTGTGTCACTGTCAGCTTCAGAAGCTTGAGTGCCAGGGATACCATGAGGGCACCAGTTCCAGTGGGGAGTTTGTTTTTGGCAGTGCCTTTGGTGTAGAGTCAGCCTAGCTCAGCTCTCATGTGTAACGTATTTTCTGTGTAAAATGTCCACCTGTCAGGCAGTACAGGATGCTTTCAGCACGGTTAACAATTTCTTGCCACAAACACAGATTTCTTGCCACAAAAGGTGTTGTTTCCTCTTGGGCTACATGTCAACTTTTAAATATATTATTCTGATGTTTTCAGGAAAAATCAGAGGCTGTTTAGGTTGGGGAATGAGCGGAAATTTTTCAAAGATTAAACTCAGCTGTGACAAGATTCCTCTGTGATAATGTGGTTTGTAACCAACCTTATCTAACCACACACACCTCATGTAAGCCACAGCTCTGCTCAAGTGCTCGCCCTCTGCAAACCCAGCTAACTCCACAGCTACACACCGGATCCCACATCCCAAATGCCTTTATATTTAACTGTTCTGGAGAAGCTAGAGAACTGCCAAGAGGCCCAGAATGCTCTGGAGTTCACTCCTCTTGCCCAGAGCTGCTGCCTGGTGAGGGCTGACCCCCAGGCAGTGACCCCACTGCCTGCTGAGGAGCTGAGAGAAAAAGAGGGTTCAGTCTTCACTTGAATGGCAGGTTCAGCTTCAAAGAGAACTACTGAGAGGCTCTTCAGGATCTTGGCAAGGTCTGGTAGAAAAGGGGGGTGTTTTTAAGGGAGAATGCCCAGTGGGCAGTGAGGCATCCTGAACAGCCTGAGCCGATGATGGACTTCCCCATCCCATGCTCTCTTTGCACCAGGATTCTTCAGATATTCTCAGCTGTTAAGTTTGTACCTGTGGAGTTACGGAAGATTCCACTTAGAAAATCTATCCCATCTTTAGGTAACTGGATATGCAAGAATTGAGTGCTTAATTTTACTATTAGCTTTTGCCATCCAACTGGCAGGTGGCTGCTTTGCTGGAATAGGGACTGCTGTGTGAAATTATCAAGACAAGCTTGCACCAGAGCATTGGTGGGACTGGAAGTATCTATCACTCCTTCTTGCATTTGTGAAGCACTTTTACAGATATTCTTTGTTCCCTTCATTACCCCAGTTCCACCCAAAACTGATTCTGCAAATCTCTATAAAGACAGCCTGGGCAGATGTCTCCACTCCAGTCACACTTGTTGAGTGTCCTTCTTCAGCTGTGAACTGAATCAGACTCATCAGCTAGAGGGTATTACTAATTTTGATGGAAGTAAGAGATGTAATGCAACTCCAATCCTTTCTGTTCAACTGCTTGCCCCCCTGCCCCCATGTAGTTCTTCAACTAAATATACTGGTTATGTATAGCTGCTGGCACCTACATTCCTTGGGAGATTTTAAAAGCTTGTCAGGAACTGCAGCTTCCCCGAACAAGAAGCATACTACCCACAGGAGTAACTAATACAAAGAAAAGGCTGCTGAGTAACTAATAAAAATAAAAGGCTGCTTTCATTGAGTTCTCAAATCTTGTGACAAACAGATTTTAAGTAATGAATGTTAAGCAAATATAACAGTTAATTTCATTTTTTAATAGGAAAAAAAAAAGCATATTTTAGACAGTAGGATTTCTTGTAACTGTGTTTAAACCTGGAATTCAGTGGTACCTGCATTCCCCCAAGAAGCCAGAGCTTAGATTTACTTTTAAATGTTTACCTACTTGTTTATTCAGAAATCCAGACTAATCCTCTTGTGAAAATAAAGGCAAAATAACCCATTTTTTCCTCCCTAGTTGTGCTTTCATTTCACAGTATCCATGCCAGCTGCAATGCAACAGTGGCTTAACTTTGCCCCCTGTGGTAACCTCAGGAGATACCTAGCTTTCACTGATGGTAAAGCAGCCAGTACACAGCACAAGCCACAACGGACAGAAAAAAAGTGAAGGAAGACATTGTTATCCTGGGGATTTATGTCTGGGCTGCCCAGAGGACAGTGCACCCTTGCCATGTTGAGCTGTGGTCGCTGCAAAGGTACCAGGATGATTCTCGGCCTTCAACCTACTCCTTAAGTTATACCCCATGCCAAAAGCAATATATCAGGGTGATAAATATTTCTCTGCATAAGTTCTGGGGGAAAAATTTCCCCATAAGTAGGCATGTGAAAAATTTTACCCTGAGATCTGCTGTTTGGCATGGCATTAGTTTGAGGGATGTTTTGCAGCATTGTCAGTAGCCAGCTGATACTGAAAAGCCACAGCTCAGCAGGTACAAGAATCTGTTTTCACAATTGTGGCCAAAAAGCTGTGGCATTGATGTTATTGGTGTTAACTGGTGTTAACTGGCATCCCAGAAAAGGAAGAAACTGGAAAAAAAGGCCAGTTCCAACCACTGAAAACAAACAGAGGGAGAGAAAGCAGTCTATGCTGGTTCTGCAGCCATGGCAGTCATAAAGTGACTTTGTGAAACACAGTGGCGGTGAAACACTTGCTGGCGGCCACAGAGTCCTGGTCCCACAGCCCTGTGCCCCCTCAATTTCCCAGCAGAAATGAACAGGCAAGCAAACAAACAAAACTCCAGCACCACAGACACAAATGGAATAAGGAGGGAAAAAAAGGGCCCGTGCTTTGCTGCTTTTCAGTTCTCTGTTCTTTTCCTGTCCTTGCCTTGCCCATGTTCGCTGTTAAAACAACCGCTTGGCTCCCGCTGTGTGCCTGAGAGCAAGAGGTGTCAGTCAGAGCAAGGGCAGGGGGGCTGCCGGTGGGTTTGCGAGATGGGAAGGGATTGTACCCGCTCTGCCCCTCTGGCTGCTGCCTGGGAAGAGAGTCCTGCTGAAACTAGGGAGTGGGGAGAGATGGTCCAGAAAGCAAAAAGTCCCAAACACCAGGCAAGCAACTTACTGATGCTCTGAAGAGCACAAGTCCCAGCTCCACAACTGTGCCCTTTGAGGCTGGACAGATGATCATGGGCTTCAGAAAGAAGGGCAGAAAAGACAAAAAAGCCCAAACCGGGAGAGTGTAATAGTCATGAGATTCCCCTGTCTGTTTTGTCCAAGTCCAGTTGGCAAGAAATCATCTTTTCTGTTATATTCTCAATTCCTTGTTTTCAAAACTGACCAAACATTTTATAATTAGATGCATGATTAGGCTGGAAAAAGAAGATAAGATGAGATATTTACATTAAACTGCTGAATAATCTGCCTGAAAAATCTGTGAGGCTGGGGTGGACATTTCTTCTAAATTCTCTGGTAATGATTTGTATTTGTCTGCTTTTTCAGCAATCTAATAACTCAAATTTGGGGTTGTGAAAAGACAGGGAAGTCAGCATTAAGTCAAGAGGAACAAATCAAGAGCTGAAGGGCTTTCTGAATCAGTTTTCTTAGGTCGTATTTATCAGTGATGGAGTAAAGAAAGTCAGTTTCTTGTAGATTTTATGACTCTCAGGAAAAAAAAAAAAAAAGATCACAGAACTCTCCCAATTGATTTATTCTAAAATATGGAAAAAAAGCTTTGCAGAAAAGCTACAGAGAGGATTTTATTGACATACCAGCTGAAGTTATGTTTCCTGCATCTGTGATCATTGAGGTTTGCTCTCAGAACTAGTTCACCATTTGCAGAAGTTCATAAGATAGCTAGTACGGGACAACATGAGGGAGGCTGGGAGGAAGGGAGAAAGAAAGAGATGTGGAGAGAAAAGAAACGGAGCAAAAGCAACAATGAAAATGTACTGTTAATTCCAGAAAAAAAAAAAAAAAAAAAAAAGTACTAATCTAAAAAAGCATAAGTAGCCTTTCCCATTAGTGTTGATGCATTGACACCCACACACAAGGGGGGAAAATGTGACGAAATTCCAGTCAGAGAGCAATGAAAACTAGATGAAAAAGACAGAACTATCTCAAGAAAGTGAAATGATCCATCCATGAGGAACTGCAAATAATAAGAAGATAATTGTTATTACTATTGTTATTACTGTTGTGCAGCAAGTGAATTGCCATTCAGGACTCAGCTTTGCAAAGTTGCTTTTTACAGATGTAAGATAAATTTCATAAATTCAATATTTAAACTATGCCATTTGTGTCATTTTGAAAAGAAATTAACTCTAAATACAGCAATAAATGGATAACACTAAGTAAATAAATAAATAAGGTAGCCTCCTTTCACTTAGGAAAAAATGAGACCACAAGTTTCTTCATTCTGAGTCCTGTGGTTTACTTACTAAGTCATTTTCTTTGTGTTTTATTCTTGTCACTTCAAGAGGAACTGATTTATACCAATGCATTTTTATCTGACTTTAAAAAAGTCTTTCAGAAAAATTCTTGACCTCTTTTGATAGAACAAATAATAGATACAGTCCAGAGCTCGTTGCAGTTCCCCACTTCCTCTAGGGCCTGAGAAACACCTACTGACACACCGCACAACTGTTTATTCCTGCTGCTCTTCTGTTTGCATCTTCTTTAAAAGTACTTTTTAAAAGCACAGTGTGGACAGGATCAGAAACTTTAAGAGTTATGTATAAGCAAAAACTTAAAATCAAACTGAAATTAAGAATGGGAGGTTGGAAAGTACAACATAAAAAATAATTGATTCAGAAAATGCAATAAAAACTGAATTTTACATCAGATTTTGCTTTTGTGTAGCCATTTCATCAAATAAAAATGAAAGTTTTCTAGCTTCTGGGTGATCTAACAGGCCACCTGTAGTAGTTACTGAATAACACGTCTTTGGTTTGCCATCACACGCTGTATTTTCCTCTTTGCTTCAGATATTTCACACATACCATTTTTTTTTAAACAAATCATAGAAACAGCGGCCCCATATATTTGAAATAAAGTTGTCCATCTGAAATAAAATTGGGAGGTGGTGACAAATGGATGTCAGAAAGTTCAGTAAAAAAGCTGCACAAATGTTGTCCATTGAATTATCTTGTGGGAAGTGTCAAAACAATTTCTCTGTTGGGGCTGAAATTTTTATGGGCTTGATCTCTTTCTTACCTGCTTTTCAAATAGCCTTCTGGAATCAGTGGAGAAAACCCAGCATGAAACAAGAAGAGTTGTACCAGGGCTATGTTTCAAATGTCTCCATTAGTATTCAGGACGCTGCTTTGTGTGACCAGAGCTATTTCAACCAGCTACTTCACTGGCAGGGGCTGAACTCAAGCTCGAACTCAGAGGAAGCATCTCAGAAAGACAGTGGGAGGAACAGTGAGTGCGTGGCCCTGATTACTTGCTTTGTTTCCACCATAATAAGCGTGCTGTCACCTATGTGGTGAAGGACCTGATGGTGCCCAGTCCCAGGGGAAGGGCTGGGCCTAGAGCAGCCAGTTACTAATGTCACCTGCTGCCTGAAATCGGGTGTTTTTTAGGAATTTCCAGACAAAGTGGCAAAAATGGAAGCCCTTTAGATCACTCTGCAGTGAAAAAAGGGTTTTGCTGTTTCCTCATGTGATGAGTTGTTAAAAATGTGTAAGCTGAAATTCCTTTTGCATGGTCCCATTAAGAAAAGGGATGTAGGTTGCTAGGAAAAATGTGAGCTGCTGAAATGTATTTTTTTTAGTTGCTGGGAACTATTTTCACCTGTATGAAACATGTCAGTCACACAGGAAATGCAGTCATTTTGATGATTTTAATTATTTCCACCAAGAAAGGGGTTTGTATTCTCCTGAAAATCTTGTTCTTGCAAAAGTGAACCAGTAAATGTCAATAGTGCTGTGTTTCAACTTCCTGCTGTTTTTTGACCACAGCTGGCACTGAAAGGAGTTTTACAGACATTTATTAATACCGAATGTCTGGATAAAGCTTTCCAAAGTCCATCAAAATTTTCAAATTGTTGCAGGCAAGCAGGAAATTAAACCAGCCTCCCTTGCACAGGTCATTTTGTGTTCACCCAGTGGGCATGAAGAAATAAATAGCGTACAGTCCTGTGATGTGGTGAAAGCTTTAGGTCATCTGTTGCCCAGAATGCTGCTCACCTGGGTTTGTTAACAGGTAGTGAAGATGGTCTTCAACAGATGGTATACCTCTGGAGGTGCCCAGGGGAAATTTGGTTTGAGACCATCATTCCGCCTCACAGCAGGAGACACTGAAAGGTCAGCAGGTGAAGTGACAAGTCTGATATCACCCAGGACAACACAGGAGAGGCTGTTTGGAAGAAGCAGGGGTATTCTGGCACAGAATCCTTCCCTGCCTCTGTACTCAGCAAAATCCCATATTTTGGAATACAGGCAGGGGAAATAATACACTGACTTTTTTTTTGACAGGCAGGTGCCTGTGAGGTTTCCTTTCCCCACAGGGCAAGAAGGCACTTTGGTGGCAGAGAGGCTGGGTTTTAAACTGTTTACTTCCCACTAAAAGTTTTCTCCTGGTTGCTATCAGGAGGGAGTGAAGGCCATTTGGCCACAAGCTCTCTGGCCCCTTGCACTGTGTGTTGTAGGTCCCAAAATCAGGCCATGCCTGTGTGGGTAGTGGCTGCTTTGTTATCTGACATGGGTCTTTTGGGTGTGTACCCCTGGGACCCCCAGGACCTCCTCAGAGAGGAAAACTTTGGTGAGGCAGTGGCCTCAGTGTGTATCCTTGACATGCACCCTGTGAAAGCACTTTGTGCTGGCTGCAGCCTGCTGCAGTTCAGGGGCTCGTATTTGCTCTTCAGTCATTTGCATTTTTATTTGCTTGCTTAAAAGCTCAGGGTACGTATTACTCCTGGCAAAGCTGATTTATTGATCTCCAGGGTAGAAGCAAACCTTCTCCTTTAGCTTTCTGTGTGGTTTACTAGCATGATTTTTAGGAAGGACTTCCCACAGCTGCTGGGGACTGAAGCCTGGGGGCTGAGGTTGCTTTCCTCCCTGCTGCGGGCACAGGCAGACACAGCCTAGAGAGATGGCAGCTGCTGCCCATCATCAAGGTCCCTGTCATCCCAGCACAGCTCTTGGCTGAGTTGTTTCTGTGAAAAAGAGATGTTAACATCAGGACTTGGACCTCTCCAAAGATTACAGAAGTCCTGGTGCACTCATTTGGCTTCTCCATGGCATGGGCTGCCAGCCTATGAGCAACTCCGTCTAGCAGACACCCTCCTTCCTCCCTTCTCATTCAGATTCAGACCCCGTGCTGCTCCGTTTGGCTTAAGCCTCTCTGTTTCAGACTAATCACTAAAGCATTAGTTATTTAAATTCACACTGGTGAAACAGGCATCAGCAAAAGCCAGGGAGCTACCAGTGGTACAGCGTGTGCCCTGTGGAAGACCCACAGTACCCTGAAGAGCCACCGCACTGCCTCTGAGCAGGAATGCCCTCGAGGAAGGGAGGTCTGAGTTTGGGTTCACAGCAAACAGAGTGCACACAATGCTTTAGCCTTCCAGTACAGCTTCAAACTTCAGCAAATCCTAGAATCATAGATTGTCCTGAGTTGGAAGGGAGCCACAGGGATCATTGAGTCCAACTCCTGTCCCTGCATAGGACAACCCCAAGATTTACACCATGTGTCTGAGGGTGTTGTCCAATCACTTCTTGAACACTGTCAGGCTTGATGCTGTGACACCTCCTTGGGGAGCCTGTTCCAGTGCTCCACCACCGTCTGAGTGAAGAACCTTTTCCTAATGTCCAACCTAAACCTCTTTGGCACACCTTCCTGACATTCCCTCAAGTAATATAATTGGTCACCAGAGATAAGAGATCAGCACCTGCCTCTTCTCTTCCCCTTGTGAGGAAGATGCAGACTGTGATGAGGTCTCCCCTCAGTCTCCTCTTCTTCAGTTGGAACAAACCGAGTGACTTTAGCTGCTACGTAGTGGCTTTAGTCTTGTCAAAGTAGTGTGGACGAAACATGGTTTTGTCATGAAGTTTAGCTCTTGGTAAGGAATTCCTATCACGAATGTAGTGCACAAGAAAACTTTTTGTACATGTGGGGTCAATAGGCAGGAATTACTGACTGCTGAAGGTTTTTTTCATACCCCAAAAAGTAATGAGAAACATGAGAAAGTGCAAGACCCATTTTCCTTCTCCAGCCTCATCACAGAGAGAACACAGCAATCTCACTGAGTTTCAGAGAATCTGGTGAGGAGTTTCGGCACTTCCTTCAACTTTTCCCCCTCCAGACAGGGAACTTAGAACATTTCCCTTATGCTCTAGCTTATTCTCCAAATCTTACCCTTTCCTAGGTAGTGACCAATAAACACTCCACCACTATAAGAGAAGTCTCTTCTTTCCTGTCTGTGACTCTCCTGAATTGCACCTTGGCTTTTTGCAGTGGGTGTCTGCCCTCTGCTGATGGACAGCTCTGAAATTTCAGCTGTACTCCGTGAACATGCCTTCACACCCCCCACCACATACACACTCATGCATTCTTACTCTGGACTGTATCTTCTCCCTCAGGTCACCCAAGGGGGGCAAAACAGCTACAGCAATGAGGCGGGAAACTCAGACCTTTGGTTCCCTTCTGAAGAAAGTCTCAGTTTGCTACAATACATCTGACTTTGTAACAGTTCTCTCTGTAGTTTAGAGATTTTTGTGACTAACAAAATGTTTAGAGGTATCTATCCCTATTTGTTATAGGATTTGGCTCCCTTGCCAATTCTAAAAGTGAATACACTTGGGCCAGCTCTCAAACTCTTGGATACATGCCATTGAAATCAGAGGCAACACGTTAAAGCACCTAATTCTTGAGTCTTATGATTTTCATGCTTACACAACTCACTCTCTCAGTTGTAAAAACTTGAAAGCATGAGTTAGTTGAGCTACATTCGTAAAAACTCAAGAATGAGAATATGAAGGTAAAAACTCAGCATTTTTTGGTTTTAAAAGCCATGCTTTTAAAGCCAGTCTTTTGAATTTCCAAAAGGCATATGAAGTATTTAAAAACTCATTTTCAGCTTGAACACACTTGACATCAAAATTGAGGAGGAAAAGCAATTTTTTAGATAGAAGAGATTTAGTTCTTCCAGATTATGACCACAGGATAGTTGGAACAGCCTAGTCCTTGCACCATTGACACAGACAGGGCAGTGGTGGGCACATGTGCCATGGACAGCGATCAGATGTGCAGTGTATTTGCAACACATCCATGAAAGTTTTTGATTTGACAGTGAGAAGGGATGGCCTGAGCATAGCTTGAAACCATTTCATCCATCTGAAATCCTCCCTGCCAAGTGACACCTGTGCTAGTGGCAAGGGTAGCAGCAAGGGCTGGGGGACATAGCTGAAATGGTGTTGCCCTGAGCTGATCTGTCTTTGTCTGGAGGCACTGGAAGCTTGAGGCAAAGCAAACCCACCTTCTTTACCAGTCTCAGCCTCTTCTTTGTCAGATCCTGCTTCCTCCCAGATAACAGGTGGCATGGAGCCAGTGGAATTTGGAGGGAGCTTCTTGGAGACAAAGAAGAGGAGCTACACTGCACAGCCTTGCTCTACATGGTAACTGCAGCTGGCCAGGTGCGATGCATGGTTGTGCAGCCAATGCATGGGCTCTGCAGTCTGCTGGAGCTCCGCAGGCTGCAATTGCAGCAGTACAGCAGTGATTTACTCTCAGATTTGGCGTGGCTGCTTTTGAAGAGTTCCCATATCATTCTGTCCCTCTGGCTTAGTTTCCAAGTGACTGGAGGATCAAACTGAGGTTTGGTCATTATAGGCTGCCGTGAGTTCAGAGATGAGAGACCTCTGGACAACCCAATGGGCCAGGGGCCACCCTGAGTCCCCGTGGACATGGCTCCTGCCTGGGCTGCACTGTTCTGAGAAAGAGGAAGGTGGGGAGCAAGCTCACATGTGCCTCAGCTACAGCTTGTGTTGTGCCCCTCCTTTTGGCTCCCTTAACTAAGCAGGGAAAGGAAGCAAACCTCTTCTTCTGTTTAGGCTGAGTCTCCTGATTGATAAGACAGGTTTGTCTCAATGAATCTTATCTATGTGTTCTTCATGTTTGAGTACTGCACAGGTTTATTTCATGCACAAGGGTACCTAGAAACACTTAAAAAAGGCAGTTACATTGAAGTTTGGAAATCCCAGAAATAGAGAGTATTCATGCCTCTGTAGCTCAGCTCTATATGCACAATACATTGTTTAATGTCTGTATTGCACACAGCTTGTTTCACACGCCCTTGCTTTGTTCAGTACACAGAACAGATAATGTTTAGTTAATAACCATTGGCAGTCTGTGTTACGTCAGAGCTCAGACCGTAAAACTACAGCCATTTCTGCTGCCCTTATAACCTACAGCACTAGTCAGTATTTTGATTTTGTTTGGTTTGTTCCAGCCTGTGATGCTAACCTTGGAAATGGAGATAATCTGTCACAGAGATATGGTTAACAGTACCCCTATAAAATGCTAAATGGCACTGCAATATATCTAAAAAATTTCATAAACCTGAATTAATCCATCTTCACAACATGCCAATAAGATGAGTGGGGTTAGGGAACTGGAATGTACCATTTTTAGTCAAAAAACATCTCTTAAATTTGGATGTCTAGTCTGAGAAACCTAGGATTTGTTCTTCTCCTCTAGCATTAAACAAGTCCTAATAATATAAAGGTAGATACCATTTAATTTGTTCACACTTGTGAGTCTTGAACACAGCTGAAAATAAAGCTTCAGGATCTCAGATCATGCAAGGAGAAAAAAACAAGTCTGACAGCATCCTTTGCAGGCCATCTAGTCCATTTTCCGTCCCTAAGAAACAGGCAGCCATCTCACTCTTCCTTGGGTATCCCTACTGCTAAATTGTTCCTGTCCAACCTGTTTTTAGAAATCCCTAAAAGCTTTGATTTCACTGTCTTTGAAGGCAGCTCTCTTCCAGTGCGTAATTATGCTCATTGTTAGACCAGCGTTTAGACTAAACTGTCTGTACCACAGCTTGTCTATCTTTCCTTGCTTTCTTGCTTTGTCCACAGGTGATGTGAAAAATTGTATATTCCTCTGCTCTTTGAAAATGTTGAATATCTGCTGCTGGTCCCTGGAGTCCTCACTGGCTCGCATCTCTTTTTGAAAAACGCTGCTCAGAAAGGGACACAAAATGCCAGCAGAGGTCTCAGGGGTGCTAAGCAAGGCAGAAAAATTTATTTGTGCCTCTTATGTATTACTTTTCTGTTTATACGTCCTAGATGTGATCCTCACATTTATCCAAAACAGTGTTGATGTTATTGTTCATTAATATCTTGGGGTACACTACAATCCCAGTTCCTTTTCTGCAGAGCTATTATGCATCCCACCAGGTCACATTTCATAATTTTGTAATCAACTACTCTTACTTAAATGCAAACATTTGTGGTCTTTCTAACTGAATTGTTTCCCCACATTTTTGCAACTCGCCATGATTTGTTAGTCTTCTGCCCTCCCACGTGCCTGCAGCTCCCCTCCCAGATGGGTGTTGTTTGTGGTCTCCCACACAAATTTGTTACACACATCTGCTAATGATATTAGTAATGGAGCAGAAAGCACAAAAAAGAAGCAGATCCAGGACAGACCACTGTGGAAGCAACAGCAGATTTTCTTCCAACTTGACCATTATTTGTTAATAATTCTTAATTAATAAAAGTAGAGTTCCTACTGTAATTATTTTTCATGCATTTAAGAAACAAGGCATCTGCAAATGAAGAAACCACCGTGGGAAGTCTGGTGTAAGTGACTTCCCTGGCACCAGGTACCGACTCCATGTCACAGGCTGGTGTTGGAGCTTGACTTTCATCTGCCTCCAGAAGAAGGCACATTTTTGGTCCCCAATCCATTCGGAGCTGCCTGGGGTGACCTCTCTCCTGAGGAGAGAGAAGGGCAGTGTGCAGCCTCTTGGGTACCAGGAACATGGAAGGAAGGACCCGCTCACTAAGGACGGTACCTTTAACAACTTCAACTTTTGAGCTCTAGCATGCCTGTACGTGTCCTGACTCCTAATTTAACCAAACCTGAACAGGTTTTTTCAGGAAGAGGAAAGCATATATTCTTGGCACAAAAGTTACCCTTGCTAAATTTCAAGTGATCTGTATGAGGCAGAATGGGGGAGTAATTATGACAGTAATGTTTTTGAAAGTAAATATATTTTTGAGCATCGGCAAAAGTGGATTTTTCTCCTAGTGTTTGTTCCATGTGGAAAGAATACTTTGCACTGAGCTTTGCTGCAAGCAGATCTTATAGCAGCAGTGCACCTGCTGATCACAATGGCTGTGTCTGGAGCAAGGTTTTCATAGCCACAGCAAAGGGAGGTCAGGGACTGCACAAATTGAATGTTGTACCAGGCTGCTGCTTTGCCCAGGAAACATGAAAATGGCCTGGGCAGGCAACCAGAGAGCCCAGGAGCAGGATGCTCAGGTAGAAGGAAAGATTACAGGAATTAATGCTGAAAGTGCCTCAAAAAAACAAGGCACAGGTGTACGGTTACAGCCAAGTAGGATTTTTTCTAGCCATGGGAAACTACTGAGATTGACTTGTATGCTTATGAAGGTAGGGGAAAAAAGCAATCCATAGTTTTTCAGTTAAGTATATTAACTGTATTCTTATGTATTTAGTCACCAGGAACCCTGCCTGTGACCAGCTACAGCATGGGTACTTGCAGCAGCTATTGACATTCACCTCAGGACAGCTTTTTTTTCTTTCTTTCTTTTTTTTTTTTTTTTTCCTTAATTGCCATCAAACCTGTTGAAGTTGAGTAAGACAACAAGCACTCCAAAAAAAGGTACTTAGCACAGAGCAGTGGGCAACCTTATGAATACCTAGTGACCCTTACTGGGTGTCCGTTGAGGGTCTACCTTTGAAAGACCAGCTGCCCTCATGTTCTCCACCCTCTGATGATCAGAAAGAACAACAGCAGACCCATGGTGGGATTCAGAAGAGTCATGGAGGGAATTATCCATTACAGGCTCTTCCTTTTTGCTTAGACTTCATAATTAAATACACTGCACCGATGTCACATGCCTCTTTTATGTTAATAATGATATTATAATCTTCCCAACAACATGGGAACTATGAGCTCACAGAAGCAGGTTTCTTGAGCATAGACCAGCAAAATAAGCTCCTGTTTTATGGAGTTCAGACTAACACAGTTTGGGGAAGAGAAATCCACTGTTTTAACGGGGATTTTAGAAGAATAAAATATGTCTGGTTTTATACCACTAGAGGTCACCAGCACGACATTTTTACAAAGAAGACTACAGGAAAGAGCAGGATAATTTCAGTTGAAGAAGTTCACTTGGGACTTAACTATGTGATGAATCTGGCCCGCTAACCATTCTGGAATAACTCTTTGTAACAAGCTACTTTGGAGAAACTACTCACATAGATTTCTGCTTTGGAAACTGAGCATTTTTCTGAAAAAAATCACTTTCATTCTAGGCTAGAGTTTGCACATCATAAAGGATAGCTTAGAAAAGTTAGATCAAAATACCAAAATAAATACACTGAGCAATTATTTTGAAGTGGTTAGGACACAATTAAAAAGTGAAGTATTCACTCTCTAATATGAGAGCAAATTAAAATAAGGATTTGAAATCAGATTCTGTATTCCTTCTTTCCTGTAAAGGAGGTCGGTAAATGAGGACCAGAGAGGATGTTTTGCGGCAAGAGACATTAACCCAGACTTGGGACTAGCCCTATGGCTACTCGAAAGTCTGTAACAGCTGGCACTATGCTGCCTGTGCCACTTCTGCTGCCTCCTCATTGCAGCCGTGTGGGGATCTAGTTTGTGGTCACAGCAACAACTCAGCTGATTAGGGACACACTGGATCAGGCACAGCTTTTGCTGTGGTGCCATGCCCTTGGTTACCTTGCCTCTTCCATGGGGCTTGGAGTCTGTGCCCAGCAAGTGGTTGTCACATCTCAATTGCAAGTGGCATCTCAGCTGGCCAGTATCCAATTTGTTGTGAAATGCCAGGCAACATGTAGATAATCAGAGCCAGGGTGGCAGCAGCAGTTATTAAATCATCCAAATGTCTTTGACACATATAATACCCCTAAAGGAACACAAAAACTGCCTTTTTGCTGCAGCAATCTGGGGTTTCTCACAGCTGCCCTCTTGTTTCCCCACAGCAGTGTTTCAGCCCACTTTTCTCCCCCCAGAGCTGCACGCTGTGGTTATCTCCCTCCGTGTTGCTGCAGTAGTGTCAGGTTGAAGCCTTACTTAACCTGTTATCCTGAGGTCTTAACATGGCATTGCTTTGGCACCTCAGCCTATGAAAGGATCAGGGCACATAGCAGAGCCACAGGCTGTGTATATTGGTTCAGTTGCTGGAAGGTTGTATTTTTCCATGAATAATGCAATTGCGGGCCTCAGTGTGCTTTTCCAGAGGGGAGCAGGGCCATCACACATCCTGCTGCTCCAGGAGATAAGAGCACACAATAGCCCGGATCCATGGTGCACAGCCCCTAGCACACCACCGGGAACTTCACCTTTGCTGATGGACCAGGTCAGGGTCAGGCAATGGGAAACAAAAAATGCCTCTTCCCAGAAAGTCATGCATTGCTCATGAATCACCTGATATCAACGGCAAAGGCAGCTGCCAAACTTTGTGCAAATCCATGAACGATGGCTTATGTAAACCATTTAATGAGTTTGCATGCACCTTTGCAGATATTTTCCTCTTCCATGTTCTGTCTTTAAGTATTTGCAAAGTTTTACTCCAGTTATCTCCTTGTTCTTCTGTCCACTTCTGGGTCTACCTGCCTTCCTAACCTCACCCCCTCTATGGGCACCACCTTGGTTGTGCTCCACTGAAGGTCAGGAGACAAGGGGCCATCCGCCTATATGAAACTCAGAGCCACTGCAGTCCCCGTCTGCTACAGAGCAATTCAGCTTCTGCCTGGGAGAGAACAGGAGATGTCAGGCAGTGAGCAGTTCATGATAGGGCACTATTGTGTTGGCTGTATTGCCACTGGGAAATATGAGTGTTTGCCAAAACACAACAAATGTCATTCCTTGCAATGCACAGCTGTGAGGGGAGCATGGCAGAGAGCTAGAGAAGGTAGCTGCAAAATTTCTAGATGTTTCTGTCAGCAAGTAGTGGTTTAGAGGTATCAGAGACATCAAAACCCCCACCTGCTTAGCTAGGCCACTCACATTTGGGGTGGCTGATGCACCATGATTTTGGAAGGAACAGCTAAGCTGCTGTATATGTGAGCAATTTTATTTGTCACTGCACTTGACAAGCATCAGTTGCCTTTAATCCATGGCAGCTAGTGCCTCTCAGCAGCATTGTCACTGCAATGAAATCTGTGTAGTGTAGTAAGAGCACAATGGTCCTCCTGTTCTTGGTTCTTACAATATCACCCTTTCCCTGTCTTGTTCAGGATCAAAACCAATGTGCATAGCTTAAGTAAGACTCTGGGATGGAATAAAATTGGCCTTTCGCCAAACCATGGATGTTCACCCCCTTGGTAACTGGTTCTGCTCTCCTCTAACTCACTGTCTTATAAATCACAAGTTGCATGGAAAGGGTGAACAGGGATTGATCATTCACCATTCTCTTGATACAGTAATTCTGGGTCATCGAGGAGGAGAGAGACAGAAGAGATCTTGGATAAGAGATAGTCCCTGGCCATAGCCAAGCATCACTGCTGTTCTCCCACATCAGGATCTGACAGTCAAGACATGACCTGTGGCATCTGACCTGACACTTTTCTCTTGCATATCAGGAAAGGTGGAAAGCCTGTTGCCACCAGAAGATAGGATGACAGGACAAGGAAATGCATTTTGTTGAAACTTAATCTGAGGAGCTTGAATACAAGTGGTAGTGAAGAACATCAGATGTGTGGTTTCTGCACCAGCTCATTGCTGAAGTGAGCACTGTATGTCCCCTGTGGGTCTGCTGAGCCTAGACTGAAAGCCCAGCTTTCATGTCTTGTTTGCTGTTGTTGTCAGAATTAACTAGGATAAAGATCAATCAAGCAAACTATGTTTCTAAAGCAGAATTGAGTGCAGTTGTCAAACCCAGCTAGGAAGCACAACATGTATTTGACCAGCCAAGCTCCCTGCTAGCAGCTCCCTGCATGTGGGTGGGGATGTTCACATCGGCTCCTTCAGGGGAGCAGCCTACAGGTAGCTTAAATCGAGTTCAGGGATGCCTTTACACCCACACAGGTACACTCTGATTGCAGGGTGTACACCGTCCCAGGGGTAGGTTCCAGCTATGGTGTAGGAAACAGTATTTCTTATTTCTGAGATGTAATACCATGCCTCCTTCTAAACTGGTAAGTATGACAAACTGGTACTGTTGTCATGTGGTTTTGGATTAGCCCAAATTGGAAGAGATTCTTTCATTAGTTAGCTGGAGGGTAGAAAATCTATCCTACTGTGCTCTTGATGCTGTTGAGATAAAAAGGCTGAAGATAGATGTAGTATACATAGTGAGAAAATATCAGGGTATACCTTTGCTAATTTCAAGATGCACCTGATATTAGTGTTTGGATTTGTGTATTTACAAATTATCTTTTGTTATTTTTGGAGTGTGAATTAACTTGTTCAAGTAATTAAGGAGATGTCATTAATCAGCTTATTTTGGGAAAACCAGTACAGAATATTTAAAAAAAAAAAAATGAATTAAAATGGTTTATTTTTTGTGAAGAATTTATAGTATGAAAGATCTACAATCCTACCTCTGGAATATATTGGCAAGCTAACACTATATTCAAAGGAGGGAAAGAGAGCAGGTTTTGCATTGGATGTAATCAGCTAGTTTCTGAATTGACTCTTCATTTAGTGACGGCACTTTTCCTGCTGCCTTTTCAGAGTGCAGCTTTCAATAACAAATTAAAAAAAATAAAAAAGAAAGGCACATGTATAGACAACTAAGCTTCCTGGAAATACCACATTTGAACTTACAAGCTTCTTATCATCCTTTTTATATCCTGATGGTGTAATCAGTGTATTTTCATCCTTAGCCAGCAAGTAATTTGGCATTAGTGCCTCACCTTATTTAGGGCTGCTGTAAAAGACTCCCGATTTATGGTGAACATAAGAGGGGAATCTAAAGCTGTAAAGACAGTCTAAATTTAGGAAGGGCAATGGAAGGCGTTGTACTTAGAGCTAAAAAGGAAAATGGATAGCAGTGTGGGAACAGACCTATTTAGTAGTAATAACCATGGTGGCCAAATTTTGCTTTCAGTTTTAACTGTGAAGACCCATACGACTCTTTGGCCTTACTGTAAGTGATGTTCACAGAAATAACAGAAGATTTTTCTCCAATTTTTAAAAGATATTTTAAATTTTACTCTTTTTGAAAACTAGCCAGTTTAAAAAGGACTGAGACATTTGCAGCCTTTCAAATAGGAATAAATTCCTGCTTGGACTTAGAGCCTCCAGGTCTGATGTGAAACCTAATGATCCTGCACTGAGTATCTTGTGAGTCTATGAATTAAAAAATCTCATGTTGGATGAAGGCTTTCCTGTAAATAAGAAGTGGACGATTGATGCAGGAAAAGCCAATATGACCGTGGAGATGTTTGAGTCCCTACTTTTTAGAACAGATAGTGTATTACTAGAATTGCTGTTAACAATTTTAAAAAAATTGGGTCAAACTGTTTTGGGATTGCTATGTCATGATCAGATTTGTACCTGAATCAAGAGACTCTGAAAGAAAGTTGTCAAAGGTGCACTTCAATGCCTTATATAGGAAACCAAGGCATCATTTATGGTTGGAAAAGAGAAGATGCAAGATTTCCTGGTCACAGGAAAAATACCTGTGTCTGGATCTGACGGGGACACAGAGACAAGGGTGTGAAAAAGGGCAGACAAATAGAGACAGTCACAGGCAACTGGGGTGATGGGTTTTCAGCTGCACAGTGATGGATAAATAAAGAGGTATAATAGATCCTATTTATAATATGTGGTTACACAGCTACTGGAATTTAAACTGCAAAAATCTGTATTTTATCTCCATAGGTAATGGGTTTGGGTACTGCACGTGCCTGTATGACTAATACAGCATACCTAAGTGTCAGCCATCAGCAATGAGCAGTGTGCCAGGAGTATAAGAGCACTGAAAGCTGTGTTCTTGAATTCTCATCCAGGGAAGGGTATTGATCTCTGTTTTGAAATGATCTCTTTAAAACAGGCAATTCCAGGACCCATGCAGTGCTTTTATTTTTTAACTTGAAGAGGATTTACAGGGTGACATGATAATACAAAGGTGCATTTGCTGCAACAGATGAAAGAGCATAGCTGAAATGGAAGAACTGAATAGAGACCATATACTCAGCCACATGTGGGAAAAATATCCACTGTATGGTTCATATGCACACATAAAATGCCAGGGGATAGATGCAAATAACCTGTTTGCATTCCTCATACTTTGTAGCTATTTGGTGCTTGTTTCATTTAGAACTATCACCTGTCACATAAAACTGACCCCAGCAGAAAAATGTAAGGATATATCGTCAAAAATTATTCTTACTATAAAAGTCTGTTTGTAATTTTAAAACAGTTCTAGGATTTTTTTTAATTGCACAGCAGAATCTCGGACTAATTTCAGTAGAATCAACCTTGCTGTGCCAGATTCAAACTGACAGTGAGGTGAGAATCAAGCTCATTCTCTTTCTTTGTACTTCACAATCAATGATCATTCCAAAATAATTTAAGTAAATTATATTAGTGAAATTTGTCAAGTTAAAATGCATGAACTGCATTCAGACCCATTCCTGGATTTCCAAAGTGACTGAGGATCTGACTACATAATAGGAAGAATAAAAACCCAGATGCATGAGCATACCGAAGAGAAGATTACCTGGAGTAAATGTATGCTTATCTGGAAGATGACACTGAGTCTTCATGAGAACACTACAGGCCAAACACAGGAACTTGTTAAAAATTCTGCACAGTTCACACACATTGGAAGTGTGTGCTGGAACATTCTTGTTGTAGTCCATAGCCCTATGGCCTGATACGTGGGGTTATACAGAGGCAAAACAACAATGAAGGTGCCCACAGCTAACAACCCATCTGCAGCCTCGAGTCACCACCTAAGCTCCAGTTGTAATTACACAACTGAAAGGGACTGATTTTCCACAGCCAAGCTGCGTGACCTTCAGTAGCTCTGACATGTCCATGAGAGTGCTGAGACAAAATAAAGTCCCACTTTTGCCAAAATGTTCAGTCCTGCCCTCCCCGGCAACTTTGCTTCCCCACCTCTGTGCTGGACCCTTATTCTGCGGCAACTCCAGGGCAGGACAGAAGGGAGGGGGAGTTATGGGACCCTCCTCTTTTGATGAAATGAACTGCTATTTTGACTCAGCAGCCTGGGAATACACATCATCGTTACTGGTTGGATCCATCTGCAGAGTAAAACAGGCCTTAGGTGGCTTAATCCTGTAAGCTTTATTTTGCAGCCTCCAACAAGGACAGAGGGTACCTCAGCTGATGGGCAAATGGCTTGTTCGGGCAAGAGAACCTGCAAGCCCTGCCACCACTCTTTCTTGCTGGGTTGTTCCAATCAAGGTGACATGGAAAACAACAGACATTGTCCATCTGGCCTGTCTGTTGCAAGAGAAGTTACATAGTCGGAGTTGAGTGAAGGAAAACAGTAAATTACATGAAAAAATGTTCATCTGAATGCATCAGCAAGAGCTATAGCACATGCTGTGGTAAAGCAGGTACTCACATGGAGAAACGAAGCGAATATGTTGTTGGAAGACACTATAATCTGGCTCAGAATGACTAACCATGGTATTTTAGCGTGAACAGTTGGTGAATTATTTTTGGCCCAGATGGTAATAGGCCCTCATCAAATGTCTGGTTTGATTCATGCTGGCTGAGTGACTCTGCTAACGATACTCTCATGTTGCATGAAGAAATGGTTTACACGTTTACATGATTTAGTGTAACTCTCTGTAGATTTTGGCACCATTTCACACAAAAACTACTCTTCTACAAATTATTTTCTAATGGAGTGTCGCAGTATGTTATCTATTTCCAACTCTCTGCCATTACCTGTCACAATATTTTGCATGATGGCAACATGCCAAGAGATGCCATGTCATGTTAATAACTGTTAATATATACTGTGTGTATTTCAGGGCAGATAGCCAAAGTGATAGATGCTTTAGAAATAAATCTAAAAAAACTTCCTTTTTTTTAATTTTAATATTTCTTGTTCTCCAGCACTTTTCATTTCATACATGGGTTGCTCTTCTCTCCTCCTTGTTCTCAGTTCCTGAAATATTTCTTTTTTTGTGACTACAAAACAAGAAGCAGTACGTTATTAGTCATCTGTAAACCATAATTTAAAAATCCATGCTTTGGAAGTATGTTAATCGTCACATCTGATAAGCTTTCTACTGGCTTGCAGTCGTGTTAAACAAATACAGTTTTTCTCTGCTTTTTTTTTTTTTAGTTGCTTGCAGGGCTTATCAGCATCTGCAAAGGTAAAATACTTCAACTCCCTAGTGAGCTGCATGATTTCCAGTTAGTTCTACATCTTTTGATATCAATCCCATGTGCCTGTGATGTAATCTGCTAAATACACATTGGCGTTGAGCGAAATATGCACGTGCTAAGTGATAGCCTGGGGGCAGGGGGGTGCATGTGAATCTGTTTTAACATTTACCAGTCCGTGAAAACCCCCTTTATGGGCAATGGAAATAAACCATCCCCTCCAGAGTACCCACCATCTGTGTTTAAGACAAATGAGATCAATTGCTCTCCCTCAGTACCTGTTTCTCTCTGTAAATTGTAAAGTCACCGTAAAGGGAGATTAGGTGGCTGGTTCAAGTCTGACCCATACTGATAAAGAGATATGATTTAATTAACTTAGCCATAGATCTGAACTGTGACTGAACGCATCTCAGTGAGATGGTATTCCACATTCAGGGTTGAATAAAATAGTATTTGGATAATCGCTTATTAAGCAGTAATATTTCTTACGAGGTTTAGTCCAAGTCTACAAATTCATCATTTAAAACACATCAGTAAATTATAAACTTATAACCAACCTGATGCCTGGAATTGCATGTACCCACACTGTCAACCTCTGTTTATGGGTTTAAGGGTAGTGTCTAGCCTGAGCTATGCATGTGATCCCAAACCAGAAGCCAAGTGATCCTGGAGCATGGAGACACTTCAGACTCACATCTGGAAATGTGTCCTATCTGAGACCATTAGTCAGTAAAGCATGTTCCATAGCTTGTTGCATGGTCACCACTTAAAACAAGTATATGGGTTGATTTGTCCCTTCAAAAAAGCTAGGTCCCTTTATAGCCACGCATCAGCTCTATTTCTTATTTCAGTGTATCTCATCACAGTCAGTCGTTATTGCAGTTGCATGCTATATATTACTTCTGTTCAAATGCACACAAAGGCTATTTTTAGCATATATAAATGAACAGACACAGCACAGCTCTCAGCAGGAGACTTCTCTATATGGCATATACAGTGTGCTTGGTGAGACATTAGCTTCACAGATATCTTCAGAGTAGTGTGTACCTGAACTAACAAGTTGATTTCCCTGGGACAAAAAAAAGTGGTAACTGACTTACAATACGTTTATGAAGCCATACAGGACTCTCTACTAGATCTGTACTCCACTCTCCAGCACACTATAATGATTGTATCTTTACAAAAGTAAATACAGATTTCAATAGTTTTCCAAAGTAAAGATATAGATACCAAACCACTAGAGAACAGTCATAAGTATAGACTCTAAAGTGCAGAAGGAAGGATGTTTACAAGTACTGAGAAAGAAGTATAAGGTCTAAGATGGCTTAGGCCTTATCCTATAAACCACTTATTTGTGTGCTCCATATATTACATTCATAAAAGATGGCCTGAACTGTGGGATATCTTCTCCTCATCAAGGTATGAAAGACCACTCACATAGTACCAAGTTCCTCACATCCTCCTGCATGGTGGGGAGAGATGATTCAGTGAACAGAACTCTACTGAATAAACAAGCCAAGGCTGTGGCCCGTTTCCTAAAGAGTTCAATCTTCCCCAGTAAGGAACTACTGAGGGAGCCCATGGACATGGTGCAATGTTGTTCTTGCCTAGTGCTGCCTGTCCCTGCCTGCTAGAGGAGAGGAAGGGAGGCAGCATAGGTTGCCAGCATTTGCCCATCAGCTGAGGTACCCTCTGTCCTTGCTGGAGGCTGCAAAATAAAGCTTACAGGATTAAGCCACCTAAGGCCTGTTTTACTCTGCAGATGGATCCAACCAGTAACGATGATGTGTATTCCCAGGCTGCTGAGTCAAAATAGCAGTTCATTTCATCAAAAGAGGAGGGTCCCATAACTCCCCCTCCCTTCTGTCCTGCCCTGGAGTTGCCACAGAATAAGGGTCCAGCACAGAGGTGGGGAAGCAAAGTTGCCGGGGAGGGCAGGACTGCACCAAACTATGCACCAAAACAATAGTCTGAGGAAACTCTTGTAGTATCAGGATGCATCTCAAAGGCAAGTGCATCTAGAGGGGGATGCTAACAGAGGAGACCGATGGAAGGAAGGGTTTGTCTGGGCTGATTCAGGGCTGCAACAGGCTCAGGCAAGAAAACACCTCCACCCCTGGGAGGGGATGCCTGTGTGGAAGACGAACTGGAGCTATCAGATCATTCCTACCCCTCACCTGACAGCAGCTTAAACGCGTTGCTGAGCCAGGTGCAGAAGGACATTATTTTCCAGATGCGTGAGCTCCCACGCCCCGCTATTTCTGAGTACCCACGGCCGCTCCACTGTGCCCCTCGCCCCGGCAGAGGCCGAGCTGGCCGCCGGGTGTCGCCCGCGCTCCAGGCTAGCAGAGCTCCCGCTACGGGCGGCAAGCTGGGAGCTGGGTGGCAGGAGGGAGGCAGAGCTCCGCGAGGCAGAACTCCGGCTGCGGGCACCTGTCCTGCGGCGATCGCCCACGGGCAAGAAGGGGCACTGCGAGTGAAATAGCTCAAGGCGGATCCTGCGCGGGTGCGGGCTGGCCCTGGCACGGCCCGGTGCTCCCGGCGCTGCGCTGGGTCAGTGGTACCACGTACACGGAGCAGAGACCGAGCGTGCGGGGGTGTTGTTGACTCCCTTCTCCAGCACTTCGACATCGGGGCAAAGGCCCTTTGGCAGCGGAGCAGAAGGCACCGCCGAGGCGCTCCGTGCTTTACCTGCCCTCTCGCCACACACTGAGGTCTCCACACTTTTTTTCCCGTCTTTTCTTTTACTCTAACCGATGCAGCAGGAAGAAACTCCTGAGTAAACAAGAGATGTCTGCTTCTCTCCAGGGCTT